>NC_050447.1:97005410-97328497 GCF_903995425.1 Onychomys torridus
AATTAAACAGGAGTAAGTGGCATTGACAGAATTACAGTGCTCAATGCCTTCAGAGGATGTGTTTTGCCTTCAGAATCTTTTTTTTTTTTTTTTTTTTTTTTTTTTTTTTTTTTAATTTAATTGTGTAGTGTGTAAGTGAAATCTAACAGAGATGAGTAGCTAGTGAGCTGTGATGGCCGAGTGGTTAAGGCGTTGGACTCGAAATCCAATGGGTTCTTCCCGCGCAGGTTCAACTCCTGCTCACAGCGTTTGAGGGCTTTCCTGTGTAGCTTTTCATCCAGTACAGTCGGGGCAACCCAGGTGACCGCTGTGACAAACTCTAAAGTAGGAGGTCTTCTTGTTACTTTTAAGTTGGAATACAACTACCTGCGCACACACGAGAAATGCTAGTGCACGCCTGTAATCCCAGCACTCAGGAGGCAGAAGCAAAGGGAGCTATGGAGTTCCATCTACAGAGCGAGTTCCAGAACAACCAGGACTACACAAGAGCAGAAAAAAAGAAAAAGAGAGGAAAGAAATGCCAATGGTTACTTTAACAGTTCCCTGGTATTAAAAAACACAAGCAACAACAAAACAAAAACTAAAAACTGTTGGGAACCTAAATGGACTAGAATTACGGAGCACATTTGATTTGCCAGGCACGTGCAAATGAGTTAAAGGGACGACGCACTAAGATGCTTGGATGCTACACAGCAACAATGCCCAGAATTTAGCGTACAGGCTGACCCCTAGCTGCACCAGGAAACGTTCACCCACCCCTTCTTACAAGTGCATTTTTAAGAGTTTTCGCTCACATTGAATACTTAAATAATATTCAGCCAAACTCTCTTTTATATTTTTAAGAGAACTCCCTAGGAAAATCCGAAATGCTGGGATTTAAAGGTCTGTATCACCACGTCTGGCTCAGCTTAATCTTCAATTGAACTCTGAGCTTCTAAATTGCTGAGTGAATTGAGATTGTAAAATTTAAGATACTTAATTTTGTGATGCACACCTGTAATCCCAGAACTCCAGGCTGAGACAGGAGAATTGCCAGTTTGAGGCCAGATTGATACTGTTTCAAAACATCTAAAAGTAAGAGGAGAAGAGGAGGAAGGGGAAGAAAGAGTGGGTTTCCTTTCACTTTTTCATTCTGTCAAACAGGCTGGTGGGGAGGGGTTGTTTAATGTCAGGGGTACCAATTGACTAACCAAGAGGAGCGTAAGAATGGAAAAACGAACCAGAATAACGCAAGTGATGTCCAGGGCAGGAAATTCCTTTAAAAATGTAAAGCATTTTAAGGGTTGTAAATTGTGCAAATCAAACATTTGTTGAGTTTACACGACTTGAGACTGGGTATCATTAATTTAATACTGCAGCTAATAGTAAATAGTGGAAGTTCTCGTGTCATGGCGGGCCAGTGGCGCAATGGATAACGCGTCTGACTACGGATCAGAAGATTCTAGGTTCGACTCCTGGCTGGCTCGTCTAAGTCTTTTTTACTCTAACGAGGAAATTCTTGTTTTTAATTCAGACGAGAAATTCCTGTTCAATTGTTCAAATCCACAACAGAAACCGATTAAGCCTTGGAATGTCCTGATCTGGTTTCACTAGATATTTGTCTTGCCCTACACTACCCAAAAATTTATAAAAAACAGAAAGGACTGTAGTTCTGAAACATCACCAAATGGATGAAATAGGAAAGCAACGTGCTGAGAAAAAAAAAGCCAGCACAGGAGTTACTTACTACATGTTGCTATTGTAATGAAATGTCTAGACCGCCAAATCTAGAGTTAAGACGTATCACACCGGTTGCCAGGGGCTGGAGAACGAAAAAAATTTGAAGTCAGGTAGCAATGACTGTTACAATTCAGTACACGAATTATCACTGAATTGAACACTTTAAAAGGTTGAGCTTTATTGCGCATGAATTACATCTTAATTTTTGAAAATCACAGTAGCAGGGGGAAAAACTAAAAGTTGACCAATATTTTATTGGTTCATCACACCACCCCACCACCTCCGCCCTACCTTGGGCGGGCTCCGTCCAGAGAAGGGACAGATACTGAATCAAGAAAGCGGTCTGAGAAATTGTTCATATTTGAAAGCGATCCCAGACAAAATTAAGAGCCAGGGGGTGTAGGAAGACTCAGAAGTGCAGCTTTAGGGCAGTGTCTGGGCCGGTGGATCTGCCTTCTAAAGTTTTCCTGGATGTGAGGCTTGAGACATGGAACAGGGAGGGGGTGCTTTAAAGGAAGCCTCCTGCTCATTTAAGTAAACTGAAACCCGGAAAGAACACAGACTAGTTAAATTAAAATTAAATTGAGGTATGCACCATATTCTCCTTCCGAAAGCTTATCCATATCGCATACTTTGAGTTTCAGCCTGTGCTCGGATTAAAAGAATGAAGTTACATGACGCCCAGACTGAGCTTAATCCATGCTCAATTAAGATGGACTACTCGAGACGGGAGAAAGGGCTTGGAGCGCCTCTGATTTTCTCGAGTTGGAGAACCGCCGCTGTCCCACAGATTCCACAGCGAGGGTACGTGGTGTGGTGCATCGCTTCATGTAGTCACTCTGGTCTCCCTCAAGACACTTTGGCTATTTATTTCATGGCTATTCTCTCATCGCCTCCCCCCTGTATGTCCATTTTCGTCAGGCTAACCTGCCTGTAAATCCAGCAAAATTACCAAACTGACCCTGAAATGGTCACACAGTTTTCACTATCCAACGCAGGACTGTGTTGAAACCTGGGGATTGCCCCTCCTGGGTTAAAGAGTGCAGATAACTGAGAGATGCGTAATTTTCACTTCTAGAACCCACTTGGGCAGTTTCCTTTCGGCAATACTCAGGAGGCAGGCACTTGGTCAAACCCTAATCAGATCTCTTCCCCCAGCCTTACTCAATTTGTCCCGATCCCTCCAGGCTTTTAGGTCCTAAATTATAGGTTTTTAAGGGAGAGCAATAATCTAGCATACCAGAGTCTCAGCCTTCTTCCCTACTCTCAGTTTTCACAGATTATCGAGTTTTTCTTCATAGATGTTGTAGGGAATAAAGTTTGAGTTAGTTGTGTATACGCTATTCAGTCACGCAGCTTGAAGCACTGCTCCCTAGGGAAACAGTTGGGCAAGATCTATCCATTCTCAAAATTCATGTGCCTCCTGAGGCAGTATTTCTAAAAATGTACAAGATATGTTTGCACACTCCACAGGCTTTGCTGAGGTCAAGCTCATTCTCTTCTGTATTTTCTAGAACTACAGGACTGGGAAAAACATTAGCAATATGAGTCTTCTAAAAATAATTGTCTCGTTAATGTTAAACAATTCAGAATAATTTAAGCCACTACTTTATGACAACACTGTCACATACAAAAGCATAGTGAAGTATTCTGCATATTTAAGAGCTGGCTGTGGTTACACACCTGTAATTCTAGTTCTTGAGAGGCAGAGACAGGGGGAGCATACAATTTGGGCAGTCCTCCACTATGTAGTAAGTTTGAGGCCAACATAGGCTACATGAGACCCTGTTTCAAAAAAGAGAAGATCAAAGAAAATGAGACTATGGGATGTGTGTGTGTGTGTGTGTGTGTGTGTGTGTGTGTGTGTGTTTTCTACATATATCTTTAATGTAAAATCCAAGTTGGGATCAAAGTGTATAGAGTACTACCATGGGAGGCATTAGTGTTAGATTATACATGTATTTTTACAAACTATTACTCCAAGAGCTGGGTGGGCCTGGTGGCACACACCTTTAATCCCAGTACTTGGGAGGCTGAGGCCAGTGGATCTCTGAGTTTTAGGAAAGCCTGGTCTACAGAGTGAGTTCCAGGACAGCCAGGGGTATACAGAGAAATTCTGTCTGGAAAAAAAAATCCCTACAAGAATATTTAATTAACAAATAGCCGACACTACATGGCTCTTTCAATGCCTTTGAAGATTTTTTTAGATTGAACTGACAGTTTCAGATTCTGTTTCACCTGCTTAATTGCTCAAAGCATAACTTGGGGTGGGAACCTGAAGATCCATCTGCACACAGAAGCACGTGTAAGATTAAAAGGTAAAGCTTACCCTATATAAATGTGACCACTTTCTTTCTACTCAAGGTCAGGCCCTCCTGAGCATTAGTTAGGACAGGCTGCATGTTATTGTTATTTAAGAGCCTCTCCTTTATTAAGCTCTGAGAGCATGAGGTGAATTCTTGCAGGAAGGAGTTGTTCAGTTATTTCAGTATAACCAGCCTGAGATGTCTAGCAGGATGTCACAAGTTGGGAGGCTTGTACAGCTGCAGAGGGGCCAGCCTTCTGCCGGTCAGAGAGACTGGGGAAATACACAGACCTCTTTTTTACTGAGGGAGAAAAGTTTCTCTTCTGTTGCTTGTCCTGCTCTATTCCTTTTCTGTTCTCTTCTTCTGCCCTCATGTTTCCCTTCTGCCTCTCCTTAGGTCTTCCTTCCTTCTAGCTACTCCCTGATGTCCTTCCTTCTACATCTTTCCTGGTATTTTCCTTCTCCCATGTCTTTATTTTTTTCTCTTATAGCTTATATAACCCAGCAGAATCTTTCAAGCATATAGAAATGACAATGTGGTTACATTCTATTTTTAAGTGAATGATTACAATGAATACAAGTAAAAAACAATGTGTTTTCCATCTCCCTTACATGATTAAACATTTTATGTATTACAGGTGAAAAATGAATTATCCCCAAGACCCACATACAGTTACACAGATCAGGAGCCTTTCAGTCAGAACCATTTACACTGGCAGTAGTTTCTGTAATTGCCAGAAAAACAGGCTACTGGTTTCACTTTTCGTATTTTAAAGTCCTGTCCTATTATCTTAACTTACCATCCAGTTCTTTGTTTTCTAGTTACATGAAAAAAATAAAAAAAATTTAAAAAAAGCTTTGTTTTAGCTATGATGCACACCCAAACCCATGAACAAATTTCCTAACATCAGAAAGAACTTGAGCTAACTCCTAGGACTCAGTTGTTTTTCTTAATCATTAACCTAAGCCACAGTCTATATATCTTCTCAATAGAAACTCATAGGTCCTAGCTGTGTGATCCTATTTTCTATCCTCTGCAGCCCCTGCTTTATCAGGGGTGGGGCAACACTTTAAACAGTACAGCCTAAGAGGAAATCATCTTTATAATAATTCACAGGTAAAAAATGTCTAGTAGAATGAGATATTTCCATCAGATAATCACACTACATTAAAGGCACTGGGATCCCCTCACACCCATCCACACCAGAGCAAAATGGCAGCAGCAAACATGTAAAGGCACAGCAGTAGCAAGAGACATTCTGGAGTCAAAGCCCTCAGGACCCTGCCTATCCGAGACTCACCCATCAGTGCCTTGCATTCTGATGTGCCAATCTCCTGAAGCCAGTTGTTACCTGCTGCTCCCCTGACACGGCCATCCATCAGCACACAGCAAAAATGTGTATTCCTAGAATTTGGGAAGCTAGAAGTTCAAGATCAAAGAGTTGCTAGGGTCAGTTTCTGGTAAGGCATTTCTTCCCGCTTCTTTCTATGTTCTTGTGAGATCTTTCTTCTGATCTCCGATGTCTTTTCCTTGGTCCCATAAGGACACAGGTTGCACTGGATTACAGTCCCGCATTGTGATCTCATGTGACTTCAGTTATCCTCTAAAATTTCCATCTCTCAATGCTATCACACTGGAATGAATTCGGGCTTCAAAGGAACGAGTCTCCAGGAAGATGCAGTCAGCCCACAGCAAGGTCCAGCTTGCCTTTAGTGGCCTAGTGCCCACATCTGGTCCTATCACTCTGACGTCTACTTGTCTCAATGGTTGTAGGTTCACTATGATGTCACCACAGAGCATGAGGGCACCAGAGTTGTATTCAAGAATGTTTCTCACAACTGTGGTGAATGGTCCTCTGGTGCAGCCGACCATTCTCAAGGAGGGCCTATATCTTATATAAATCTCATTTTAGCATTTAATCTCCCCAACATGCAGCATTTTGCTCTGCAGTGTATCACGGAAGAACTGATATTTCAGTTTCATTTTGTTGATTTGTTCTGACTTAGAAGCGCTGGATTGATTGGGAGTCTCTGCCTAACAAGTGAATGAGTTTGATGCAATGTTTACAACCCTTCTCCCTTGGTCCCATACCCTTAAAATCCATTCTCTTTCAGGTTTGTCAAATTTCCATCAGTACACATCATCAAATTTATCCTGGCATGATGACCTGTAATCTCAGTAGCCAGGAGGCCGAGGGAAGGGGGAGAGGATTGGCAGGCACAAGTTGTAGACCAGCCTGGGCTGCAATGTGAGGCCTTGCCTCCAGTGAATGAATGAATGAATGAATGAATGAATGATGAAGAAAATCACACCATTCTTCTGGTATATATCACACCTCCTCAAAGGTCACACTTTGGTTTTGCCCTCAAGGGTCAGTGACACATCCTGAGGAGAACCAGGAGAGTCTCCAAGGACAGCTCCCACAGACCAGACATTGCCCTGTCTCTCTGCAAGAGGCTGACATTCTTAGGCTGGGCAGAACAGCTACTATCAGCTATCACTGGGCTCAAAGCTGGGACTAGAGAATAATTTCAGTGAACTTGGTTCAAGAAGGTCATAGTTCCCACCTTTCAGCCTTACTTTAATACAAATAAAAAAATTCCTAAATCTCTTCAAGACTTCAACCCAGACAAACATCCCTTATCTACTGAAATCCCCTGGTTTTCATGTCTTCCTCCTACCCATGCCTTGTAGGGGAGAAGAAATATCTTTGCTCACTTACCACTAAACTCATGACTCAGGCATGGAAAAGGGAGATAGACAATAGAAATATTATTAGTATTAAAACAAGATTTAAAGCAGGCAGTGGTGGTGTACACCTTTAATCCCAGCCCTTGGGAGGCAAAGGCAGGCAGATAGGCCTCTGATTTCAAGAGTAGTCAGGGCTACATAGAGAAACCAAAAACCAACCAACTTAAAAAAAACAAAAAACAAAAAACAAAAAACAACCCACTAAGATTTAATGGACTGGATTAGGGGTACACATTTGTAATGCCATCACTAAAATAAGTAAGCAAGTAAATAAATAACATTTTTAAGGACCGGCAGTCCCAAAGAAACAGGCAAACCTATCCTTTAGGTTTAATGAAGACAGGTTAATTATGAAGAATGATCACAAGAACTATGATTAGATAAAAATGTAAGATCTGATGATGATAACTGGAGTGGGATGGGCACTTATCAAGATCTGTACAGATTATTTTCTGTGTTCTTGCATCCTTTGATTTGGACGATAAACAACAGAAACCTGACACGTTGACGTTATCGTGATTTTACAAAGGCAGCAAAAGAAGACACTTGTTTCCTTGAGGGCAAAAATCATGCCTTTCTGTACCTGCATTCTGTTGTAGATGGTGGCGTTCTTTCAAGGTTTCACTTGTTTCTCCGGATTTTCCAGAAAACTGGTACAAGTGGCTACATCAAGTTGATTACCTGCGAAGGAAATGTCATTTATAGTCGCACGCAGGGCTGATGGCCTCTGACCCTCTCCTGGGATCAGAGTGCGAATTTCAGGTTCCCTAAGAGTCATTTTCTGTCTCCAGGAATGAGCTTCCAGATGCGTTGAACATACGGAAGTAAGCTGTGGAGACAGCGTTCGTAGTCTGGACATTCTCTTTTGCAGAATGTGTCCTTAGCTTTGCTCTCTCGCTCGAAGTTTGAAGAATTGGCAAAGTTTTATGCGTTATTATTTATAATTTATAAATGTGAGAGAGGGAGAAAATCCTACTGCCTCTTAAAAGTGATCATTTCTGATAGTGTCCATGGTGAATGCCCAAGCCTGGGATAGAAACTCTGCCAGTTATACATGGGTGTGGCACAAGAAAGACACGCTAGCGTGTTGTTTCCGTAGTGTAGTGGTTATCACGTTCGCCTCACACGCGAAAGGTCCCCGGTTCGAAACCGGGCGGAAACAAGATGGACTGACTCTTTTGTTTTTCTTTTGTCCCCCCGCCCCTCCCTCCCACCACCATTTTTTGAAAATAGATCCACCCAGAGTTGGGTCTGCTGTGCTGAGTGCTCAGTTCTCCGTGAGATGCTCTCCAGCCGGCCCAGGGGTGCCCTCCACAGCTGGGCGGCGGACGAAGGCAGAAGGCCACACTTCCACATAGCATTCTCTGGGCCCCGGGTTTTGCTCCTCACAGGGAGGAGCACTGTGGGCCGAGTCCCTGAGTGGGAGCTGGACAGGAGGTCCTGCAGTGATGGTGGGGCGGGATACCAGGCCCAAACTAACAAACGTCATCACACAGCACCAAATACAAAACACAGAATCTTAACAGGAATAGTTTTTTTAACGTGGAAAAATGGTGTTTGAAATTATTCTATTTGCTGTCCAGTTACATAAAAGCTATTGCTCAACACAAACAGGACTACTCGTATAAAAATGACACAGTAATTAATGTAAAACTAACTGAACACAGGAGAGTACAGAAAAATTTCAGTTTTTCTATCTTCCTCTGATTAAGGTTTTTTGTTTGTTTTGAAACAGGGGCTTATTATGTAGCCTTGGACGTCCTGGAACTCACTATGCAGACCAGGCACCCAGCTGCCTCTGGAGTATTGGGATTAAAGGTGTGTACCATCATGCTCAGGTTTTTTGCTTTGCTTTGCTTCCCCACTTTTAAATAGCATTATTCTTTATTGATTCTTTGGGAATTTCACATCATGCACCCCAATCCTTCTCACCTCCTGGTCCATCCATATCCACCCCTCACCCCTGCAGTATCCCTCCCTGAAAAAAAATCAATTAAAAACCAAACCAAACCAAACCAAACCAAACAAATCCCACCTCGTTCCTCCATCTTTCCAACACCTTGTCATTCACCCTAAGGACATTGGGTGCTGTGGTGTGTCACCCAGGACACACTTTTGTCCAGTTTGACCACTCACAAAGTGTTCATTGCAATGAGGCATTGGTCTGGCTCAAGGCCTCTGGCACATCATCGTGGTTTTTGTTTTTTTAGACAAATTTCACACTGTAGCTCACGTTGACATGGAACTCCGTAAGTAGTTCTGTCTATCCCCAAATACAAAAGAATCCTCCTGCTTCAGCCTTCTGATTACTGGGATTCAAGGTGTGATCACCATGCCCCACCAAGAAATTATTTTAATTTTATTGAATTTTGTAGATTATATTATTCTTAAGATACACAATGCACAATTTTAAAAAATGCTAACAAATACAACAGAACAATAACCTGGCTACTGCATTTAATAAAAATAATACTGACATTTGTCTCATGATGCAGTAAAAACATTTTGAACTAGCTGTTTCTTTTCCCATAATAATTTTCCTCAAATTGCATGGAGGAATTAAGACAACATTCCCTCCTTTTATGGTTCAGGGGAATCAAAACCACAGGCTCTCTCATGTTAGGGAAACAGCCTTCTTGGGAGACATATCCTCCGCCTCCTAAATGTCATGGCAACACACTCAGCTCTGCCCTTACCATGCCGGCTTAGGGTTTCCTTTGTTGCAACAGAACACCAGGACAAAAGCAAGCTGGGAGGAAAGGGTTTATTTGGCTTAGCCTTCCAGACCACAGTCCATCATTGCAGGAAGTCAGGACAGGAACTCGAGCAGGGCTGGAACCTGGAAGCAGAAGCTGATGCAGAGGCCATGGAGGGGTGCTGCTTACTGGCTTACATCCCATGGCTTGCTCAGCCTGCTTTCTTATAGAACCCAGCCAGGACCATCAACCTAGGGATGGCACCAACCACTATGGACTGGGCCCTCCTCCATTCCATTGATCACTAATTGAGAAAATGCTTTACAGCTGTATCTCAAGGAGGCATTTCCTCGACTGAGGCTCTAATGACTCCAGCTTGTGTCAAGTCGACACACACAACCAGCTAGTACACAAGCCTGTATCATCCTGACTCATGATATCCATTTAGTGTGATGAAACCATGGGAGGTCTTAGGATTCATGTCCTAAGTGTCCTTGACCTTGCTTAGAAACTGTCTGAAGAACAGAATCATGTGCCAGCTGTGCTTGTTTATTTTATGTATCTATCACCTTAACTGGGTTGTGGTGTTCAGATACTTAGTAAAGAATCATTCTAGATGTTTCTGCTTGGGTGAGTTTTGAATGGGGCACATTTAAATTGGTGGACTTTTAGTAAAGAATATGTGTGTGGGCATCATGTAGTCAGTGGCAGGGATGAACATCAGGGTGGCTGGATTCTGGGCAACTGCATCCTTCCAACAATTTTCTCTGGACCCAAATGCAATCATTAGTTGAGTCTGTAGCCTGCCAGCATCCTTCATCAGAATTTGGATTCTCCAAGTCTTGTTTAAAATATCACTGAATGACAGTTTTGAAACTACGATGAGCAGGACATGCACATGGACCATTGAAAGTGGGTCTTGCTGTGTGGGAGATTGTGTTCAACTCTGTATGTAGCACACAGGTCAGTGGGAATGTGGTGGGGAGCAGCATGAGGTCAATGGGGCTAGTGGATAGTGTGGACTAGTGGACAAACACCATAGTAAAGATACTTCTCACTAAATGGACTCCATATGCTTCTTGCTGGTGAGAAACCAGGGAAAGCCAGCGTTCTGCAGGGGAGAGAGGGAGATAAAGAACCCTAGCAGATATTGAGGTAACAGTTTGAGGACATTGGCACTCTCTCCCAATGAACTGACTTTGTAGACTTCTTTATTGGAAGTGAATTTTACAAGGACCACTATTATTTTAAAGTATTCGGTTCCTTAGAAGCACACAGTGAGTCTCAGCCATGTCAGCAGCATGCTGTCTTTCATTTGTGAGAACCAGGTTTGTAATCCCAGCACTCAGGAGACAGGCCACATAGCAAGTTCAAGGCCAGCCTAGGACAAAGGAGACTTTCAAAACAAATCAAAACACAAACCAGAACCAAGAAACCAACAACACGAAACAAACAAAAACCCCAAACCCCCAAACAACAAAAACTCCAAACCAACCAAACAAATCAAACCAGAGTTTACAAGTTTCATTTTAAACTGGTGAGTAAACAAAACTTCCTTGAGACCTGTCGCTTAGGATCTCGAGTTAATTCTGTAAAATACGTTTGTTCGCTGTGACTAAGGCAACAATTGAAATGTTTATATTTATACAAGTTCGGAAAAGTACCAGCTGACAATAAAGTCGCAGAAACTATCTGAAAAGTGCCGCTCGATGCATCACCAAGTCACCGTGGATCTGAGGCACGTCTCCGTGTTGTGCTCTTTCCCAAGCTCATCCTACAGAAGGCAGACAATGTCAAAACAGACGCCGTTGTCGGCCACCGGTGCCCGGGGTTGTCAGCGATCTTGCATTGTTACAGGCACGCTTTGTTTGGGCAAACAGTGGCGGGCGCCACCGGGCGTCTTGGTGCGGCACTGCAGCTAGAGGCTGATTTCCGCCAGCTGGGTCGCAGGTCCCGGGGACCGGGGCGGAGGTGCAGCGCCGGGCCTCGAGACCCCGAGACTGCTGGGAAGCGCGCGAACCCCCGGCTCCGAGGAGACAAACTGCCGGAGGCTTTCCAGGTCAGAACCCGCAGTTCGAGAGATTCTGTTTCCCTTGCAGAAGCAGAGTTGTGTTTGTGCAGGCACCAAGGGTGGCGGCTTGTCGTCTCCGCTTGTCTTTCCTTTTAAGTAACAGCAACACAAAACGCACCCCCACTTTTTTTTTTTTTAAAGACCAAGGACAGAAATTACGTATCAATAAGTATACCTAAGAAAGCCGCACTCTCAGGCAGCGGCCGGTTAGCTCAGTTGGTTAGAGCGTGGTGCTAATAACGCCAAGGTCGCGGGTTCGATCCCCGTACGGGCCAGCTACTAAGCATTTTCTTAAACTAACCACCGCCTTCAGCCAAATCCACACTCTGACGAGCTGTAATAAATCTTGATATCAGAATAGCTTCACCTTAAAACTGATAGTGATTCCCGACCCAAGCGCCAGAAAGAACGGTGACATTAAGCAAGTTTTTCTGTGGCATACCAAATAATAAAGCCAACCCCAAATTTTGAAGGTTCATAAAAAACCAGAATGGTCAGGGTGTACATTTCAGCATAACTATTTTCCTTGTTCTCAAAAGTAAAAATGAATCCTGCTCCAAACCAAATGGCATGGCTTATTCCTTGTTTGGTACTGGTAACCGAAGTCCGTCTTTTGACCGCAAACGTTGGCTGGCACAGGCTGAGAGAGTCCACGTGAATTTCTACAGCAGAACTTGAAATCTCTTTTTAACACCAGTAAAGCCTTCCCTTCCTCCCACTCTGCGTGTCAGGAGGCATGCACCCTCTAGAGTGTGACCATCCATGAATGTCATGAAACATTTTCCACATGTTTAGACGTGGTGCGTTACGCAAAGTACAAAAACTGAACGAAGGCCCCGCTGGGATTCGAACCCAGGATCTCCTGTTTACTAGACAGGCGCTTTGACCAGCTAAGCCACGGAGCCTCTTTCATTGCCCCACTCAATTATACGTATATATAAGGCTTATGTGAAATACCCGTGTTTACTTCAATTTGCACCAAAGAAAACATGTATGTTTCAAACTTCATACAAAAAGAGAAATTCCAGCATTTAAGAAACATTTTTTTCGTAAAATGTAAGTTTTAAAATTGATTTCAAATCGAAATGTTTGAAAATTTTATTTCATAGTGACTTGCGCCCCCTAGAGAGAGTATTGGGTATTTCGGAACATTTTAGCAATTGCCTTTTTCTCCACTGGGCTTCAGTCCTTCCTTTTCCAGGTACTGGAGATAAAACAATGAACAAAACAACACAAATTTATTTCACTATAGAGTCTGCATTTTACAAGGAAATTAAAAGGCAAGTTTTAGAAAGCCCAGGTAGACAGAAACAAATAAAGCAAAACCCATTAAACAAACATGGGATGTGCTAGCCTGCCAATTTACTGTACCCGAGAAAACTCATCGTGCCCCTTCTCTCCTTTGTCTTTCTTTTTCTGAGATAGTCTCAACGTGTAGCCTTGACTAGCCTGGAACTTATGTAGATCAGGCTGGCCTCAAACTCAGGGATCTGTCTGCCCAAGTCCTAGGACTAAAGGTGTGCCTGGTCCTCCTCCTTTGCTCAGGCAGAAGAAAGCGGCCCCGATGAAGACTCTGGCAGAGATCCAGGCAGCGAGCTCCCACTTACTCTGTTCTGAGACGCCCCCGACCCACCCGTCTTTCAAAGCTACCCTGGCCTCCTCAAAGGGCGGCTGCTGCTGCTGCTGCTGCTGGACGCTCGCTCTGCACCTCTCCCACAGTCTTGTTTGGCCCTTTGCCCCGTGAGGTTGAAACAGACTAATTCCCTGGCCTCCAGATTAGAAACTAAATGGAAGATATGGAGACATGCATAAAGACGTGGGGTACAATGTGACAACCCCTTCAGAATGCTGTCGGGGTCTATAACTTGGACGTGGTGACGGGGCATCAGAGCAGACAAAAGACCCCTCAGTGCGGGTTCCATGTCGATTTGATGTGTGTAGAAAGGCAAGCTTAGAGGAAGGCAGCTTAGAATGCGATCATTTTCCTCCCTCCCTCTGTCCCTTCTCCTCTCCCTCTTTCTCTGTCATTTTGAGACAGGGTCTCTAGATAGCCTAGGTTTGCCTGGAACTCCGTAGCCCTGGCTAGCTTCAAACTTGCAACAATCATCCCTCTCATCCTCCCAAGTGCCGGCATTATAAGCACTTGCTACACCTGATGCTACCGGAACTGTTCTTGATGGAGAAGACTGAGGGCGAGTGCATTCACAGAGCACTCACAAATGCAGCCCCCGAGAGACAGAGTCCTGCAGAGTTGCTTTCCTGTGGTTACTTTCCAGCTCTTTCCTTCCAGGCCAGCCCCTGTCAGCATGCCCTGCAAGGGGCCAGAAGGCATCCTCTCATCCTCTTTTCCACACACCCTGCCATTCTTCTCCCTACGAAAGCAGTTTTTCTTTTCTTTTTCCTTTGAGACAGGGTTTCTCTGTGCAACAGACCTGGCTGTCCTGGAACTCGAGTTGTAGACCAGGCTGACCTTGAACTCACAGACCTAAATATGGGTGTTCTGCCCCCGCCCTCCTGCCACTGCCACCAGAGTTGCCCTGTTACACATTCACACAGGTCATTCGTAAAGGCTAATGACTTCATAGAACCCTCTTGAGGGCACTTACCAAGCCTATTTTGCCTACTTCCCACCTGTCTCTGGTGAAGCCGGAGGGTGTTTCCCCTCTCTCAGCTCCCTCTACGCTCCTAGGCGGGTATTTTGCTGTGATAACTAGAAGAGTTTTTATTTATTTATTTATTTATTTATTTACTTACTTACTTACTTACTTATTTATTTATTTATTTATTTATTTATTTATTTATTTATTTATTTATGGCTGTGAGCCTAGCCTTTAACAGCTGAGCCATCTCTCCAGCCCGACTTTTTTTTTTTTGAGGGAGAGAACACATTTTAATTTTTTTAATTTAAAAAAATATCCAGAAGAAAAAGAAAAGATTGATAAGCACAGTGTGGTGTTGATGGTACAAGACAGTGGTGGCTTTGACCACTGAAATGAAAATCAGCTTACATTTGCTTCAGGATTTTGTACTATTCTTTACTGTCAACTCTTAAATCCAGACATCTGCTTTGAAATCTATGCTTCGAGGGAGGTATAATGTACATAGTGACAAGCAAATAATACAGAGTGATCTCATCAATAAAAGCTTCCTATATACGTATATTTAAAGGATTTTGGGGGTCTGTTTACATGTTTGTTAGAGGCTTGAGTTACATTTCTTTTTTTGTAGTGCTGGGGGCTGGACTCAGGGTCCCATGCATGCAAGGCAGGAACTCTACCAACTGAACCACACTCCCAGATCTTTGGCTTACATCTTACACATGAACTTTACTTATTGTTTATCTGTATTCTTTGCGAGGCTGACACATTCTTCATGGTGATGAACAGGGGGAGTGTTTCATATTCTAGTTGAGTGGATTGTAGAGTTCAGATCTGGTTATACTGTCTGCTTGTTACTAGTCAAGTATAAGCTCAGATCCTTGGCTCTGTGATGATCAATTCACTTTTTCCCTCTCACAATTGTACCTTTGAAGTTACTGTAACAGGGTCAAGGTTTCTCTATCTTTCTCAGCTGAAGGCAGCATCTTTGGTTCCTAACCCCAGTGCCCCAGCCAGCGGGGTTTCAACGGGGTCGACAGCAGGTGGAGCGAATGAAAGACGGGGGACACGAGGGACGACAGCAAGACGGTATTCTGATCAAGCTGCAGATTTTATTTCTCTCTGCAAGGCTTATATAGCATAGGAGGGGAGGAGGCAGGAAGGAGGGAAGGGGAAGAGATGTGGAAGGTGTGCAGAAATGTGGGAGACATGCAGGTCGTGCAACTGCAGGAAGTCTGCTAAGGTCACTGGTCAGGGGCCATTTGTTCTGTTGCTAGGCTACCTGACCATGGAATGCTCTTTACCTTCGGTTGTCATGGCACCTGACTGTGGAATGTTCTTATCTTTGGGAGCCTCCGGTTAGTAAACAGGTGTTACTGCTCTGGGGAAGGGCAGTGGGCTTATGACTTGTTCCCTGGCTTAGCTACTACTCTCCATGGTTCATGTTTGGTTCCTGACACCTTGGGCCTTGACACCCCAGCCCTGAAAAGTCCAGTGGGAAAGCACTGTTCTAGAAACTCAGGGTCTCAACGCCCCGACTAACTGCCTGGTCTTGGCTCCGGTTAAACTGCTTGTTTCCCTCTGCAACTGCTAACCAGGATGTTGTTTTTCTGGTTTTGTCTTTAAAAACACCCTGTACTTCCTACTCAGGATGGCCGTGTGAGACATGTTTCTCTCCAGGCGAGTCACAGACCCTGCTCAACACAGACTCTCAGCATGACCAAGTTGATCAAAGTTGAGCTAGCCTGGGAGATCAAGGTGCTCCAGCCACCAGAGCGTCCTAGCACTCAAGGTATGGCCTGACTCCCCTGAGCAGTCAGGCTACCTCCTCTCCACTCACCTCCCCAGTTTAACACATTGTTTTCATTTTTTGGGTTTTTACCCCATAACATTATGTGAAAGGAAATTTTCCTGTTGTGAGGTTAAAAAAAAATGTTATCTTCAAAAAAATAATGTCTAGATTTTAAATTTTAGGATATTGAGTCATATAGATAAGTACCTTAGGTTCTTTTTATATTAAAGAAAAGAAAAACAGCACCAGAGGGTTTTCTTGTCTGCAACACTCAGAAGGCACCAGCATTGATTCCTGCTAGGCAAGTCTTTAGAAGAACCATAGAAAATGGTAACATACCAACAAGACCCACACAGGGGCAAGTGACACAAACACTCACATTCTTAGCCTCTAAAGCCTGTCAGATAACAGTTGCCCTCTTCCCCAACTAAGAATGTATTTCCATACCTGCCCCCTCTAATCGAAACACAGGCTTTGTCATGTCTTACGGTGCACTCAGGGTCAGATCCCTTATGGAGGACCAGCCACTCCTTAGGTCCTGTCTAGCATACCTTTCCAAAGCTGATCCATCACCTGACAAGTTACAGAAGGGTGGAACATAGCTTACTAAGTTACTGCCTTATATCCAGACACCTTCACTGACCTGTTAACTCAAAGACCCTTCTCTAAATGCAGAGTCCTCTTTCCTCAAGCCAGAAATATGCAGAATCTCCTTTGTTTCCTGGGTTGCTGCTGGGTCTCCTTTTCCAGCGTCTCTCCATGAAACTGGCTGCTATTACAAGACCCAATATCTCTGAAATCTTTCCCAGCAGTGACTCCCAGGTCATACCAACTACTCCCAACTTTGTGGACTTTCGGGTCAAGTCTACTGAATCCAGAATCTTTATTATTAAACACACTAATAATTAAGCTCTACTTTTTCAGCAAACTTCAGAGCACATGTATTCTTTATGGTGATCACTCACCTGGCTTAGTAAGCTATTAATTGTGTCAGACTGAGGACTTTATCCCCTCACTTCCAGACAGGCCCTGAGCAAGAATCCCTACCCCCAGTTCCTACTTGGATCAGTAGGATTTGTAAATATTGGGAGGAATTAAAAAATCTGAACTAATCTAAACTCCATCATTGACTTCACACACACACACACACACACACACACACACACACACACACACACACGTAGTGAGAACACACAAAAGAGAAAGCAGGGAAGGGATTGTTACTCTGTTGAAAATTAGATAATAAGTTCAAGAGACTAATGAAAACGAAGCAATTTTTAATATACAATTCTGCATAGAGAAAAGGCAAAATTGGTTCTCCGTGTAGCCTTGTCTAACCCAGAATTCACTCTAGACAAGACTGGCCTCAAACTCCACCTGTGAGATCTGTCTTCCTTTGCCTCCCAAGTGCTGGCATTAAAGGCAGGGCCGCTGACATCAACCACCTGGCTAAGACTTTATTTTTTATTTTTAGTTTTTTAAATTTCAGCCTTTTCTTTCTTTTTAAAAAATACTTATTTTTTATAGATCATTGTAAGCCACCATGTAATTTGCTGGGTATTGAATTTAGGTCCTCTGGAAGAGCAGTCCAGTACTCTTAACTGCTGAGCCACCTCACCAGCCCAAGAGTGGTTTTTAAAGTGCCTCTATCAAGAGAATCTCCTGTTCAGGACTTGCCCTCTTCCCAAACTCCCCATCCTAAAGATTTAGGATACAGAGCTTTAAGCAATGTGCTCAGTAATGCAACAGATCACCTGTAACTTTCCATCTCAGAATTATGAGATAAAGCCTGTGCCAGCTAGCTCCTGCATAATCTTGATAAGTGCTTCTGACACTGAAAATGGACCATAATTTCTGACATTGGTGAATACTGCCGATAAGCAGCTTTGATGTTTCAGAGCTAAGCTTTCTATCATTTGTACTCTACCTGTACGTTTCATGTAATAAACTATCTTTTCTCAATTTGTTTTTGATCAAGTAACATCTTCAATAAAGTCGTCTTTGTATATCTGTCTAAAATACTAGTCGCCATTAACCTCTTTAAAACTTATCTGTTCTGCATTTTCTTCCTGGGATATCTACCACCCGACATGCACCACCTTCGTTTCACCAGCTGGAAGCAATTTCCATGGGGATAATTTCCTAAGCTTCCCAGGCCCACCCTCCAAAACATACTGTGAACACTGGACCGAGTTTACCATTGTGGGCCTTGAAAGTCTACTTTTAACAGATGACATTTAGTAGAACATAATTACGTTCTGCTCCAGAGGAGGAGAAAAACTTAAGAACCCTGCCATTTATTGAAGGTTAACTAGACCTTTCAAGTGGGAGGCTGTTCTAAAAACTGGGTATGATGGTGGACGTCCTCCCAAGTATCTTTGGCCTAGGATGCAGCTGCACAAGCCTTTAATCTCAGCACTCTGGAGGCAGAGGCGGAGGCAGGTGGAGCAGCTTGACCTACAATGTGAATTCATTAAAAAAAAAAACAACCAACCAACCAAGCACTGTTTAAAGAAACAAACAAAAACCCAAAAAATACCAAGGAAGCCGTTCCAAAATCCAAACGGACTCCTAGAAACAAAAACCACAAAACCGTTAAACGTATTTGAATACTCGGGCCCCACCCAGACAAATACGTTGACACTGGATGGCAGATCATGTAATGGGAATCACTCAAGACTCAGTTTTTAGGTTTACATGCATCAGCTTCTTTCTAGACTGTGTAAGTGGCTCTGAAAAGAGCCTTTTGGGAGAGGGTTATCTAAAGCTGCTCACTTGGCCTTGTGGTGGCTCTCGGTCTTCTTGGGCAGCAGCACCGCCTGGATGTTGGGCAGGACGCCGCCCTGCGCGATGGTGACGCGGCCCAGCAGCTTGTTGAGCTCCTCGTCGTTGCGGATGGCCAGCTGCAGGTTGGCGCGGGATGATGCGCGTCTTCTTGTTGTCGCGGGCCGCGTTGCCGGCCAGCTCCAGGATCTCGGCCGTCAGGTACTCCAGCACGGCCGCCAGGTAGACCGGGGCGCCGGCGCCCACCCGCTCCGAGTAGTTGCCCTTGCGGAGCAGCCGGTGCACGCGGCCCACGGGGAACTGCAGGCCGGCCCGGGAGGAGCGGGTCTTGGCCTTGGCGCGAGCCTTGCCGCCCTTGCTTGCCGGCGTCCGGACATGGTCGAGAGGACAGGAGCCGTTAACACCGGGTGGGACCAAGAACTGCCAGAGCTTGGGCCTTATAGTCTTCTCTGGGCGCGAAAAAGTACCTTGCGATTGGCTGTCTCCTTCCCTTCATTTAGACCAATGGGTAAGCGTTTGTGTCGATCTGTATTTCAATTGGGCAAACTCTAGTTGACGTCACTGAAACAGCACTCAATCAGAAGTGTGATTTTTCAAGCCTCATTTTAATAATACCCTTATAAAAAGGGAAAGCCCGGACCATAAGGTGTTGAATTCCTGTTGTTCCTGTCTCAAGATGCCTGAACCAGCGAAGTCGGCGCCCGCCCCGAAGAAGGGCTCCAAGAAGGCGGTGACCAAGGCGCAGAAGAAGGACGGCAAGAAGCGCAAGCGCAGCCGCAAGGAGAGCTACTCGGTGTACGTGTACAAGGTGCTGAAGCAGGTGCACCCCGACACGGGCATCTCCTCCAAGGCCATGGGCATCATGAACTCGTTCGTCAACGACATCTTCGAGCGCATCGCGGGCGAGGCGTCGCGCCTGGCGCACTACAACAAGCGCTCGACCATCACGTCGCGGGAGATCCAGACGGCCGTGCGCCTGCTGCTGCCCGGGGAGCTGGCCAAGCACGCCGTGTCCGAGGGCACCAAGGCCGTCACCAAGTACACTAGCGCAAAGTAAACTTCCCAAGCGAGTGTTAACATCCACCGCCAAAGGCTCTTTTAAGAGCCACCAAGTTGTCCGTATTAGAGCTGCAAACATGAGTAAGTTCTAGAGTAAGGCTCTTGAACTGTTGTACACGGAGATCACGGTACCAGGTGTAGTGCATGAGTACATAAGGATGATCCATGAACCGCCTGTCTCATTAGGGCAGCCCAGTTTTATGTCCTGAGAAGCCACAAAGACTTAGTTAAAAGTAATGTGAACTTCGGGCGAAAGGAAGTACTAAAGAGCTTTAAACTGAATTGTTTCCTGCCCTAATTATTTCGAAGTAGAGGCCAAGGCTGAAGATGTAAACTGAGCTGTTAAGAGTGCTTGACGTGCAGGAAAACCTGGGCTTAATCCCCATCACTGCAGAAACCTGGCCTGGTGGGTGGGACACATCTGTAAAGTTAGTTCTGGTAGTGGAAGTAGGATCAGAATTTCAAGGTCACGTGATGCTGTTACAATTTCTGGCCAGGCTGGCCTACATGGGAGGGTCTCGGGATAAAATCGAGGCTAGTTTTTAAAGGAAAACAATATAAAACGGTGGATGGTGGTGTTTGCCTTTAGTCCCAGCATTGGGTAGGCTCAGGTAGGTAGATCTGAGTTCAAGGCCAGCCTGGGATACACTGCGAAACCCTGAGTCCGGAAAACAAAACCAAAAATGATTTAATTACAGAAATATGTATACATTTTCTTGCCACTCGGTTTTCTAAGGTTTGAGGGTACAGCTACTGAGCCTACAGAATGAACTGATTTCTGGTCAGACTGGAAAATTTCAACATACAGAACTTGTTTTCTATTCATCCAAGTCTTTACTAGAGATTTGCCTGTTAATACTTTTTAAACATATCAAATAATTAACACTTACTGAGTGCTTATCAACATGCCAGGGACAAATATATGCTTGTAGTATATGAACCCATTTAATCTTTACACAGATCTGTGAGGTAGATATTACTATGTATGTTTTCTAAATGCCAGAGGCAATCTAGAAGGATATAAAGGAACTTATTTTCAATTAAAAGAGCAAAGGCAGAGAGGCAGTTGGAGAAGGGATCTATCCCAAGTAAAAGGGTGGTGGTGTTTCCCAAGCAGTACAAATTTCTCTTATCTGCCCCTTCGTTTTTAATGATAGCAAAGTCTTTCTAACCCATAGGCAGATCTCAAGTGGCTGATGGAAACAGCAGTGCAGTACAATGGCCTATTTCAGTTTCATGGAAAGGAATGAGAAACTTAAGGGAATTACTTTTATGTTTCTGCAATAAGCATTCTAGCTTTCCACATCCTATACAGGATTTTTTTTTTTTTTTTAGACAGATTCTTGCTATGTAGCGATGACTGACCTGGGATGCATTGTGTAACAAACAAACTCTGGGCTCCTGCCGCAGCCATTTGAGATTTTGGATTATAAACCTGTGCCACCTCATCCAGCATCTGATACAAAGGGCTTTTTTTTTTTTTTTTTTTTTTTTTTAATGATGATGAATTCCCCCTTCAGGTTTATTTGATTAGTATTGGATTAAGCATTTAGCTTCTGAATTCTTAATGGGATGCCGCTGTTTATTCACTCTAGGTTGGGGAGGCAGTTTTTGAAAATGTATCGTCTTGATTTACGAAGTTTATTTGGTTCTCTGGAGCTGTGAAAAGACAGTCTTGAGCTTTCACTATAACCACTCCCCCTCTCATTTGGATCCCATTTTGTTCCTCTGGAGAGAACAGATAACAGCTGGAATGAGCCGTCTTTCATGGACAGCAAAACTGCGGCACAGACCTTAAACAATTCAGCATATATATATTATATAATTATATATAATATTTACTTCCTCTTCAGCCATATATATTAGTCCCACTTAACTTTGGCTAAAATGAGATTTTAATTGATTTTCTCATCAAATTATTAAAAAGTTGAATTTACTAACACCAGCTTCCCCTAAAAGAATTCATTTTGTAAACTGGGTGGTGGTAGTAGCATACGCCTTTAATCCCAGCACTCGGGAGGCAGAGGCAGGCGGATCTCTGTGAGTTCCAGGCCAGCCTGGGCTACAGAGAGTTCCAGGACAGCCAGGGCTACACAGAGAAACCCTGTCTCGGGGGAAATCAATCCATTTTGTAATGAGCAGTTTATACCTTACTTAGGACAGCTGTAGCTCTGCTCTGGCTTCCTCAGGTGTCGTCTGGACAGGCTAGTCACTGCTTCAGCCTTCATCCTGTGCAAAATTGGATGTTTGAAGCTATTTGGAATTTTATTGCTCCACAGGGTTCTAAAGGACCTTTCCCTCTGTTCCTCTTTTCTTAGATAATGAGGTTATAGGGTGGGTCTGGAGGTGTACTAGCTGGCATTACAACCCAATGAAATGAAGGTAGAAGACTCCAGGGTTCCACAAAAGTTAGGACTCCACCCCCAACACACACACTTTTTTTTTTTTTTTTTTTTTTTTAAACTGTAAATGAAGTTTCTGATGAGATTTCTTAGAAAACTGCAAACTTCATACCTTGGATGGGAGAAAGGTCTTCAGTGAAAGTTGCTAAATTGAAATTCTTTTCTGATAAGGGTTCCACTCTAGAGTGAGGAACTCTTTCCCATTCCCACATCCCTATAATTTTCCATTTCCCTGTCCTGCCTCAACCTCAGATAGTAATTGAACAGAGACTTTTTACTCTGTCTTTAGGAATATAATAGGAGAAAAATGAAATTTGTTCATTCTCCCAGGATTTTCTGTGAATTATTCCTATATTTGCATCTAAAAGCATAAACCCAGTTTGTTATTTTAAATTTATTGCTCAAGAGATACAGCATAGTTTTCATTTAGTTATCAAGTACATTTTTAACAAGGCAAAAAAGTGACATTAATTTTAATATGTTCTATATGATCCACTATAAAAAATGGTTTCAGTATGTAGACCTTTTTTTTTGCCCCAAGTGTTTGAGATCCAGTATCTATATTATAATTTTACAGTACATCAAATTTGTTGTCTGTATTTCAATTGTCTTTTTATTGTTTGAGACAAGGTCTCACTGTGTATCCTGTGCTGGCCTTGCCTTTGAGTTATTGAGATCTGCTTGCCTCCGAAGGGTTAAAAGTGAAAGCCTGTTTGATTTGTTTTGAGTTCTTATTCAAGAAGATTCAGATTAGATTACACACCTAAATGGTTCTAAGCATAATTAGTCTTAATCTGATCATTGAATCCATCGATTAGCTCTAAGTGGAAAATAACTACAGCAAAACGTAATCAAGCATTCACTTCCTCGGTTACATGCCGCGTTGCTGGAGTTTAAAAAGCCACTTACGGCTCTGGAGGCCGCGAGGCCGGCGCGCTCCGATCGCCGGGAGCTCTCCGCTGCTTGGCGGGCCCCGCCGCCCTGCGCACGCCCGGGCCGAGTGCGAGTGCGGTGCCCCCTTCAGCCGTACTGCATCTGCTTTGACCGCAAAAGGCGGAGTGACCCCAACTTCAAGAACAGGCTTCGAGAACGAAGAAACAGAAGCTTGCTAAGGAGAGAGCTGGGCTTTCCAAGTTACCCGACTTAAAAGATGCTGAAGCTGCTCAGAAATTCTTCCTTGAAGAGAACAGCTTGGTGAAGAGTTATTAGCACAAGGTGAGTACGAGAAGGGTGTGGACCACCTGACCAGTGCAGTCGCTGTGTGTGGACGGCCTCAGCAGCTGCTGCAAGTGTTACAGCAAACTTCTTCCTCCACCAGTGTTCCAGATGCTTCTGACCAAGCTTCCATTAGTCAGAGAATTGTTAAGTGCTCAGAGCTGAAGATGGTGTGGAATGAGCCAGCTATCAACACGGCAAAAATCTCAGTTAAAAATGATGTAACCACTAGCTTGGAAGCTGATCGGCTCTGGGGAATAAGGGCAAGTATACATGAACTGTCCTCCACTGAAGCCTGCTAAAGTGGATGCGCACTCTGAGTAGATCCATTGTCTGTTCATTTTTTCCAGTGAAAAGCATTTTGATAGAACTTTTCATTTTATAAATACATCGAGTCAACCAAATTATCATGGACTCCGTTTATTCTTAAGACATGCAATTCAAATGTAAATACATTAGAGTATTACTTAGGTAAAAACTCAACAGTGATGAATTGTAAAACAATGGAAGAGTACGGAGGATAGTTGAATAATGCCCATTTTTAAAGGCTAGTACATTTTACTGTAAGTCATCCAATTGGATAGAAACTTTGTGTTATAAAAACTGAGCATTAAAATCTTGCAGAGACTGTTTCTTTCTGTTTACTTTTGAACATATGAAGTGTGCGGTTAGCGATCCCATTCCCTCTCCGTGTTTCCTAAACGCTTCAGTCTACATCAGTGGCTTAATGTCCTCTGGGGACTAACCCCTAGTATTTCAAGCACCTGGCTGCAGAAAGCACCAGGATTAGACCTGGCTGAGCCTTGCCTGCTGTCTGCTCACTCTGCTCTTTACAGACTGAGAACCGGTCTGCTCATCTCTTGGGTGGCTCTGTTCAGAGTGGAGTTTAATTGGTTCTGTTGAGTGTCTGTAGGTCCATCTCCAGCTGATGGCTGATGATTTCAGAACAACCAGGCATTGCACTTGTTTATATTCTGAATTTGCATGTTTACCTGACTCAGTATTTCTCAATTAAACCTCTAAGTGGGAGGAAAAAAAAAAAAAAAAGAGCCAGTCATGCCAGGTGTAGTGACACATGCCTTAAAATCCCTGCACTTGGGAGACAAATGCAGGTGGATCTTTGTAAGTTTGAGATCAGCCTGGTCTACAAAGAGAATTCCAGGGCAGCCAGGGCTACATAGTGAGACCCTCTCTCAAACAAAACAAAAACAAAAAGTCATACATGCCTAAATTATTTGACTCAAAAGAGCAGGAGTGAATAAAAATATTTCTCATGTAGGTTACTCACAACCCTGAAATATTTAACAAAACAAAACATTTCAATTGGCTCAATAATTGCCAGTTGTTTCTTTCTCCATTCTAGAACTACCACTACCAACTCTTTGATGATTTGTGTTACTATTAAAGAGGTACTAATATGACATAGGTACGGCAGTATTTAGGCTCCTGTAAAATCAACCATTCTTTTCTTTCTTGTCAGGGTTTCTGAGTAGCCTTGGTTATCCTAGAACTTACAGTAAATTAGGTTGACCTTGAACTGAAGACCTTCTCCTGCCTCTGCCTGCTGGGACTAAAGGCGTGTGCCACCAAGGCCTGGTGAGTTTTTAGGCCGGCCTGGAAAAAGGGAATGCTTGCTTAACATGGAATGCTGCTAGTCTAAGCAAGCGGTATTCCAAAAAAGCAGTGCTCAAATTACAGCCAAACTAAACCAGCTGAATTAAAGAAGAGTGTACTTGTAATTACCACTTCAAATTGTGCATATACCACGAGCTAATTGTCTAATTCAACACAAATCTTACACACTTCACAGGTAGCATCTTTAATTCTTTCACCTTGCAACAACTTGGAGAATTCGAATTCCAGTTATGCATTACTTGCTAAGGGGAGACCAGGTTACCAGGTCTACCTTAATGCATTGTCATTCATTCTGATAGCTACTTTAGAAAAGTCAGCCTCAGACGAAATCACAAAGTTCCCAAACTCCTCAGACTTCCGAACGCAGCCCAGCGGTTGTGGGAAGGCCTCGGGACTCCTGAAATGAACAGGGGCATTTCCTGCAGAGCTGCAGCTCCCCGAAGGGGACAGACAATCGTAGTCTTCAAACTTCTGCAGAGATCACTGGCCAAGGAAAGCCTCCTTGTAACACTGAAAACCGGTTTTGCTCCTTTGCTGAACGTGTGGTGGCCCTAAAAAGGGCCTTTATGTAAAAACGGGGTGCCAACCTCTGGCTAACTCAGCCGCCGAAGCCGTAGAGCGTGCGTCCCTGGCGCTTGAGCGCGTAGACCACGTCCATGGCGGTGACGGTCTTGCGCTTGGCGTGCTCCGTGTAGGTGACGGCGTCGCGGATCACGTTCTCCAGGAAGACCTTCAGCACCCCGCGGGTCTCCTCGTAGATGAGGCCGGAGATGCGCTTGACGCCGCCGCGCCGGGCCAGGCGGCGGATGGCGGGTTTGGTGATGCCCTGGATGTTGTCGCGCAGGACTTTGCGGTGGCGCTTGGCGCCGCCCTTGCCCAGGCCCTTCCCGCCTTTGCCGCGGCCAGACATGATAGCAAAGAAAGGAACAGCTGCTGAAAAGCAAACTGATGGCTTCTGGGGAAAGCAGTTCTATCTTATAGGGAACTTGCGGACCGGAGTGAAAACAGGAAGCGCCAGGCGGAAGTGCCTGCGGAAGGGGGAGGGGCTCTCAGCCGCGCGGGAATTCAGTGGCTTTCGATTCTATTTTCATTTGAGAGCAAAGTCTGTGTCCCACCGTTTAATGTGATTCCTGCCCCACCCTTCTTAAAAAAGAAAAATAATTTAACAGTATGGGATATACATGGGAAGGAGGGAAGCGAATTCCATCATCTCTCCCCATTTACGTTTTCCCTTTTAGCACTTTATAGGACGATGCTGTTTAACTTGGAATAATAACTTTTAGTGAACCAAACAATAAACGAATGAGAAAATTATTAATCGTGCCACGCAGCTAAAGATTCTGTAAAATGTTTTAGTATGGGAACCATTTAAACTGTCATTACTGTTTTTCGCTCTTATTTTGAGAGTTTCCTTAGTGTACCTGACGTGATTAATCGTTTTGTAGACCAGGCTAGTCTCGAACTCCCAGATCTGCCCGACTGCGTCCCGGATGCTAGGGTTAAACGTCTGCAGCACAACACATGGTTTGATACTTAGGTCAGACAGATGTTGAAATAATTTAAGTACAGGAAAGTGAAACGCAATTATATTTGCGATAACATTATAAATGCTTAAGGAATTCCAGCTAGAAGTTTCAAAGAAACCAGATTTTCGATTCTATAGTGTATTTAGCCTGTTACGCGCCCCCCTGTCCCCCGCAAGACAGGGCTTCTCTATTTCTGGCTGTCCTGGAACTCACTCTGTAGAGCAGGCTGGCCTCGAACCCGGATCGCTTGCCTCTGCCTCCATCTGCGGGGGTTTCAAGGGCATGTGCCACCACTGGAGTAAGTCTTGTCCAGGCCCAAGTTTCACATGGGAGGCGGGTGTGGCCTCAGACCATTGCGGGAAAGGTGGATCCACTTGCGGACGTGGACACGACCATGCACTTCACTCACCACGATAGATAAGGAAGCCAAGGCCTGACCGTACGAGTCTTTCTAGTGTCTAGGCATAGACCACGCAAGCCGCCAGCGGAAGGATGCGGCCCACCGCCTGATCCCCGAGAGGGCCAGGGGCGTGCTGTGCGGAATCGATACCCTTAGACATTCCCGACAATGCTGAGCTTCGAGTACTGCCGCGGGAACCGGGATGACCGACTGCGGCATGCTTCACTTAGCCCTATTTGTCCAGTATTGCTCGGAAGCCACTTGGTGGCTACTAGATATGTTAAAAGGCTCAAAAAGTGATAAACTGTCACTGGGCCTGATTTGCTAAAAGGGGGCACAACGGGTGTTTCGTATGTCTTTGTTCCACTGGACTGACAAAGTGTTAAGTCTCTTTGTTAGAAAATGTAGGTGGCCCTGAAAAGAGCCTTTGGATTAGCTAGAAGTTTCTTTTGTTTTAAATGACTCATTTCCCCTTGGCCTTGTGGTGGCTCTCGGTCTTCTTGGGCAGCAGCACCGCCTGGATGTTGGGCAGGACGCCGCCCTGCGCGATGGTGACGCGGCCCAGCAGCTTGTTGAGCTCCTCGTCGTTGCGGATGGCCAGCTGCAGGTGGCGCGGGATGATGCGCGTCTTCTTGTTGTCGCGGGCCGCGTTGCCGGCCAGCTCCAGGATCTCGGCCGTCAGGTACTCCAGCACGGCCGCCAGGTAGACCGGGGCGCCGGCGCCCACCCGCTCCGAGTAGTTGCCCTTGCGGAGCAGCCGGTGCACGCGGCCCACGGGGAACTGCAGGCCGGCCCGGGAGGAGCGGGTCTTGGCCTTGGCGCGAGCCTTGCCGCCCTGCTTGCCGCGTCCGGACATGGTCGAGAGACAGGAGCCGTTAACAACCGGGTGGACCAGAACTGCCAGAGCTTGGGCCTTATAGTCTTCTCTGGGCGCGAAAAAGTACCCTTGCGATTGGCTGTCTCCTTCCCTTCATTTAGACCAATGGTAAGCGTTTGTGTCGATCTGTATTTCAATTGGGCAAACTCTAGTTGACGTCACTGAAACAGCACTCAATCAGAAGTGTGATTTTTCAAGCCTCATTTTAATAATACCCTTATAAAAAGGGAAAGCCCGGACCATCAGTTGTTGAGTTCCTGTTGTTCCTGTCTCAATATGCCTGAACCAGCGAAGTCTGCGCCCGCCCCGAAGAAGGGCTCCAAGAAGGCGGTGACCAAGGCGCAGAAGAAGGACGGCAAGAAGCGCAAGCGCAGCCGCAAGGAGAGCTACTCGGTGTACGTGTACAAGGTGCTGAAGCAGGTGCACCCCGACACGGGCATCTCCTCCAAGGCCATGGGCATCATGAACTCGTTCGTCAACGACATCTTCGAGCGCATCGCGGGCGAGGCGTCGCGCCTGGCGCACTACAACAAGCGCTCGACCATCACGTCGCGGGAGATCCAGACGGCCGTGCGCCTGCTGCTGCCCGGGGAGCTGGCCAAGCACGCCGTGTCCGAGGGCACCAAGGCCGTCACCAAGTACACCAGCTCCAAGTGAGCGAGCGGACCCCACTCTGACCCAAAGGCTCTTTTCAGAGCCACCCACTTCTTCCGGCAAGAGAGCTGTGCTTATCTGCTGCCAATTTTCGCCTTTAAATTTACAGAACAACCTACCAGGTCAGTATCAGTACTGGAATGCCAGGCGATTAGGTTGGAATAGAGTTGGGTATAGTGGATTCGTTTCTTTGTCCTCACCTCGGTGCCAGTTATGCCCCTCTGCACCCAGAAACAGTGGTACTTTATTCCCAAAAGATTAGTTTTGTATTAACCATGGATGGAATACACGAGACTAGAGGGTTTTTAAATAGGTGCTATTAAAGTTTTATGTCACGTTAGACTGCTCAACGTCCAGCAGTACAGCCCCAAATGTCTGATATCTGGCGTTTATTCAGGATATAGGTTCTGATCGGCTTCGGCAGCTGTATTTGTGGCTCTGCCGTCCCGAGTACACACAGCTTGTATTGTAAACTCAGTCTCAAGGTGCCAAACTTCCAACTTTTCTGACCTTTTCAGTCTTCACCAATGGCATCTCCTAGTTTCAGTGCCAACCCTTAGCAGTACTTTGGGACTTTATGCCTTCAAAACCAGCATGGGCCGGGGGCCGCTTACACATTACTTCTAAGTAGGGCTTGAGATTCAGCCTTCCCCTCCACCCTCCCCACCTCCACTCCCACCGGAACACAGCTTCTGTGAGCTAACCCTGAGGAAATGCTTCCCACTACAAAACCCCCTTACCCAGGGTGTGTAGCATGTAAGAGGGGTGGAAGGGCATGGGTTCCTCCAAGAGGGGGAAGCTCGGTTGCTCATCTCCCTGATTTGGACACACCATTGCCCAATACTATACAGAGGCATTAAGAATGGTGTGGGCTGATGGGAAAAGAATGCGGTACCAGAATCCTCCTTTCTGAGGTCTTATGAAAAGGGCAGGCCTTCCTGTCAAACTAAGGGACAGAAATGCTATAATCAGACAGCTAAATGCTTATTGTAGGACACCTTGCAAAGCTTGCATTTTAGAAAATATCAAATGATTCTACACGTAACTTGGTTAAGGTAAAAATAGTTTCAGACTGTCTAACACATTGCAACTGCATGAGCAGCCAGTCTAGACATGGGCTGTAAAAATAGATCTATGCTTTGCAGACCCTGAGAAAACTTGTAACTTCCCGATATAACACACTGTCCAAAGATGTTGTTTCAGGTAAGACTATTCTGTACTTTTTTTTTAACTCTGAACATTTAATGAAAAGTAAAAAAAAGGGGAGGGGTTCCAGGTCTCTGATGCTCGCTAAATGACTTCTGTAGTCAATATGCTATGTAAATACTCTCTCTGGTTGAGAGAGAGCAGCTGAACCCTCACACGTGCAATTGCCCCTTTTTTCCTCAGCCCACTCTTAGGAACCTGAACCCACTGAAGCTGGACTTCGGCAGAGAGAACTGGAACGAACTGTTGGCCCTAGGGAGGAGCTGGCAGAGCTGGGGCTAGGCCATCTTGAAGATCTGTTGAGAGGATCTGTCTCCATCTTGTGGTCACTTAAGATAATGTAGCTGGGGTTTTTAGCTAGTGTCTAATAGTATACATAAAAGAGCCCAGTCAGTCCTGTTCCCAGCATTCTCCAATGTCCCATTTCCCTTATCTATTTGGGGAGGGAACATTTAAGTCATTTAGGTTTCTCAATTTCTACAGCAAACTCTAGTCAGACTCTTCTGGACTAGGCACGAGCTTGGTTAAAAAAGATACGAAGGAACTATGACATACTATACCAGTTCAAGACCATATATTCCCCAGGATGACCCTAATGCCTTCAGATGACCTCTTAGGAAAACTCAACCAAAGCCGACAAACGATGTGCTCCCTGAACCTGTCAACCCGTGAATTCAGGGCTCCCGTCTCCTAGGTGGATAACTTAGGTTGGGCCATTTTTCTCGCTCTAATCTTTCATCTTCCCTTGGGGTGTGTCCCATTACTTCTCCAGAGGTCAAGCATGGAGCTCGGTCCCTTTCCTCACTCTCTGTGGTCTTTAAAATGTCTCACTGCATTAATGGATGTCCAGCTGTGTTTCTTCTGATGTTCTGCAAAAAGCCATGTTTATTAGTTTTACATGTACCCATGTACAGTAGGTAAAGACAAACAGGGCTTCTCTTTCTCTCCTTTACGGATTCAAATGACTGAGATTAAACCTATTCTGCCTGTTGCTTTTCTCATTAGCTTCTTGGGACTGTTCCTATTTATGACTAGTGTGACCAAAATATGATAGTAATTTAGCAGTACACAGGTTACCTGCACTGAGAAGGGACCCCACAGCACCGATGCCACACCTCCTCTGAAGATGAGCCTGATTCTTATCTTTGAGAGGAAGGGCAGCCATGTAGGGGCTTCAGCCCCAGGATCACTGTGGCATGGGTGGGCAGATAGTTATTCTCTTTCTGGTTGGGACCTCCACTCTGTATGGAAGGATTTCTGAGTCCTGACACAGAAAGTCATCTTCGGAGTGATGTCTTCTTTGACATCTTGTCATCTGCACACCCCAGTGATACTGTGTTTTCTGTCCTGGGGTCTGGGGTCTGGCATGCTGTTCTTTCCTCATCCATTTGTCCATCTGTTTACAAGCTGCACTTTCATGCTCCCGCCCCTAGAAGTTAAAAACCTTGGGAGTTGGATTTGCTGGAGAGCAGATTTTGAAATGGGGGATGGGAGTATTTGGAGATGGGGTAGAGCATTTTTTGATCACTTATGTTTCCTAGGTTCTAGAGCAATGTTTAGCACTGAATATTTGTGCTGGATAGTTTTATGTCAACTTGACAAAAGCTAGAGTCATCTGAGAGGAGGAACCTCAGTTGAGAAGTACTTCCATGAGATGGGGCTCTAGGCAAGCCTGTAGGGGATTTTCTTAATTAGTGATTGATGTGGGAGGACCAAGCCCATTTGTGGGTGGGGCCACCTTTCAGCTGGTGGCCCTGGGGATCTATAAGAATGCAGGCCGAGAAAACCATAGGAGGCAAGGCAGAAATCAGTGTTTCTCTAGGCCTCTGTTTCTGCTCCTGCCTCCAGATTCCTGCCCTGTTTGAGTTCCTGCCCCAGCTTCCTTCAATGATGTACTATGACATGGAAGTGTAAGCCAAATAAACCCTTTCCTCCTCAACTTGTTTGGCTCACAGTGTTTTATCATAGCAATGATAACCCTAAGGAAGACAATATATCTGGATAAGCTAGTGAAGTAATGATTCTTTGCTTCACTGTTGTCAAAAGGGGTTCCCCTAAAAGCTTCTTCCATTTGGAAACATTCCTATGGTTCTTCCAAGTGCTTCAAGTTCAATGTCAAGTTTTCCCACCAGGCAAAAACAAAATAAGCTTCAATTTTATGGAGATGCAGATTTATTCATTTTTTCTGAATGTTTTTTGTTAATGGTTATTGGCAATTACACCTTATTTTCTTTTTATATATCAAGGAAGGTAGTTACCCCACCATAAATCTTGTGTGTCTCTGTGGCTGGGACTTAGGACTTTTATTTATTTGTTTTGGTGTTTTGAGACAGGGTTTCTCTGTGTAAGAGTTCTGGCTGTCTGGGAACTTGCTTGTAGACCAGGCTAGCCTCAAACTCACAGAAATCCACCTGCCTCTGCCTCTTGAGTGCTGGGATTAAAGGTGTGTACCACCACCACCCAGCTAATTTAGAACTTTTAAAAGACAATTAAACTTGTTTATTTATAGACATAGTTTTAATGTATAGCCCTGGCTGGCCTGGAACTCACAGAGATCTTCTCATCTCTGCCTCTAAACTTCTGGGAGTAAAGGCATGCTACACCATGCCTGGGTATTTTTATTATTTTAATTATGTGTGCATTTGGCTTTATGGATGTGAGTACAGATGCCTGTGGAGTCCATGAGAAGATGTCAGATCTGGAATTCCAGGCTGTTTGTGAGAATTACAGTGTGGGTGCTGGGAACTGGATGTGGTCCTCTGCAGGAGCAGAGATGCTCTTACCTGCTCAGCTGTCCATCCGGCCCCACCCAGAATTTATGACTTTTTGATTAGGAAAAAGCAGCACACACACGACTTTAAGAAATCAATCATTGCTTTCTTACTCTGAGTACAGTTTTTTGGATTTCAGTTTCTCCAGGCAGGGAAACATTGGCAGAGAGGCACAGGAGTGAGGTAGAAAGATCACACGTTTTCGGCCTGCCTGGATTTGATAGCTAGTTCAAGGCAAGCCCGGAGCTTAATGATGCTTCTCAAAGTAACAGAAGGGCTTGGAGTTTGAATTTTTTTTTTTTTTTTTTTTTTTTTTTTTTACAGCACTTACTGAGCATATATAAGGCTGGATTAGCAGTTCAACTGGTGGGAAGTGGGAGGGTGGCCCCAACAGTTTATTATGACCTGTTCATATGGCTAACATGGCTTCCTTCACACCTGTGCTTAGACTGACCCAGAACTGGAGGACACCGCTGTGGACACCACCCCATCCTCACCCAGGGTGGGGTGGATAAATAGCTCTTCTATGTCTGGGTTGGGACTGCTACACTGTATGGAAGGCCCTCCAGGTCCAAACACCAGAATAGGGCAGTTTGGCTTGTCTTTGGCCTAATCTTTTTTTTATTTTCTTTCTTTCTTTCCTTTTGATTGTTTTTCTGTCTCTAGAACTCACATTTGAGCTGCCCAGAGTTTTCCCTGTCATACAGAGCAGGCCCTTTGTCAACCAGCTGATTACTTTAAGTCTGCACCTGCAGCCATATGCGCTGAGATATGCCTCTTCAATAGTCTCTCTAAAAGACATCATAGCAGTCATTGCCACAATCTTTTCAGCAGTGTGTGTCCGGAGTGAGCAAATGTCAGTTATATTGTTTTACTTAACCTAATTTCATTTTCTCACAAACATAAATCATGGTCTCCATGCATTTACTTTATTTTTAGTTTATTCTATATGTGTGTCCACGCAGGTGTGCATGTATACGTGTGTGTGTGTGTGTGTGTGTGTGTGTGTGTGTGTGTGTGTGTGTCCAGAGGATAACCTTGAGTGTCGTTCCTAGTCAGTCCTATCTTTTTTTGTGAGAGGGTCTTTCATTGTTCTGGAACCTGCCAAGTAGGCTAGGCTGGCTGGCCAGTGAGCCCCACGTCCGCCCGTCCCCAGCTGCTCTCATCACCACCCATACCCTCCTTCCTTTTTAAAAAAACATGTGTTCATGGATTAAACTGAGGTTCACTGAGCTATATCACCCCAGAGGTGAAGCTGAGCCCAGGGGAGAGAATGAACCTCTTACTTCACGACGCCCCATCGGTTAGTGGCGACATCTAGTGGTGGAAGAGGCGACCGTTCACAGGGTGCACCTTCCTGCATTTCAGCCTCTGCTGCTTCCATGTCCTCCATCCTCACCATCAGCAACCCGCCACGTCTCTCGGCTGTCTCTGTCCTGTGTCATGTACGTGACAGACAGAGGCTGGGAGGGTGAAATGTCCCCGCTAGAGTGAGCCCTGTATTTTCTACCTCAGCCTTCACCATCTTAAGCCTCCCTGACTGTCATAGAGAAAGAAGAGACTCCAGGGTTCACTTGGTCCGCGTGACTCTGCTGAAGTCCTTCAGGAGATCTTTTGCTCTCCCAACCTGGATTTCAACTTATTACTCCTCATCACACACAGTTTTTCCAGATTACTGATGGTCAGTCCTTCCTTCCCTGGACGAAAGTTTTACCCAATTAATAGATTCTCTTCCTTTGTCAGAGAAGTCGCTCCTTTTGTGCCCGTGGCCTCTACTCTCTGTTCTCTCCTTAGTTTCTTCCTGTGAAGCCCATTCATTCTCAGCCCTTTGCTCTGACCTGCTGTCTTCTCTCTAGGCTCCCACAGCACCCCATAGGTGAGCGCCTCTGTCTCACACATCCCCTTCCTGAGCAGTGACTGTCATGTAATCTAAGCCCAATGTTAAACTGAACATGAAAACTTCAGAATTTGTTGATTCATCCTGGGAAGACTGAAGAGAGCTGGCTCACAGATGCTGGGAGAAAACAGACAGTTAGTGATTTTCAGTTTCCACCACTGGCAGCTTCCCGTGCTCAGGCTGAAGACACCAGGAGAGGGCCTTGGTCGTACACTGTTACCTGATGGATTCCCACCACTCACTTTGCTGTCCTTCTCACTTCTGCTTCTGCAATGGCAGCCAGATGTGAAGGGATGAGCTCAGGCCAGACACAGCAGAGACCAGTGTCATCTGTACCCACACTGGATGCTTAGGAGGTCACGGGCAAAGGTGAGCATATTATGTGAGCATAGCATGGACTAGAGCCGGGCCAGTCCCTCACACTGTGAAAGAAAGACAGTGTGGGGTATAACATTAGGTAAGGAATAAAACTGTAACAATAACATTAATGATAAACCGTGAAAGAAATCCATCCTTGATCTCAATCCCTGGAGGCACAGAAGTGTATTTGATTCTCAAAAGATCCTTTACACTAGAATTTTTTGGTCACAAATCTCTTCACTGGGCGATGGCCTTTAATCCCAGCACTCAGGAGGCAGAGCCAGGAGGATCTCTGTGAGTTCGAGCCAGCCTGGGCTACAGAGTGAGATCCAGGACAGGCTCCAAAACTACTCAGAGAAACCCTGTCTTGGGGAAAAAAAATCAAAACAAATCTCTTCACAAACATCCCAAGGGCCTGGAGATGTAGAATCTCAGTTGTAGAGACACATCTGAGTTTGTCCCCAGCAACACAGATACCAACTAAGGTGGCACATCTCAGGAATTCCAGCACGTGGGAGACAGAGGCAGGAAAGCCAGAAGATCAACGGCACAGTTGATGACTAATGTTTGAGGCTAGCTTTGACTCCAGGAGGTTCTGTCTTAAATACAAAAACAATTCTAGGTAGTCAGAAAAGGTTGTACCCCTTTTCTCCCTAGCTCATACATTACTAAGTCAAAACAATAAAACATCTTGTGACTCGTGAGAAAAATGGAGGCTTTTCAAGTGTGGAAGACTGTGTCTCAGGAAGCTTCTCTGGGCTGCAGCCCTGTCACTAGCCCTATGTGTGAGCTCACCTCATGGGTGGGGATTAGACAGACTTAGACACTTCTGAGAAAAACACGCTGGACATGACGGCCTGTGACTTCCCAAGTACGTTATGAGGGATGGTGACTTTCGTTACTCTCTCTGGGTCTTAAGGCTTGCTCTTTTGAAACAAGGCAATACACTGTAAGCAACTCACACGGAACTCAAATGGCCATCAACGGGGGTGGCCACCGTCTGGCCACAGCTATGTAGAATGTCTAACATCCTGACAACAAGCAGGTCAGTGATCACGCCAAAGCCAGTCCTGTACTTCAGCCTTAAGTCATCTGATGCTTCTGCTGGTGTCTCAACGGCAGCTTTGGGAAGGAGGCTCAGACGCCAGCCTGGGGGAGGGGGTCCGGGGGACCAGCTAGGCCACTCTTTCCTAACACTCTGGCTCTCAGAAATCGGAAGATAATAAATATTTTAAACAAGGACATTCTAGCTTGATGTGCAAATATTAGTAACGTAAATACAAGGAATAAATAAGTTGTAATCATGCCATGACGTAATTAGGCGGAAATGTTAGTATTAACATGTATACAGCAATAATGTACCTTATTGGATAGTAACAAAAAGGCAGAAAAAAATAGATATGATTCTCCACCAAGGTCTTTCCCCTTATTTGGCCACTTCTTTATGCTTGACTAAAACTCCAAGGTCCAACTATCAAAACACCAAGGTCCAGCAATCAAAATTCATTATCTGGCTAACATGTCCAATCACAACTTAAACTCATCCTAACACAGACTTCCCCTTTTTCTCCTTAAAAACCACTCCTACAGAGACACCTGCTGCCGTCCTTACCCTGTCCAGAGGCAGCCCGCCCCCACCCGGTCTCCTCTCTGGGTTAATAAACCTTTGTGCTGAGAATTCGGTGTCTGGTGTGTTCCATGCGGACTCCGAGGCCTCTTCGGTGAGCACTAATGTGTAAGCATGATAAAGCTTGTAAGGTGATAAGAAAATGCAAAGAGGAGACGAAAGTGAAAGTTGGGTTAGTGGTTAGACCTGAGGAGATTCCTCTGTCGGGCGGGGCTGTATAGGTGCCTGCTCTGTGATCGCCTAAGCAGTTATTTTGTGAACTGTTGGGCTTGTGTGATGTTTTAGAACCAAGACTTGAGAAGAAGCCTGCTGGGTGTTGTGGCACACGCATGCCTTTCAGCCCAGCACTCAGGAGGCAGAGGCAGGCAGATCTCTGTGAGTTCAAGGCCAGCCTGGGCTACCACAGTGAGTTCCAGGAAAGCTGGGGGTATGTAGAAAGACCCTGTCAAAACAAAAAACCAAAGCCAAACAATATTAATAAATAAGTAAATAAATAAATAAGAAACTAATTTTGTAAAACAAGAATTTTGTGAATGCAAAAAAATAGAAGTTCTGAGATAACTATGTGGCTTTTTTTTGTTGTTTGTTTGATTTTTGTTGTTTTGTTTTTTGAGACAGGGTTTCTCTGTGTAATAGCCTTGGTTGTCCCAGAACTCACTTTGTAGACCAGGCTGGTCCCAAACTCACAGAGATCTTCCTGCATGCTCCACCACTCCTGACTATTTTATACTAACATAAATTTCAGTGTATTTTTTAACAGTTTATGATTATTTAAAACTTTTGCAGTTAGTAGTTTTTAAAACAATATTTTTATTTTTTGAAAAATGTATACAATATATCTTGATCCTACTACCCTATCTAAATCTCCTCAGAAACATCACCCCATACACCTGCCTTTCATCTTCATCTCATTTATTTATTTATTTATTTTCCTTTTTTAGTCTAATTAGTATTTCCTATATACACATGGTCATGGGGTCGTGTGGGGGAATGGGCAACATACTAGTGGCTACTCCCATGCAAAGACAGTGACTCTCTCCTCCCTAGCAGTCAGTGTCGGCCAGGGCTGCAGCCTCTGTGGTCCCTCTCCCGCCCACGCTGGACTTTTTAGCTGCCCCCATCTTGCACAGGTAATCACTGCAGTCAAAAGAGGGCACGTCACAGCAGCCCCCCTGCCCCCACCTTATCATCTGTTTCCTACATTCGTTTTGATTCTTCTAACAAGATGTTCCCTCGGCTCGGGGGAAGGGAGTTAGATAGGTTGACAGCAAATGAAAGCATAATTAGAGAATATCATTTGTAAGATTCTAGCCATTCTACTCACTAGATAGATACAAAACACACGTGAAAATATAGCCTATGTTTCATTATGTACAAAGTATGGAAGCAGTAATAATTTCAGTCTGGTATGGTGGTTCTGGTGTGTGTGTGTGTGTGTGTGTGTCACACGCCCGCGCACACTCTGACCTTTTACTTTTAGTGCTCACAGTAGTGCTCATTTCTAACAGGGGGAGTGGTATATACTTATGTGAAAATGCCATAATGTAATGAAAGTAATAAAACGGAGTGGAGAGAGACTTCAGCTTCGTCCAGCTCCCCTTTTCTCCCCACCTCCTCCTTTCTCTTCTCACCCTTTCTTTGTTTTTCCTTCAGTGGCCAGGAGGGAACTCAGTAGGAGAAACTGCATTAAATTGAGCAAGCCAGGCGCTTCTCCGGCGTCCTAGCAACCAACGAGCGCCAAGTCAACCACAACTAAAACCCAAACAGAGCTTAGTAAGATTTAGTATGCTGGAACCAAGCCGACGTCCTAAGCAAGTCAGACTTGAGTTCATAGCTACATATACATTCACAATTACATATAAACCTTCTGTTATAAATAAAAGACCCAGGTCGACGAGGATGGGATTCGAACCCACGCGTGCAGAGCACAATGGATTAGCAGTCCATCGCCTTAACCACTCGGCCACCTCGTCAGAGCATGCCAACAGTGCCACGTGGCTCGGCCAGAGTTTTCTACCTCCTGGCCACATTGTGGCGCTCCGAGGGGCACTGGGGCAGTCGGGGACGCGTGGCTTGCCCCCAGAGAAAAGAACTAGACACGAAGAAAACGAGAGGGGCGAGAAACGCCAACAACAAAGGATGTTGGGATGTGTGTGCTCCGCAGCGTTCGGAAAAGCAGTCACCAGGACAGGAGCACCGGGGAGGAGCATCCTGGGCGGTCCCTGTCTGCAGATGTTGGAGCGTGTGGCCGTGCAGGAGGGGGCGGTGGGCGCGGCGGAGGTGGGCGCGGCAGAGGTGGGCCAGGCCCGACCGGCCGACAGCGCCCCCTGGTGCCCGGGGCGCGTGCGCGTTCCCACCCCTGTGTGTCTGCCGCCGACATCTGGGGAGCTAGTGCCTAGGAAGGGGTCTCGGGATCGGATCGGAGTAGACGTTACTCAGGGTCCGCTGTCTTCTGTGTATTAGGCTCTTCTCCCAGGCCCCCGGCACAAGAGGGACCCTGATTTCTAGCTTGCCTAGTCGGCATTTGATTTTCCAAGGAACGTGGTGCTTGGAAAAGTACGCGTAAACACCCGCCCACACGCAAGCGCACGCGTGGAGCGAGGGACAGGCAGAAGGAAGGGAGGGAGAGGGCGGGTGGGCGCCCGGAGCGACAAGATGATTGTGGTGGAAAGAGGTGAAAATTACTATTTCAGCTGTTTTTGTTTGTTTTAGGAAATGAATAATGAATAAAATAAGTAAACGGATAGAGATTACTGACTAATCAGTCATGTCAATGTCCGCTCGAAAATGAGTTAAAAGCAAATCCTTTTGTTGTTGTTTTGCTTTGCTTTTTGTTTTGTTGAGAGAGGTTGTAGCCTAGGCTGGATTCAAACTGGTGGCAACCCTCCTGTTTCAGGCTTTCCAGTGCTGGAAGTACAGGCATGAGCTACATGCCTGCCTGAAAAGTATGTTTTTTCCAACCTCTCCCTCCCTCCTTCTCTTCCTTCCTTTGTTTCTTTTAAGATTAATTTTTATTTTGGGGCATGAGTGTGTATCAGTGTGGGGGTATATATGCCATGTGGGTCCCGGAGGAGGCCAAAAAAGGGCCCGTGATCCTCTGGAGCCGCTGGGAACTACACTCAGGTCCTCTGGAAAAGCAAGCATGCTTGTAACGGCTGAACCATCTCTCTAGCCTCGCTCGGAAAGCAAGTTTTCTAAGGAAGAGAATGGCGATTTCAGAGGAAAGCACAGAGCAAAGGTGAGCAGGCAGTTACGTCTGCAGATCAGATGAAGAATGAGTTGTGATGAGGCAAGTTAGGGGCGGATCACCTCTATCCCCACACCTGAAAAGGAAGGAATCAGGAAGATTCCTCCCTGAGTCCAGGCAAATCAGTCACCGCTGGCCATGGGAGGAACAGGTGCCAGCTGTGCCTGACTGTTCATAACTGTCCAGTCGGAGTTCTTTCCCGAAGGGTGCACCAGCATCTGTGCGCTGGTTTTTGTGAACTCAAGAGTTACAACGAACGGTTATTTTCTTCTTCCTTGAAGAGCCTTTATGCTGTGGTTTTGTTATATGACCTGCTTGGTTCAAGTAGTCCCACCTCAGCTCTGCAGCTTCCTACCACCTTGCTCCCTGTGCCCAATATGTTTCTGGTTTTTGCACTAAGAAGAATCTAGACCTCACTGTCTTCCAACAAGGAATTTTCTTCACGGAGCATTCCTGACTTTCCTCTCTTTAGCTTAGCTGGATCCTTTACTTCTCAGTTGAAAGCACTGATTTAAAAATTCTGGTCAAAACTAATTACGTGTTTTAAAGTTTTACTTGCTTCAAAATATGTGTAAGCAGAACAGTGGTCTCCTTATTTTCCTTTAGTGGTGGCAAAGATGTTCACTATTTGGTGTTAAAATAATTTATTAATTTATAGACAGGATCCTCCTGCCTCAGCCAGCCTTGGGCTGGGGTTACAGGCATATACCACTGCCATTTGCTCCCATTTCTGTGTGCGTTCACGTGTGTGAGTGTGCACCTATGTTTCCATGCAACAGGAGACCAGAGGACAGCTCTGGCGTTGCTTCTTAGAAACAGCCCACCTTTCTTTGGGAGACAGGGTCTCTCACTGGGACCTGGAACTTGCTAGTGACCCTCAGGGTGGGCTGTCCCTACCGCCCCAGCACTGGAATTACAAGCACTTACGACATGCTTGACAAAAACAAAACAAGCAGATGAGGGCTCTGGGGCTCTCCTCCGGTCCTGATGCTCAAGGCAAGCACTTTCCTGAGCATCTCAACAGCTGATCCCCAGCACCACGGTTTTTGTTGCTGTGGTTAGTTGAGCTGCTTTCTGCCTGATCTTCCCAGATACAGCCATGATGTAGCCCTTTCTGTTGGAGCTGGACTCCCTGTGGAGCTCTGCATTGTGGATTGTGTGTGTGTGTGTGTGTGTGTGTGTGTGTGTGTGTGTGTGTGATTGTGATTGTTTCCATGTGCTAAGGGGTGTTAGCCACACTTACCTGTGGGTGCACGGATAAGATTTCTAATGTAGTGAGGAATGGTGCTGGTCTAGCAAAGCGGTGGTAGCAGATTCTCTTCTGAGGTCCACGACCTCAGTATTCCTTGGGAAGCTGGCTAAGTATGTAGCATCAGGCATGATTTCTCTCCTGTGGAGAGGGATTGAAGTCCAGTTAGACAGCTGTTGGTGGCCACTGACATGTGAGTACTGCTTACTGTACCTTTATGCCGGTTCTAGCTAGTTTTATTTTTATGTCAGCTTTACACAAGATACTCATCTGAAAAGATGATGGAGAAAATGCCTCCATAAGATCCAGCGGTAGGGTATTTTCTTAATTAGTGATTGATGGGGGAGGGCCCAGTTCATCGGGGGTGGGGTCACTCCTGGGCTGTTGGTCCTGGGTTTTATAAGAAAGCAGGCTGAGTAAGCCATGAGGAACAAGCCAGTAAGCAGCATTCCTCACAAGAGGGCTGGCTTTGAGATCCCAAATGCTCAAGCCAGGTCTAGTATGTCATTCACTTATTGTTGCCTTCAGATCCAGATGTTGAACTCTCAGCTCCTTCTCTAGCACTGTGTCTGCCTGCATGCCACCATGCTTCTCACCATGATGATAATGGACTAAACCCTTCAACTATAAGCCGGCCCCAATTAAATGTTTTCTTTATGAGAGTTGCTGTGTTCATGAGGTCTCTTCACAGCAATAAAACCCTAACAAAGACAGCCAGCCCCTGCCTTAAAGTAAGAGGGCAATTTGAGTCACATAGACTGTATCTCAAAAACAAAAAGAAAAACTTCAATAGTCAAAAATGTTTATTTTTATTTGTAGTTATGTGTATGTGTCTGTGCACATGAATACAGGTGCCAGAGAAGTCCAGAGATGCCAGATCCCCCTGGACCTGGAAGTTATATGCAGTTGTGAACCACTTGATGTACTGGGAATCAAACATGGGTCCTTTGCAAGAGCAGTATGTGATCTTTAAGTTTCCTTATATTTTTTTTAAAAACAAAATAACTCAGAAAGGTAAAAGGAAGTACTTATTAAACTTCTGTTTATCTAGATTGTCTCAAATATAATAATTCTTATGTTTTTTTATTCTTGCAAGATGATGGAGAGCAAATCTAATTAAAGATATTACTATATTCCATTGTTTTCACATTTTTATTAAACTAAAACTCACTTAAATATTTCATTCTATATTAATGTAGTTGGAGCTTATCATCTAACAAATATCATACCAAAAGTCTTGTAAATTTTTAAAATTACATTTACTGTGGGAGGGGAGCACGCATGTGCCATGGCACATGTAGAGGTCAGAGGGCAGCTTAAGAGAGTCAGTTTACTTTTTTAATCATGTGGTTCCTGGGGTCAAGCTCAGGTGTCAGTTTTGTGATAAGTGCCTTTCCCTGCTCAGCCATCTCCACCAGTCCTAAATGCCACAATTTCTTGTAAGTGTGGAACTTGGGGATATGGTTCCTGTTGTGTTGTTCTCTTTGCTTTGGTTCTGGAGGTTGAGCCTGGGTCTTGTCCATAGAGGAGGTCACCTTGACATTGAGTTATTCCTCAGCCCCTGAATATTTTCAAGTAGCTAACAAATGCACATCTTATTTAGTATTTTGGTAATGTGTTTGGAATGATGTATATAATTTGTAAATTGTATTTCTTCATTGAACATGTGTATCTAAAGGATTAGTTCCTAGAAATGAGGTTCCTAAGTCAAAGAGATTCACTTCGGTAATTTGTGCAGATGCTGACACATCACTCTGCTGATCTTCACTACATGAAGCTCAGGGGAGAGAGACTTCCATCTATCTATTAATAATTCATACCAAATGACCTCCATCTATCTATGCAGAATTCACATCAAATGACCTCAATCTATCTATACATAGTTCACACCAAATGACCTCCATCTATCTATGCAGAGTTCACACCAGATGACCTCCATCTATCTATGCAGAGTTCACACCAAATGACCTCCATCTATCTATGCAGAGTTCACACTGAATGTTGAAGGATGATGTGAGAGAAAATAAGAAGGTACCTGGGTCCCGCTTGCTTTGATCTGATCTTAGTATCAGACACAGGCTGCTCACCACCAGCTGTACTGTGTGAGACTATCCTTACCTGCATAAGCTTTTCTTACTTGATTAAAAAACATATACAAGGCATAGAAAATACTAACAGCCATTTCAAACCTCCTTTTCTGAAGCAACATGGCTTCTCCGATCTTAGTGAGCATGCCAACATTCAGCCAGGTGTCCTTCCCTGTGAATCAGGATAAATGGGCTAAGAACTGCATAACCAAGGGTCAGAAATTCTTGAAAATGCATTGTGAAGGAGTCATTCTTCAAAGAGAAAGATAAATATAAAGAGACAACACAGTCTGTCTAGTAGAAGAAAAGAAAACAGCATCAGAAGGAGGACACTCTGAGCAGCTCTCAGCTGAGGGGGAGTTCTGTAGAGAAGTTTGGCCTTCTGAAGGTAGAGGGCATGCTGTGGTGCTTGTGGAGAAGATATACCATGTAGCCACTGGCCCATCCCATGGCACCCTGAAACACAGCATCTCTCAGGACCATGAGAGGAAGAAGCATGCTGTTTATTTTCTGACTTTCTTTTTTGAAATATCAGTATAAACTATTGTTACTCAGTTGTAATGTATTTGTGACTCTGTTTCTGATGGAATGAAGGAGGTTCATGCAGATCAAGGAACTGAGAATCCAAAAGAAGAGCAGGGAGAGAGGCATATACCATGTGGATCTCAGTCTGAACCTCCCCCACCAGGAGTCTCTGGGGCTCATGATGATGGCCTGGACCACAGTGAGGAGACTGCTGGTGCAGATGGAGAGGCCCCGGGCCATCCTTTCCAGATAAACAATAATGTCACAGCCCTCATCACCTAGGAAGTGTCTCAGACCTAAAGCTGCAATTGTTGTTGGCATGCTCTTGGAAGAAAGCATTGTAATATTTGTAAAAGCCAAGTGGATGAGAATGAGGTATATAGATTTCTTCCAGAGTCCACAAAAGTGCAGATGTGATTCACAAAGACAGAAGCATTCACCACAGTGCCAAGTCCAGTTAGAAGAAGGAATATTGCTATTTCACTAATATTCAAAACCATTTCAGAAAATTTGGGATCTTCCAAATAGAGTTTGAGGAAATAATATGTATCTATAAAATATATTTTACATCACAGTGTGTTTCTGGTACGTAAAAGATAGCGCTGACATGTGGAATAGACTAGATTTTCTTTTTTTAATCAAAAGAATCCTACTCTTTTTCTTGTTGTCTTTATAGGACATCTTGTTCCTTAAGTGCAATCTGTGGGAGAAAATAAAAATACTTGAAATGACAAAACATGTTTATATTAGCAAATAGACTTCCAAATTAGCAAAATTAGATTACATGTTCAAATGTTTACATATTCCATGAATTTTGAACCTCAGCATATGTTGAAATAAACTCAAATGCTCACCAAAACCTCCTTACATTTCCTGTTTAATTTTGTTTTCACTCCCGTGAGTCAGTTCCCCATCTGCACCTTCCCTTGACTTCCTGCCCCCCACACCTAGTGAGCAGACACTTCTGTAGAAAATTGTGTCAAGCGTGGTGGCTCACTTGCTCTTGAAGAAGGGCGGGGCAGGAAGATGTCTGTAGATTCACTACAATCACGTTCAACCTATGCAACGCAGAGAGTTTCAGGTCGGCCACAGTCACATAACAAAACCCTGTCTGAACCCCACCCCATGAAAACCCTAGAGCAGTCCAAATGGCCAAACACAAGTCCATATGAAAGAAAACAACCCTGCAAAACAAAAGTCCATAGGAAAGAAAACAACCCTATCCTACTGCATCAGCATTAGTGTCTTTCAGAGTGAGAGACCTTTCTTCTTCTATAACACCTTTTGTTTTGTTACTATGTGGATTTTCTTTTAAAATGAATATAGCCAAGATCTGTTTTTATGTTCTGTCTCTAGTTACTGTATCTTTGATTCATATATCTTTATATCTTTTCATATATCCAGAGGTGTGTGCCTTTATGCCTGTCTTTTGTCTTTTATCTCCAAGATCACTGGCAGCAAGAATTGTGTGAGTATTGGCTTGTTTCCAAGTCTGGGGTGATGCAGCCTCATGAGTAGAAACACTCACGAAGTACTGTCTTTCAGCCTCAGTTTCCTTGACTGCAACATGAGAGATTACAATCTGTAGTTATGTATTAAACATAGCATCCTGGGATTTGAAATTCTCAGCCCATAGTGCAATAAAGCACCAGGCATGTGTAACTAGTATGTTTAAAAAGGAGTTGATTAAAAATTTAGTCAGGGATCCAGAAAATGTTTAAAAAGTTAATGTACAGGCTATTCCCCAATACCCTCATGTCATTAACAAATACATTTATGATTTTATGATTTTGGTCTAGTGTTTCCCATCTTCCCAGGATTCCTACCTTAATGTTAGTGAGGACCCAAAGCTCCAAATCAGATTTGGAGTAAGCTTTGAAACACCTATTACAACACTTCCAGTAGTTTTTGACCAACAATTTGAACAGTAGCAGGGTCAATAGGGAATTACCTTCCTAAACAGCTTTTGAATTATTGCTGGAAACTACTTAAAAGGTCGCTGTACTTTGAGTTAGGTAACAACTCAGGCAGGCAACTGTGCCCGTTTCAGACACAGTTTCTCAACTAACAATGGCAACAGTGCTTGATGCTTCAGAAAATAAGTCTAATTTACAATGGATCATATTAACTCATAACCTGGCCAAGATAAAGAATAATTTTCAATACTAATTGTTAATAGGTTTCTCCATCATACTAATATATAATGATGAAGTTGGCTCAGAGATACAGTATGTTATCTATGAGATTAGGGGAGACTTTGAGGATAAGTGCAGAAAAACATTTAAGATAAACACACACACACACACACACACACACACACACACACACACACGTACACACTACATACTACACGCACGAGGGCAGGGATTTGTAGAATTAAGATCTTAATGGGTTAAGACAAAGTTTGTCCATATGTAAGAGACAAATATGCCATGAAGACATTTTGTGGGAACTGATAATGCTGTAGTCATGGCACAGGTAAAGCAGAGCTTAGAGAAGAGAAGGGTGTCTGGTTTGTTTCCCCCTAGGAAATGGAGACGTTCTTGTATCATTCTTATTCTCTCCAAAAGGAAAGAGGCCACACACGGAAAGGCCCCCTCCCCCACACACTGAGCTCCCCAAAGGCACTGGCTCCTAAGCATGGAAGCCTGGCACTCAACCATTTTCCAGCCTGTGGTACATACCTGTGGAGATCAGGCTCGCCCAGCCCTATGCCTCACAGTCAAAGAAAAAGAAGCTGATGTGCTTCTGAGGGACATTTTGCAGCTCCAGGGAGAGACATCAAAGAGTGTTCAGGTGTGCTCACTGCAGCGGCTGAGGTGGAGGACAGGCTCTGGGTGAGTCCTCTGGCCAAGTGAGCCTTCCAGGGCTGTGTTTGAACCTTCTGGATTCAGTCTTGTTTTCAACAACCTGTCACTCTGGGCTTCAGTTTTCACAGCTCTCAGAGTGTAGGGGAGAAGGAAGCCCTGTGTGGAATCTCATCCCTGGGGTACATCTCTCTCTCCCTCCACAATTACTACATAGGTATCTTCTAGAAGCTCTTTCAGACTTAATTGGAGTTTAATTACTGTATGACGTGAACTATAGAAGTGATCCCTGGAAGTACAGTCTGGAGTTGAATTACTTTAGTGGACACACAGTGAGGAAGTGAACAGCAGCTAGGTCCCGAGTCTCTCTGCCTACGTCTCCAGGCTGTCTCTTCGCCATCACAAAGTTCTGAAGCTGGGAATGAGAAGAGGAGTTGCCTTACAGGCACAGAAAAGGCAACGTCCTGTTCTTCCCCAGACCTGATCCACACCTGAGAGCAGGACAAGTGTCATCCATCTCTGGAGATTCCACTTCCTGAGAAAGTGTCAGATGCACAGTTGGGAGCAAGAGGCTCTCCTTGCTGTGGGCACCTTGATGGGACTGACCTGGTGCTGGTTTTACCAAATGAGTCTTGAAGTGTTCTTCTACACACCACGCTGAAGCCTTGGTGTAGTAGTGGCCCTTTTCCTGAATAAATGTTTGGAAGAATTTATGAGGGGATGCTCTTGGGTTTGGAATTTATTTCATATTGTACAGTAATGTTTGTACATAAATATTTAATTTATTCACTAAAAAGATGCTTTGGTTTTTTAAATGCTCTTTGTTTTTCTGTTTCTCACCATGTTATATGGATCTGAACCCACAGAGACCCATCTGGCTCTGCCTCTAGAGTGCTGGGAATAAAAATGTACACTACCATCTCAGCCAGTTTCAGGTTTTTATGCGTTCTCTTCCTGCCATTTTTGTGAATTATGTTTTCTTTCAAATAATTAATCTGCTTGGCCTATGTTTTAAATTTTATCTTGCAATATGTGCCTACTATTCTCTGTTGGTATATTTTCAGTAACATTTTTTTGATGTCCTGTCTTAGGATTTCTATTGCTGTGATAAAACACCATAACCAAAACAACCTGGGGAGGAAAGAGGTTATTTTTGCTTCCACATCCAGGAGACAGTCCATCAACAAGGGATGGGGGAACTCAAGGCAGGACCTGGTGGAGAGGCCATGAAGGAGTGCTGCTTGCTAGCTTGCTCTTAATGGCTTGCTCAGTTTGCTGTCTCATGGTACCCAGGACCATCAGCTCAGAGGTGGCACTGTCCACAGTTAGTGAGGCCCTCCCACGTTAATTGTCAATCAAGAAAATGCACCACAGGCTTGCTTACAGGTAATCTGGTGGGGGCATTTTCTCAATTGAGGTTCCCTCTTCCAAAATGGCTCTAGCCTGTGTCAAGCTGACATAAAAACTACCAGCTCATGGATGCTATACTAACATGATTTTTCCAATACATAATTCATTGAAAACATCGGATTTTGGAAAACAGTATACACAGTAGTATGCTTCCTTATGACATTTCCTGGATACTTCCTGTTGCCCCTCCTCCTCACTCGGTCCCTCCTGCCCACTGCTTGCTGTTTCTTCATCCCATAGTCACATGTGCTCCATTACCCTCTTTTCCCCCTCTCTGAAGTCCTCCCTTTTCCTTCCCATGCCCCCCTCTCCAATTGCATGACTCCCCCTCAGATATTCAAATATAAAAATTTAAATCTAGGACTGATATAAGAGGGAAAATATGCAGCATTTGTCTTTCTGAACGTGGATTATCTTGCTTACCACAATAATTTCTAGTTCCATCTACTTTGAAAATGTCATAATAATTTTATTTTCTTTACATCTGGAACAAAACTCCATTGTGTATTTATGCATTTTTTATTCCTTCTTCTGCTGTGGAACATCTTGGCTGATTTCATTTCTTGCTTGTGAGTCCTCCTTACATTTTTTGCATTTCTTCAGGTCTGATTTATATAGACATCTACATGTTTTTTCCTTTAGAAATCTGAAATTCTCATTACTCTTCAGTACCAGCTGTGTAATGCTCATGTCCCATGCTTTTTGGATTTGACACCATCTTCTGGAGACTGGTGTCTGTGAATATAGCAGGAACTTCCCGTTCTTTAGAACTGTGGCATTCCATGTACTTCAATTGTTCATCTTTACTTCCTACAAGGACATCTTTGTGTCTCACTGTTTGGAATTGGAATGAGGCTGAATGTTGCCCTTTGAACTTTTCTCTCTCCCTTTCCTTCCCTTTTGTTCCATTCCCTTCCATTCCCTCCCCTTTCCTCCATCCCCTCCATCACCTCCCTTTCCCGTCTTCCTTTTCTTCCTTTTGGTTGCCCTGAAACTTGCTACATAAATAAAAAATCACGCTAGCTTTGAATTCATGTGCCTCTGTCTCCCAAGTGCTGGATTTAAAGGCATGCACCACCACACCAGATTTTTCTTCTCTCTCCTCCTCCTCCTCCTCCTCCTCCTCCTCCTCCTCCTCCGCCTCCTCCTCCTCCTTCTTCTTCTCTCTCTCTCTCTCTCTCTCTCTCTCTCTCTCTCTCTCTCTCTCTCTCTCTCTCTAATTGAGAGAAGCTGTAGGATGACTTGTTAACTCCACATGCACTGTAAGAAGTCTGGGGCTACTCCTTAATCTTCCCTCTGTCCTTTTCTTAAGTCACAATGTGCAGTGTCTACTTTATTAGCTGGAGGGGCTGTTACAGAACATCCTGACTCCTCAGTGAGCATGCCAGCAGCTGGCCAAGTGGAAATCCTTTATTATCAGGATAAAGGGGCTGAGAGCAGCGTAGCCAACTCCTAGAAACAATTTAGCATTTAGTATTATGGAATCAAGTGTGAAGACAGAGCCAATGTAGAAGGAAGAAATGAAATCTCCCAAGTAATAGAGGAGGAAACAGGTCATAAGAATGAGCACACTCCATGTAGCTCTGACTTCTGGGCTGGCACTATTTGCAAACCTGGAGCTGTGAAGGTAGAGGACATGCTTGTGATGTCTATACAGGTGGAGAGCCATGTACCCACTGCTACAGCCCATGAGACTTTGAAAGGTGACATCACGAAGAGCCATGAGAGACAGAAAAAGCCATTTAACTGTGTACCTGGATGGCAGCATATAGCAATATTCACTGTATAGCCCAGCTCTAGACATGTTCAGACTGCTGCCTGCTGTGATGTGATAAAGCAAGTTGGAGCTTATGAGAACATTAAAGATCCAAAGGAGGAGGAGAAAGGGAAGAACTTGCCATGGGGTCTGTGGTTTGAGCTTTCTCCACAAGGAAGTCCTGGGACTGATGGTGGCAGCCTGAACCACGCTGAGGAGACAGGTAGTGCAGATGGAGAGGCCCCGGGACACCCTTCCCAGATAAACCAAAGTTTTACAACCTGCATCACCCAGAACAGTTTTGAAATGAAGGTCTGTGGTTATGTATTTGATCCCTGAAGTACAAAGAATGATTATGTTTGAAATCGCCAGATGAGTGAAGATAAGGTCTATCGGTTTTTTCTCAGAACCCATGATAATCATATGTACATGTCTCATAAATAAAAGGATGTTTCCTAAAATTCCAAGTCCAATAAGAGAAAGGAAAATTATTTTCTGGATGAGGTCACTCCAGATCATCTTTTGACTTCATGATGAGAACCAGGGAAGTATATTTTGGGAAACACAAAAGAGTGAAGCTGACATACTTCACCTCCCTGGATTGTCTATGTTACATGAGGAATTTATGGTGTGTAAACATGTACATGGTTCTTTTCTAGCAGGCACATGATGAATGTCTTTGCTTTTCTTTTTCATTTTCTTATTTCCACTGACATGCTGATGATAGCAATATTTTAGACACAAATCCCACATTAATTCATCTATTTGCTTTTCAAAAAAAAAAACTTCTTTGTGTCCCTCACTTCAAAAATTTACATGATTATTTTTTCCTGGAAAAAAATTAAACATGGTTGTGGCTTTAACAAAAGGCATCTTCTGAGGCCAGGACAATATGGCACCATCCCTGAAGTGGCCTTTGCAATCTGGAAAAGGTACAGTGCCCTTTTCTTCGAAGACAGCTGAACAGGCAGTGGGCCGATGGCTTCTGATGTGCAGTGGAACACCAGCTGAAGTAGTTATTTTTTTGGTAGACTGGTCATTTAATAAAGGGATGTGCTGAGATGAAGCCACACACACACACACACACACACACACACACACACACACACACACAGCCAAGAAGAATGAACAGCTGAATTAAAAAAACATTAATAATTTCCAGAATTTAAAATCCTGAATCATGATATGACACTAGATGTTTCTGGTACATGGACTGCTCTCACCAAATGTGAGGTCAAACTGTTGACCTTGTATACATCCTAGTTCACAAATGAGTCTATCAAATATGCTAAGCCTATAGGCTGAAGATGATGTCCCAACACTGCGGAGAAACCTCAGGTGACTGTCCAGGCAGCTGGCTGTTTCTGTCAACTCACATTTTTTTTTTTTTTTTGAAGCTGCTTGCATGCACTTCCTGTTTTTATTTTTTATTAGGTAGTATTATTTCCTTCTTTGGTCTCTGAAGGAGTTGAAAATTAGTTAGTTATAGTTATAGTTTTCTTTGTTAAGAATTTCAGAAAAGAAACTCACTAAAGAGCTGTAAGTGTATAAATTTGAAAGACATTATAAGACAGTTTTGTTAGCAATATAAGTTAGGATAGAAAGTGAATCAGGTACATTTTGGGCTCACCAAAATAGTATAGATAATGGAATTATTCTTTCTGAATGTGTCAAATACAAATGGACTAGACATTGTTTAGGTATTTATTTCTTATAGTTATTGTACTTTTGTATATAGTTTTTCTTATATTAGTTACAACTTTTTTTCTTTTTATTAAAGTAGTAAAGGGGGGGAAAGGGTAAAGTGAAGTAAGTACTGATGCCCTGTTAGTCAGAGTGTAAATATGTACCTAGTTAGGAGAAAGTGTTTGGTATTACCTGTTAAAGTTGAAAATATACACACTCCATGGTGCAGCATAACCAGCCTAACTCGTGCATAAAATGTGCACTGGCAGACATGAAATAAAAGTGACACATGACTTAAACATGAGCACGATTGCACACTAAATGTGCAACTAAATGTTCTTAAACCAGCGTGATCCCAAGTATTGGCTTCTCTTTTGTTTTCACTCTGCACACCTGTTGTGTATCAGTTTTCTCCAAGATTAAAACTTCCCTTCTTGGAGCGAAGCTCCTTAAGACACATAATGTTAAAGGGAGGTAAAAAGTGTTCAAGGGGGTGGGTGAAACATTTCATTCTACAGGGAAGGAAGCTCATTAAACTCGGGAAGCAGACAACTCAATAGTTGCAGGAAGTCTCTGAAGCTGATCCTAGTTTCACTAGGCCCTGCCCCTCCTCATGTGCTGGCAAATATATTCAGACAAACCTAGATGCCTGAAAAGAAGCAGAGATCTCCTAAACTGTCAAGAACAGGCTCAGACCTACGAGCCTGTTGAGCTGGCTTTGAACTTGGTATGTAGGTGAGGATGAACTTGAACTGCTAATCTTCCTGCCCCCACCTCCCAAATGCTGGGTTTACTGGACGTGCCTAGTTGAGGGGTTTGTTTTTCGTTGTCTGTGAGTGCCAATTTGGCGTCTCACTGTTGTGTGACAAAGCTTTTCCTGGGGAGATGTAACACACATCTACTCACCCCAGACAGGGATCCCACAACAGACCAAAGTATGGATGAAGGGACTGGCCAGCTCAAGTGTGGCAAGCATGGCTCTAGTGGGCCTTGCCCTTCTACCAGATTCCGTCTGCCTTGCTAAAAACTGTTGGATTACATTCCTAAGGCTAGCCACCAAGGTCTATACCACTTTTTCCTTCTGAGACTGACTACCATGGTCCAGCTATCAAAGTATTAGAGTTCAGCAAAAGCCCCTTTGGTTTACATAATTCACATGTCCAATCAAAATATACCACCGCATCCTAGCCCATCCTAAATCAGACCTCCCTTTTCTTCTCTTTCTGAGAATTACACCTGCAAGGTCATTTGCTGCTGTTTTTCTGCCTGAGTCAGAAAGTAGACACTTTAAGTTCTTCCCCAATTAATAAAGGATCTCTTTGTGAAAACAGGTGTTTGGGTATGGTTTGTGCCAATCTGGAGGGAACCCCTGCTGTGCAGGGGTCTCCTTCAATGGGTATCAACAAAGTTCAACTTGGTGAGGGATTACTTACAGGATGACTCAAAGACAGCTGCTTCACTGAGGCTCACCCAGCATGAACAACAGCTCACAAATGCTGGGAAACCTGGAGCACACCACAGGCTGCAGGAAAGGTTGGAGACTGTCCTCTCCAAGTGACTCAGTTGGTCTAAACCTCTTCCAGGCAGCCAGGCTGGTTTCTGCTTGTCTCAGGCAGCTGGTCTGGCCTCAGTCTTCTTTGCAGCTTGGCTGGGAGTCTGAGTCTTTATTGTATTTCATCTTTTTCGTAGCTTAACTCAGTTAGCCTGAGAAGGACTCTCAGCTTTCCTTGTTTAATCTGGCAGGGAGGAGCCTTGTGGATCTGGTGACTTTTAGAGACTTTCTGAAGTTATTTTGAATTGTTCACCATTTTGCTTAAAGAGCTTCCCTGCAGGGTAGAATGTTTTAGTCAAGGAAAGTGTTCTATGACTCTCAGCTATGAAATCATGTAAGACTTGGGACTGTTTCTCAGGAATCAAAGACTCCAGGATGCTTGAACCTACCCCTAGGTTACTGCACTTTCCATGCATTCTGTATGTTCAGAATGAGATTCTACAAGTCATCTTGTGTTGCCTTGTTCTCTCTGGCCTTTACTATTTCTAACTATCAAACCAGTGTAGCAGACCTCTCTGTCCCAGAGGTTTCTGACAACACAGCGGCTGCCCTGCTTGGCCCTAGGCACACTGCTTCCCTGCTTGGCCCTAGGCACACTGCCTCCCTGCTTGGCCCTAGGCACACTGCTTCCCTGCTTGGCCCTAGGCACACTGCTTCCCTGCTTGGCCCTAGGCACACTGCCTCCCTGCTTGGCCCTAGGCACACTGCCTCCCTGCTTGGCCCTAGGCACACTGCCTCCCCATGACTTCAGGCACACAAGTTGCTGCCTTTTGATCCTTGTTTCTTCTGACAGGTGACAAATGGGGAGAGTAAAGACTGAACCAGTGCACTGTGAAAGGCTTACCCAACTTAATCTGTCCTGTAATGCAGGATGTGATCAGCTTTAACTAGGACATCTGTTTTAAGTAATAAGTCTGGACTACAAAATGATTCATTATTTTGTCACTGTATATACCTCAATGCCTTTATGCCTTTACTCATCAAATGTTTTCTTTTGTCTATTTTTTCCTGTTTTTCTAGGGGTTATTTTTTCACCTTACCGATAGTCCATCTCTCAGAATCAGATTTATTATTCACTTGAGATATCTAAGAAGTTACTTTTTCATTACCACAGAGTAATGAAGAATGTCAGGGGAAGGAGGGCAAAAGTCATGCTAAATGTTTTCTTTGTTTCTTTTGATTTGGCAGCCCTGGGGATTGAATTTCAGGCACCATACTTGGAAGGCAAACACTCTACCTCTGAGCTATGGCCCCCACTCTGCAAATGCCTTTTGGAACACTACAGCAAACCGTTCTAGAAGATAAGCCTCGCTTTCAGATCGATGCATAGGATACCATCAAGTGCATCCACCCCAGGCCCTGGAGCCTCAAATAAAGATGAGATTAGAGCTCCTTGAAATCAACACTGGGCTAAATTTAAGGGAGTTACCTCAAAGGATACTAAACAACCTGGCCAAACAGCAGGAATTCTCAAAAGCATAACTTGTTGACAACAAAGCCCTCAACAAACAGGCACGCAGCAAGTGAAGCTGATTTACATATGTGCAATACCATGAACGGAGATGGGGAGATGCCAAGGATGGAGATGCCAAATAACACCTTCAAATTAATCTCAGTGTTCCTGGGACTTAAGAATATAAGAAAAAGAGAAAGATGGTCCATTTAAAACCCAGTGACACACCAAAAATCAGGTGAAGAAGTGGATGTAACTGATCCTGACAACAGAACCGTTGCAGGTGAAAAGTGAGGCCAAAGCAAACGTAGTTCTGGCTAGACCCAGACACATTATCTTCCTATTTTCCTAAAGAGCATAGGACGAGGGCCTATGATGAGACCCCAGAGCTCTCTAGAGATGCGTGATCTCAACTCACACAGAGATGCTGAAGCCATGATGGACTGGCAGGTGCTAGAAGTGGTCTCCACCAGTTTCTTGCTCAGCCACATAAATTTACATAGAGACAGTTAGGGGAAAGTCTTAAACCTTTTGAACCCTGTCTCGACTCTCTGGGATACTAACAAAGAGGTTAATAAGCATCAGAGGGAAATTTATGTGGCACATTGTAAACCAGAGAGCTCCAGGTCTACTCACGTTTGCAGCTGAGGTGCAGTCAGGTTCCGGGGGAGTCCTGGAAGACCAGCCTTCCCACACCGCATTTGTACCTTGAGGGTTTGCTGGGCCGTGGCTGTCATCACGTGTCCCCGGGATGTCAAGTCTGTCAGTGCATGCTGACACCGAGAAGGAAGTCTCTGCAGAATCTGTCCCTGAAGTATGTACGGCCTTCCCTCTCCCTCTACAATTACTTCATCACTGTGTCTCAGTAATGACCTCAGTAGTCATTAGGGTTTCATTGTGTCCATAGAAGTGTGTGAAATGAGGAAGGAAACAATAACTGAAGTTTCTATGTGCAGACTTTCCCATTTCTCTAGACCTGTGCATAAGGGAACTTGGTCCTTCTCATCCAGGTGTCCGTGGACTAGAATCTGACAGAAGAGAAGTCAGACAGCGGAGGGGTGTGGAACATGGGGAGAGCTGAGGATCAGGCAGGGCATCTGATAATGTCTCACAGATGTACCAGCCTGGGAAAGGAGTTCCTGCCCTTGGAAGGACAAACTACCGAGGTGGTAGAGGGCCAGAAGGGGACCCTATTGTAGATACAAACCCATTTTCACAGTCAAGGAAAGTCTATGGAGGAAGTTGAACAAACGTACACAGAAGGCATCTTTTGGCTGTCAGTTGGTAGACAGTACTGCACCTAAGCATGGAGCTTGTCACCCCCCTCCCTGAGAAGTGCTTGGACCATGTCGCTATCACAGTGAGATCTCAGAAGAAGGAAGTGAGCAGCTGGATCCCAGATCATGTCTTGATCCAGAGCTCTGTACATAGGTCCTTTCACACAAAAGTGGTGGTGGTGGTGGTGGTGGTGGTGGTGGTGGTGGTGGTGTTTGATGCTTTCTTTGATGTTCATTTCACTTCATGAATTTCCCACAAACTGCATCCTGTGGGAAAGACAAAAAGAAGGCAGCTTTCTGAGAACCAGGAGAAGCATTGATGTTGCTGGCTGATCTGAATCTCATTTGTGAGTGCTGTGAAACCCCAGTCTGTTCTTCATTTTTCCCTGACAGCTTCCCACTCCAGCATCTTATTGGTGTGTGTGTGTGTGTGTGAGAGAGAGAGAGACAGAGACAGAGACAGAGAGACACAGAGACAGAGACAGAGCGAGCCTGCTCCCTGCACAACTAGATGTCTCTAGCACATGCAAGCATCCTCCAAAGACACCATTGAGTTCCAATTCCATGCAAGTTCTAAAGTGTCATTTTATGACCAGATGGCCCCATATGTTAAACAATGGGCTACTAATGCACTGTGCTCCAAAGACATGGGTTCAAATTCTGCTTTAGTTAGTTAGGTTTTAAGTTTTCAGAGGCTTCCTCCTAGGATCTGCTCGGGGCCCACAGTTTTGCCAGGAGCAGCCCTTGGCCATGAAGACTGCTTTCCCTTGCTCTCCTCCATTCACTATGGCTTCTCTTGTTCCTTTTTTTTTTTTTTAAAAGCTTTGTTGTTGTTTTTACTTTTTTAAGAATTTCATACATGAGTACACTGCACTTACACAATTTCTACCCTCCCCTGCCCCTCACTCCTTCATCACCTGTGACTCTTCTTCTAGGGGTGGGGCCTTGTGAGGAATTTCCTTTGGTCTAAGCTGACATGTCTATTGGTGTGGTCCATGTGCAGGCAAACATACTTTTGAGGTTTCCTGAGTGTAAAATCCCTGTCATATTTAGAAGACACTATCTCTCAGCAGGTGTGCTGGTCCTCTGATACAACCTTTTACCCCTATTCTGAAGAGTTCCTTGAACCTTAGGTGTATGGGCATCCCATTGTATCTTATCCTATGCTCTTCAACCAGCTCTGCAGTGGCCTTTGTCTGCCTCAAAGAATATATATATTTTTTTTGGTGAGGAGTGTCTTATTTATGGTTTTATTGCCATGACCATAGCACCTCTTATAAAGGACATTTAATTAAGGTTTGGCTTACAGTTCAGAGTTTAGTCCATTATTGTCATGGTAAGAAGCGGGGGCATGCAGGCAGACATGCTCCTGGAGAAGGAGTGGAGAGTTCTGCATCCAGATCAGCATGCAGCAGGAAGAGAGTGACATTGGGCCTGGCTTGAGCTTCTGAAACATGAAATCCCACCCCTAGTGACACACTTCCTCCAACAAGAGACTACACCTCCTCTAACAAGGCCACATGCCCTAATTCTTTCAAATAATGCCAAACTACCACAATGGGTGAGAGGTATACTTACCTGTGGGTATGAGCATAAATATTTGGAACACACTTTAAAGCTTTATTGATTTAGGAAAGTGGCAGTAGTAGGTTTCTCTTCTACAGTCTGTGACCTTTCCACCCATGGGATCTTAGCTAGCTTTATAGATAGGGCCAAGCCTGAGTTTTCTCCTATTGAGCATGCATTAAATCAATTTAGACAGCTGTTGGTTATCCCCAAGATGCTGTTGGCTATCTCCAAGATATATGTGCTACTGTTGAGCCATTAGACATACCTTGCCAGGTCACCCATTGTGGTTTGTAGACTTTACAGCTGAATAGTACTACTGTTTGCTTTTCTCCCTTAGCAGTGTGTACATCATCTTATAATACTATTAAGAGGTAGCTCTCAGGGAAGATGCTTCCAGATCAATAACCAGGTTGATTCGCTCAAGTCCTTTATGTGAAGTTTGTGATATCTTCAGCAATAGAGTCTTGCCTTCAAGTTCTGGGAGGTAACCAAGGATGATAGCTGTAGCCTATATTGTTCTGGGGGTCCTTGGATACCCTTGACCAAAAACTCAAAGAGCAGTTTCCTTTGCTAGGCATAGCTAGGGTTGTTAGTCCATTGCTTCTGGGAGGATTATTATCCTCTGTGTGGGATAACTCTGTTTTAACTGTGTATTTCTGATGTATGTATGTATTTAAGTATATATATATATATATATATATACAGAGATAAATAACATGTATTTTAATGTAATCTTATGAAGATTCTCTATAGTATTATTTATCTTACTCCATTTTTACCCCTTTGTGTTACTTTCCATCATCCTTCCTTTGTGTTTCTTTTTAAACACAATTTATTTTTTAAATGGACATTATGAACTGTTCATCAGCAAGTTCCCAGATATGGTCAATGTTCAGTCTCAAAGCTCCTGCAAAAAGGGTGAAGCCAGATTCTCTTTCATAGATGCCACCACAGATATGTACTGTCAGTCAATGTTCCTTCTAGCACAAATGAACTGCACTCACCTACTAGGTTACTTTGTGGTGAGAAATGAGCTTACACCTTTCAGATTTGATAGGACACTAGTCTAAACTGACATTAGTTTTTAGAAATTATTTTTTTAGATTTTACTTTTAATTTACGTTTATGAGTATATGTTTGCATGAGTGTTTGTGGAAGTTTGAAGTGAGCATCAGAGCCCCTGGGAATGGAGTTACAGACGGTTGTGAGCTGCCCTGTGGGTGCAGGGCATTGAAACAGGGCCCTGTAGGAGAACATTTAGGGCCCTTAACCTCTGAGACATCTCTCCAGCCCCTGCACTAGTTTTTAGAGGTGTAAAATGTCACGGTGCCCCACCAATCTGAGTAGAAGTTCCATAAGGAAAAGTGATCAATGCAAAATCTGAATAACATTCACCTTGCCCTGTGAAAACTCCAGTGTCATTTGAGAATCCAGGTTTCTTCACAAGAAGAGTCTTGTTTCTCTCAGGTTAATTTATTGTTTTAATATTTAGCAATTTATGATGTGCCTGGGTGTGAACTTACTCACTTACTGCTGAAGTCTTGCATTCTCTCTCTCTCCCTCTCCCTCTCCCTCTCCCTCTCCCCTGCTCTCTCTCCACATGTAAATATGGAGGTTGATATCTGGTGTCATCTTCCACTGTAACTCTCCACATTATCATTATTATCATTATCTTTTGGTTTGTGTGTGTGTGTGTGTGTGTGTGTGTGTGTGTGTGTGTGTGATGCACGTGGAGGTCAGAGGGGAACTTAAGGGAGTCAGTTCTGTCCTTACACTATGTGGGTCCCAAGGACCGAATCTGTTTCATCAGGCTTAGTGGCAAGTTCCCTTACCTGGTGAGCTGTCTCATCTGCCCTCTACATCTTATCTTTTGAGACAGGGTCTGTATCAGAGCTCCTAGACTGGGTAGACTGGATGCCAGTGAGCTGCCCGGATCTGTCTTTCTCCACCTTTCAGTGCTAGAGTTACACAGGCCACTGTGCATGGCTTATTTTATTACATGGTCCTAGGGATCTGAACTCAGGTTCTCATAATGCACAGCCAGCACATTACTGATAGAGTCATCTTCCCAGCTCTGCCTCCACCTCCTTCTCCTCTTCCTCCTTTATCCTCACCCTCCCCTTACCCCTTTCTTAACCCCCTGAGTCCTGAGATTGCAGGCATGCACACCACACCTGGCAAAACGCCTTGATCTGAAGGAACCAGATTTCAAACAAGCACTTTCTAAATCAGTTTTTGAGAGCTGACTCAAGAGGAAGTGATGTAAGATCCTGGGGATGGGGTGCAGAGCAATGTGTTGCATCTGAATTTGGAGAGAAGGTTGCTGAGCATTAAGAGTAGACAGGAGATGCATGACCATTGACACAGCGTGAGAAAGGACAGACTGGAATTTGAGTTGTGTTCACTCTCTTCTCTTCATAGATTTTGATGCCAGTAAAATAAAATATAAAAACAAATCCTGCAGTGATGATTGTCTACAAAATCTTTCATAATGCTTGAATAAATGATGACTGAAAAAGTGTTTGAAATATAAGACAAGTAATATTTTTACATTCACACTGCAATGTAATATTTATACTAGAAAGCCAAGCTACTTAAAGAAGTATAGCATAAAATTATAATAGAAATTACTAACATTTTTTTGTGCAACCAAACACAAAATAAATATGTATTTACCATTGTAAAGTAGAACCATGATGTATCCAGATGTTTACAGGGGTTCTTGCCAGAGGTGACAGAAATTTTATTTTCAAATAGTGTACAAATCTGTCTCTAACAATTCTAGAGTTTCATGTTCAAAGATAATATAATAAGTTAACTATCAGTAAGTATTTTTCATAATGGGCTCATTCAATATCTGATAGCTTGACCCATATTCTCTACCCAGTACCTTATTGTATGGATCCAATAGCAGAAATTGTCAATTAAATTAAATTAGAATCATATCCTTATGCAGTTCTTTCATGACAGAGAGATGAATAGTGTTGTGGAGAGTCAGGGTACAACAAAGGGCAGCTACCAACAAGTCCTGTCTGCTTGCAAACACATTTATTTATCAATATTGAAAAAGAATTCACATTTTTATGAATACAGCAATTATAGTGGGATATAGAATGGCACTTTACTGTGCATACATTACCTGGTTATACAGTCTATAATCTATTTTACTATACATACTCTTCATGCATTGATTAAGTGTTTCCATGTATTTCAGTTCCGTTACTGGTGTCAATGGATTCTATTGACTGAAATTTCACAGTACATATCATTCCAGATAAAGGTGTCTTGATTCTTCACCATTTCTTCACAATTCCATAGGATCTTTTCTGTGGCTGGATTATTAACCTGCTTTCAAGTAGCCCCAAATAGGCCTTTTGTTGTTAAATTATTGTGTTTAGGAAACAACAATTCTATAATGTATAACATTTTCCCCCAATGAAATTCTCAAAGAACAAATCTACCTGTGGCTATAGATCTAAGATAAGAAATTCCTAGCTAAAAGAGAGAGAGAGACAAGTTCTTTTGATAAAATGTACCTAATTTGTCTTCACATACATCCCACTCCTGGACTCACAGTGCTGAGAAAATCATTTTCATAATCTGCAGTTAAAGGCACTTCACCAGGGTGCCTAGCTATAGAAAATATCCATATCATTGTGATTTGCTTAGATCTCTCTTAAATCAAGGCTGTAAGTTACTAAGATTACTGTCTACTAATTAAAACATCTTTAAAGTGTGTTGGTTGGATTTTGTCTTACCCACAATATTAGAGAACAGATATTTCTTTCATGCTTATTAAACAGATAAATGAGAGGGACATTTTCTCAATTTCTTCCACTGAGCATGCCAGCACTCAGCCGGAAGTCCATCCCTGTGAATCAGCACAAGGGGGCTGAAGATTGCATAACCCAGGACCAGAAATTCCCGAATAATTATTATTTCAGAATTGTTCCCTGAAGAGAGACTTAAAAATAGGGAAAAAGCACAGTCAGTCCAGTAGAAGAAAACAAAACAGAGCATCAGAAGGAGGACACTCTGAGCAGCTCTCAGCTCAGGGGGAGTTCTGTAGAGAAGCTTAGAGTTCTGAAGGTAGAGGACATGCTGATGGTGCTTTTGGAGAAGAAATACCATGTAGCCACTGGCCCCTCCCATGGCACCCTGAAACACAGCATCTCTCAGGACCATGAGAGGGAGAACAATCCACTTTGTTTTCTGACTTTCTAGCATAAAATAACAATAGTTGTAGCCATTCTTAAACTGTGACATATTTAGGTTTATACTTGTGATGGAGTGGATTAGGTTCATACTTATTAAAGCATTGAGTATCCAAAAGAACGAAAAGAATGGAAGGATGTGCTTTGAAGACTTTGGTCTGAGCTTCCTCCACCCAGATGCTCTGGGACTGATGGTGATGGCCTGGACCACAGTGAGGAGACTGCTGGTGCAGATGGAGAGGCCACGGGCCACCCTCTCCAGGTAAATGAGGATCTTACAGCCTATGTCATCTAGGAAGTTTCTCAAACCAAAAGCTGCTATTGTCTTTGGCAATCCTTTTGCAAGGAGGATTATGATGTTTGTAAAAGCCAAGTGGATGAGAATAAGGTGTATGGGTTTCTTCTCAGGGCCTCCCCACCAACTGAACATATAATTCACAGAAACAGAAATGTTCCCCAGAGTGCCAAGCACAGTGGTGAAGAGGAAAACTATTTCCTTAATAAAGTTCAGAACCATTGTCTTCCTTCCTAGGTAGAAAAAATTGTTTCCAGGCTGCAAATACTTTTCAAAAAAGCATCAGTAAATGTTAGACATGGATCTGAAAAACACATTTTGCGTAATAGGGTTTTCTAGTGTGTAGGAGGCAGCCATGGACACAGGAAATGTATGCAGATTAGGTCCTTGAAATGCCTCCTTTTCCCCCACTGTGGACTCTGCAATATTGTGTGTGCTCTGACAGATGGGTTTGGGAACTGCTATTCAAAATCTAAAGTTTTAAAGGAGATTTTGATTTTTTTTTTTTTAGCAAGGTTGACTTGGTCAAATTGTGTGTGTGTGTGTGTGTGTGGGGGGTCTATCTGGGTTTTCCTGGTTAACTCTCAGCATAGCTGAATTGAATTCCAAGTTTCTCCAACCAAAATTTCTTCCTGTTTCTCATTCTATTTCATAATTCCCCACCCGACTTCCAAAGCCTGAGCCTCATGCTGAATCTGTGTGCCTTCTCCACATCACCTCACAGATACTGGCAATTCCTGCTGGGTCAGCACCTGTAACATATCTCAGATTTAGTCACCTTACCCTCCACACCGCCTCCTCCTTTGTCTGATATTCCTTTCTTATATGCATCTTGATTAGTAGAACTACCTCCAGGTTTGCATTTGGCTTCAAAGCTTTATAATTTGGATTCTCCATTTAAACTTTTTGACATTAACTATTCTGTAATTTCACTCCATATAAATGATTATGATTTTAAAAAAATAGTTCTCAGTGAAAAGTCATATTGAATAACCTTTCCAGATAGGGTCCAACAATTAAAGCTTAATCATCAAAAGACATCCTGAAAAAGAGTCCTGTGTTAGAAAGTCATATAACTACCTTTTGCAACTAGGGAGGGCATTGAGAGGAATCGTGGGACACTCCCTAGGAGAATGGGTAGCAGAGGTCTGTGATCTCGGTGGATGCCTTCAGGGAATCTGTGACCCCCAATGAGCAACCTCAGGGCATCTAAAATAGTTTGGAATAGCTCTGGACCAGGGGATGATGATGAGGTGGATGGGGGAAGGGGATTAATGAAGTATTATATGCTACTATGAAATGAGTGAAGTTTTTAGTCCTCAGTTTTGGCTCCATTCAGTACCATAGGTTGGGTATACAGTTGTGAGCGGGGATCCCCACCTCAGAGTTCACAGTGCGTTTGCCTCGGTGGGGCCTTGTGAGCTGCAGTTTGTCAGTTTTCTTCTCCTGAAGGGATTCTCAAGATAGTAATGGTAACTGCTACTCTAGTGGTTTATACTTCTCCACACCTTCCAGGCATACAATGATTAAAATTTACTTAAAGTGTGTACGATATCATGCGACAGAATAAAAAAAAGTTTAACAAAACCCTTCAAGTTTATCATAAATATGTTTAGGAAGCACCACCACATTGTAAAAGAAAACATTTGCCAATATTTGAAATATGGAAATGCACCAAATTGAAAAGTACAAATTTTATAGGCACCAATGTTGATAACATGTTAAAATCATAATGCTAGTCAATCTGGAGATTGAAAAACAACATTTTGTTTTGGTTCCTCCTCCTCCTCCTCCTTCTGACAAGGTCTTCTTATGTAACAGGCTGGTCTTCAGCATGTAATATTCCTGACTCATTTCCCTAGATAGAGAAGGAGTGTACTATTCTGCATTTCTCAACGTTTCTGGTTTTTTTTTTTTTTTTTTTTTTTTTCTTTTCTTTTTTTTTTTTTTTTTTTTTTTTTTTTTACCAATTTTACGTGTATAGGTATTTTGTCTGCATGGAGGTATATGCACTACATGCTTGCCTGGTACCTGTGGAGGTCAGAAGAAATCAGATCTCCTAGAACTATAGATTCAAGTGATTGTGAGATATCATGGGTGCTGGGACAAACCCAGGTTCTGTGGGAGAGCAGCAAATCCTCCTAACTCCTGACTCATTTCTTCAGTTCCTGTCTCTAGGTTTTGATACGTTCTTGAAATTTTTATACATCTTATAGATTCCTTTTTAAAAGAGGCAAGGAGGTAACCATAGGCAAAGACCCAGCCAGAGCTCTGTCATGACCCTCCAGCCTGAGGATGGATAGCGATGCCTCAGCATTTCTGTTCCATCTGTGTCTCCAGGATCTAGTCTCCTTTGGCCTTTCTAGAGTCAGGGACCAGCCTCCTCAGGGTCAGGAGGAAAGCAGAGGTCCTGAGGATCTCAGAGCCTGTCAACTGCTCCCTGGCTTAGTCAAAGAGAGAGATTTCTGCTTTAGTGAAACTCTCCCTGCACAGCTGAGGGGTTGAAGATCTCACCTCCATGAACTCACCTGGACCTCTGTGGTGCAGACAGACAGCCTCTGGAGCAGCTCTGGAAAGGTGACACTTGCCGGGTCCTATTTGTACTGTCAGGGTTTGTGGGGCTCTTGGCTGCTATCAGTAGTGCAGACTTCAAGTTTCATGTTGTCACAGTGTTGGGGGGAAGGAAGGCCTCTGCAGGGCCCCAGTCCCTGAAGTACAGCTTCCCCCTCTCCACAATTACTACATCTGTTTTCCTCAGAAGTTATTTCAAGTTTAATTAGGGCTTAATTATTTTGAGAGGAAAGGATGTGAGATGAGAAAATGAACAAGTAACTAAGTTTCTTTGTACAGAGCTCCCCGCATCTCCAGACTGTTTCACCTTCCCAAAGAGACAAGCTATGATCTGGCAGGGGACCCGCTTCTGACTCACAGGTGAAGTCACTTGCTTCTCTTTCTTAAATCCCTCCTTACACAGGAATAGAATAAATGATGCTCAGCACTGGGAATTCTGCTTATTGAGCAAGTTCCAAACATGGACCAGGATGAGTTTAGAGTCCCTTGTTCTTCCTGTGCCCGTTGGTAGTTAAGTGTTTGCTGTAATTGATTGTTTCATTCCTGCACTTTAAGTATCATATGAGAATTGAAATATAAATGCCTCCCCAACCTTGACCTTATTCCAAAAGCAGTGCTCACTTGTTATAAAACGTCAAGGACACTTCAAAAACTCACGTGTGTCCAAGAGTGGTCCTTCTGTGTACTTTGCAAACTAGTATCCTGGAGACCTTCCTATCCCAAATGCAAAATGATATGAACAAATGTGGGTGTAGGCTGATTGTAGAAGTGATGGCATCATCATTTTGTTCTTGAGGAGAAAGCACCACTGGGTTTCCTTGGGAGATGAGTTCGCGGTCACTCATCTCTTTGTGCCCTGTGTGGTGGTGTCTCTACACATGTGGTTGAAGCTGACATATAATAGAAATCAGAACTGCTTCTGCTGTAAATGAAACAACAGCTCTTGATGAAGCCAGGATTTCCATCCTCTCTATTGAGTGGGGAAATCCAGGTGCAGAGAAACTCACTTGTGCACTACATATGTCAGGGTGGACAGAAGTTGAAAAATAAAATAATTATCTCTGTCCATCAAGGAGCACTTTCCTCTGTTCTCTTTGTTAATTTGTTTAGAAAGTTTCTAAGTGTCTCTTTTACCTTTGAAATATAAAGAAAAATAAAGCAATTTAAAGCTTGTAGCAGTTTGACTGATTTATTCAATAAAAGGCAAGAAAATATCAGAGAGTCCTTCATGTGGCTTCCATCGGGGATGAGTTCTGTGGAGAAAATTTGTCAACTGTAGGCTGTGGTGATATATTGTGTACCCTAATAAAGCTTATCTGAGGATCAGAGGAAAAAGCCAGCCACTATATTAAACATAAGTCAGGCAATGGTAGCACAGACTTTTAATCCTAGCATTCTGGAGGCAGACATCCATCCTCTGTGAGATCAAGGCCACACTGGAGAACAGAGCCAGGCGTGGTGGCCCATGCTTTTAATCCCAGCACATAGAGATCTGGAGGTCTGTACAGACAGGAAATGATGTAGCTGGGTGGAGGGAGGAAGTGAGATGCTGAACAGAAAGGCATATAGGTGTGGGTATACAGGAAGTTGGTCTCTTTGGCTGAGGATTTCCAGGTGGTTAGAACATGGCTGGCTTCTTTCTGCTTTTCTGATGTCTCAGTTCTTACCCCAATATCTGGCTCTGGGGTTTTTTTTTAATTAATAAGATCTTTTAGCAATTCATGTTACATTTGGTGCCCAGACATGGTAGCAATAATTTCCACTAAAAATCTGAGAATGCCTTAAAAAAAAATTCTAAAATGACACTGAAAACAGCTTCCTAAATGTGTTGCTCAGGCAAGCCTTGAGGTACACTAAGGTGGGTTTGTGGTGTGCAGGCTTGAGCTACCTTTTGACAGTACATACTAGAAAAAAAAAAGAAAGAAAGGTTTCTGCGCTACATGATGCTTGTTGGAGGCACAGAACTACTACTCCCTGGAGTTGGTGGTTGGCATACCTCCGCCATGTTGAAAAGCTAAGATGGGTAGAGTCAGCAGCCAAGGCTGCCCCATTGGTCCTAGCAACACAGTTTAGCAGTTTAAAATCTCTCCTGGTCAGAGGAGGATCAGAGATTCACAATAAGAAGGTTCAGATGGAATAAAACTCTAAATGGTTTGCAGTGTATGTAAAAATGTACATAGGCTTGGAAGAGAGAGGAAAAGGAGTATATAGTTATATAAAGAAATAAAGGAATATATACAGTTATATAAAGAAATAGTTTAAAAAAAATAAAGTCTTTAAAGAGACAGTAAAAGTAACACAAAAAATAAGCCATATAAAGATGGAAATTACACAAAGAGTCTGGATTATATTGTCTTTGGGATTTTTAACTGCAGAAAGACATTTGATTGTAAAGGCTACTCAGATATATATATTAAAGGTATCTTGACTTCAAAATTTATGTCTAAGGATATGTTGCTTTGGAAAAGAGGTTCTGCTTTTGTTTCCACAGAAGGTGAGAGCCTGTGGAATGCTTCTAGGCAATATAGTTTGATCAACCAAGACCCCCTGAAAAGTCTCCCATGACAGCCATGGCCCAGATGATCCAACATCCAAAACAGCTTCAAAGCAACAACTAGCTGAGGCAATGCAGCCTCACAGACTACTCCAGTTAGGACTTGATCATAATTCTTAATTTTCTCAGGATCCCCATAAGATTGCTAGCACCCTCAACTAGCAGAAAGTAGTATGAGAAGCTACACCCAAATTCCCAAAATATTGTTTGAATGCTTATTTTTATTTAAAGCAGGTTGATTATAAATGCAATCTCTTTCTAAAGAAGAAAAGGGGTGATATTATAGATATGATAGGATGAAAGTGTAGATTATTGAATCTACTTTTAGGAGCAACAACTTGTTTAAAATGTTTTACATTGCTAGGGATTTTAGTTTATTACAAATTTAAAGTTAATTTTGTTATACTATATGTATATTTGTATTCTTCTTTAAGGTATGTTTGTACAGCTCATTTGAAATTATAATGTATTATTAAGAAATACAGATTAATAATTAGTCATCCATGATAATCAACTTATAGTCATGTTAATTAAGTTTTCTAGGTATACATAGATATATTTCAGTTAGATAGGTAATCTCCAAACACTCCAAAGACTTACAGAATATGGCATTTAAAATGTTTTAAAAAACTTAGACTTTCTAGACAATAAAACACATCTGCCCCAGGTAAGCACTGATTATTTACTTCAAATAGGAAGTTGGACATCAAGGACACTCCATATGGAGTTTATCTTCTTTCCAGAACTGGCCATTTGGGCAAGAAACTCTCCTTGCCTGGACTACTTGACAAAATGTTCTATCAACTGGACATACAGGACCCATGGAAAAATGGCCACTAAATTTTGTGAAAACAAGGTGAGGAGGTCCTTCAGGTTCCTGCCTCATAGAGGTGACTGGCAGACATTCTGCAGGACATAGGGAGAAGAAACTGAGACACTCTAGGCCTATGGGCTGAAGATGGATAGCCAAACATTGTAGAAAAACTTTGGATGACTGTCCAGGCAGCCAGCTGTCTCTGTCATTCTAGATTTTTAAAAGTTGCTTACAACGCACTTCCTGTTTACTTAGGTAATATATCCTTCTGGGGTCTCTGATGTAGTTGAAGTCTAGGTAGTTATAATTATAGTTTTCCTTAGTTATGATGAAAGATAAATTAAATATAAAACCTTAGACTCACAAATATAAGATAGATAGAAAATTTTCTTTATTATTGCAAAATACAAATAGACTAGATACTGAAACTTAATTCTTGCTTGATAACTGTTTGTTATGTATAATTTTACTATATTAAAGCTAAAACTTTCCTTTTTGATTAGATTGAAAAGGCAAAGTGCAGGGAGATGACTTTCCATACTCTATGAATATATGTTGTTCCCATTGGCTAATAAATAAGCTGTTTTGGCCTATGGCAAGGCAGTTTAGAGGCTGGCCAGAAATCCAAGGAGAGAGACAGGAAAGAGAAAGGCAGAGTCTGGGGAGATATGAGCCACCACCAGGAGAAGCAAGATGTGAAAATACCAGTAAGCCATGGCCACATGGCAACTTATAGATTAATAGAAATGGGTTAAGTTATAAGAGCTAGCTAGCAAGAAGTCTGCCATAGGCCATACAGTTGATAATTAATATTAAAATTCTGAATGATTATTTTATAAGTGGCTGAGGGACCATGAGGCCAGGCACAACCTAGGAATTACATGTCCCTAATATTCCATGCAAATGTGTAAACTCTTTATGGATGGTATCCTTTCTAATATTTCTCCTTATATATTCAAGTCAAAATATTCTTTTAGGAGTGGGGGATATGGCATAGTCTTTAAAAGGCATGCTGTACAATATGAGGACTCAAGTTCTGATCCCTAGCAACCAAATAAAAACTGGCCAAAGAAGTGCAGATTTGTAGGCCCAGTGCTAGTGGGAAGGAGTTTGATATGGAGAAAGACATGTCCTTGGAGTTCCCTGGTCAGCTAGCCTAGCAGAATTAGGGAGCTCTATGTTCAGAGAGAGAGCTGACTGAAAACTGAAGGTGGAAAGCTATTGAAGCAGACAGCCAATACTGATCTCGACCTCTGCTTGCACACACACTTGGGCAAGGTTAACTGCACACACATAACACCTCCCCCAAAACACCTACACATAACACACAATGCTGTTGGAACAGACAACTATGCTATTTGCTTCACCTCTTACAAAACATTCAGAATACAATTCAACCCTAATTGTCTTTGTCCTTTACTATTTAACATCCTTTCCTTATCACAATTATTCCTGAATTTCCTTCACCCCCTCAAATGTAGCTTTGGTGCTTTCCTAGCCCCAGGACTGTGCATAATATACCCCAGTTGATCTTTGGCAGGTCATCAGGCTTCATGGCTACCTACTCTACATCTTATCCATATCAGCTCAGAGTTTCGTCTCCTGTGCTTTCCCTGAACTCTCCAGGCTGTCTTGCCTGTGTATCTGCTTCCTTCCTGTCCTGGATAGTGAGCATGCCTCAGAGACACTGCTTTGGTTTGGAGAATCTCCTAATGCATATTCAAAACTAGTTTATAAATAAGTTATTAAATGAGGTGCTTCTTTTTAAAACTGCACACAAAAGAGAGGAGAGCTGGCAGCCCACGTGGAGAAACACTTGAGTTGGTCTCTTTCTTATGATATTTAAAAACTGAATGGCCTGAAGAAGTCAACTTAGTTTGGGTGACACATTTGGTACATGAATTTGCAAGCTTCCTTCAATTTAGTGAAAGACATGATTGTCCTTTAAGAAAAGTGTAGTGGTTTAAATTGACTTGCAATATCTCTATTAATTGTTTTGTGATTTGGTGAGGTTTTCAGACACTTCTAGGTTCTTGGAGCCACAGTAATAGAATTTGTATAATGAAGCAGCCCTTGCTCCCCTTAACAGAGCTGCATCTGGACTGAAAGAGTTCCAGGTCTAATGTCTACGAGGACCTGTCTAATCCGGGGCTGCAGTGCTATATGTTAATAAGCTTTTCACATGCTTCTCACCTAAGGCATGTAACAGTAAATTTACTGTGGATCTAATGAAGTCAAGGTTTTCCATAGCAAAATATGTGGGAGTGGGTTATAAATATACCAAATGCTTGAGAAATACCATAAAGTTTTGAAGTTTAAAGGTCATGGTGCTGAGAAAATGCCTCAGTTGGTAAAATACTCCAGTAGAAGCAAGAGGACCTGAGTTCTGTGCCCAAAAGCCCCACAAAAATGTTGTGTGGTATCTGGCTTTTTTTTTCTCATTCTTTATCTATATCTATATCTATATCTATATCTATCTATCTATATCTATCTATCTATCTATCTATCTATCTATCTATCTATAAAATTTAATTTTACATATCAGCCATGGGTTCCCCTGTCCTCCCCCTCCTGCCCCCACCTTCCCCTCAGCCCATCCCCTGTTCCCATCACTTTCAGGGCAAAGACTCCCCTGGGGATTCAGCTCAACCTGGTAGATTCAGTCCAGGCAGGTCCAGTTCCCTTCTAGGCTGAGCAAAGTATCCCTGCATATGCCCCAGGTTCCAAACAGCCAGCTCATGCACTAAGGACAGGTCTGGGTCCCACTGCCTGGGTACCTCCCAAACAGTTCAAGCTATTCAATTGTCTCATTTATCCAGAGGGCCTGATCTAGTTGGGGGCTCCACAGCTTTTGGTTCAGTTGATGTGTTTCCATTAGTTTGGCTATTTGTCCTTGTGCTTTTTCCAATCTTGGTCTCAACAGTTATCACTCATACAATCTCCTGTTTCTCGCCAACTGGACTCTTGGAGCTCCACCTGGGGCCTGGCCAAGGATCTCTGCATCCACTTCCATCAGTTATTGGATGAGAGTTCTAGCACAACAGTTAGGGTGTTTGGCCATCTGATCACCAGACTAGGTTAGTTCGGGCTTTCTCTCGACCATTGCCAGTAGTCTACAGTGGAGGTATCATTGTAGATTACTGGGGTCCTCTCTAGCACTTTGCTTTTTTCTATTCTCATGTGGTCTTCATTTATCATGGTCTGTTATTCCTTGTTCTCCCTCTCTGTTCTTGATCCAGCTGGGATCTCCTGCTCCCCTAAGCTCTCTTTCCATCAAACCTTGCCCTTCAGTACCCCCACTCACATCCAGGTTGTTCATGTAGATCTCATCCATTTCTCTATCATTGGGCAATCCCTGTGTCTTTCTTAGGGTCCTGTTTTCTAGGAAGCCTCCCTGGAGTTGTGAGTAGCAGTTTAGTCATCTTTGTTTTACATCTAGTATCCACCTATGAGTGAGTACATACCATGTTTGTCTTTCTGAGTCTGGGTTACCTCACTCAGGATGATTTTTTCTAGATCCATCCATTTGCCTGCAAACCTCATGATGTCATTGTTTTTCTCTGCTGAGTAGTACTCCATTGTGTATATGTATCATGTTTTCTTTATCCATTCTTCAGTTGAAGGGCATCTAGGTTGTTTCCACATTCTGGCTATTACAAACAATGCTGATATGAACGCAAATGCCCTTGTGGTATGATTGAGCATTCCTTGGGTATATGCCCAAGAGTGCTACAGCTGGGTCTTGGGGGAGATTGATTCCCAATTTTCAAAGAAAACGCTATATTGATTTCCAAAGTGGCTGTGCAAGCTTGCATTCCCACCAGCAGTCGAGGAAAGTTCCCCTTGCTCCACATCTTCTCCAGCATAAGCTGTCTTCAGTGTTTTTGGTCTTAGCCATTTTGATCTTAGCCTGACAGGTGTAAGGTGGTATCTCAGAGTCGCTTTGATTTGCATTTCCCAGATAATTAGGGATGTTGAGCAATTCCTTAAATGTCTTTCAGCCATCTGAGCTTCCTCTGTTGAGAATTCTCTGTTTAGTTCTATAGCCCATTTCTTAATTGTACTGTTGGGCATTTTGATGTCTAATTTCTTGAGTTCTTTATAAATTCTGGATATCAGCCCTCTGTCAGATGTGGGGTTGGTGAAGACCTTTTCCCATTTTGTAGGCTGTCGCTTTGTCTTGTTGACTGTGTCCTTTGCTCTACAAAAGTTTCTCAGTTTCAAAAGGTCCCATTGATTGATTGTTTCTCTCAGTGTCTGTGCTATTGGTGTTATATTTAGAAATTGATCTCCTATGCCAATGCGTTCAAGACTACTTCCTACTTTCTCTTTTAACAGGTTCAGAGTAACTGGATTTATGTTGAGGTCATTGATCCACTTGGACTTAAGTTTTGTGCATGGTGACAGATATGGATCTATTTGCAGCCTTCTACACATTGACATCCAGTTATGCTAGCACCATTTGTTGAAGATGCATTCTTTTTTCCATTGTACATTTTTGGCTTCTTTGTCAAAAAGTATATGTTCATAGGTGTGCGGGTTAATGTCAGGGTCTTCAATTCAATTCCATTGGTCCACATGTTGGTTTTTTATGCCAGTACCAAGCTGTTTTTATTACTGTAGCTCTATAGTAGAGCTTGAGGTCAGGGATCATGATGCTTCCAGAGCTTGTTTTATTGTACAGGATTCTTTTGGCTATTCTGAGTTTTTTTGTTTTTCCATATGAAGTTGAGGAAATCCAGAGAATCATCAGGTCATACTTCAAAAACCTCTACTCCACAAAACTGGGAAATCTAAAAGAAATGGATAATTTTCTGGATAGGTACCACATACCTAAGTTAAATCAAGACCAGATAAACCATTTAAATAGTCCAATAAACCCTAAGGAAATAGAATCATTCATTAAAAGTCTCCCAACTTAAAAAAAAAAAAAAAAAGCCCAGGACCAGATGGTTTCAGTGCAGAATTCTACCAGATCTTCAAAGAAGAGTTAATACCAATACTCTTTAAATTGTTCCACACAATAGCAGAAGGAATATTACCGAACTCCTTCTATGAGGCTACAATTACCCTGATTCCTAAACCAAACAAAGATGCAACAAAGAAAAAGAACTACAGACCAATCTCCCTCATGAACACTGATGCAAAAACACTCAATAAAATACTGGCAAACAGACTCCAAGAACACATCAAAACAATTATCCACCATGATCAAGTAGGCTTCATCCCAGGATTCAAGGGTGGTTCAACATATGAAAGTCCATCAATGTAATACACCATAAAACAAACTCAAAGGGGGGAAAAAAAACATGATCATGTCACTAGAAGGAAATCAGAGATACATCACCCTTTACAATAGCCACAAATGATTTAAAATACCTTGGGGTAACTCTAACTAAGCAAGTGAAGGACCTATATGACAAGAACTTTAAGTCCCTGAAAAAAGAAATTGAAGAAGATGTCAGAAAATGGAAAGATCTCCCATGCTCATGGATAGGCAGGATTAACATAGTAAAAATGGTGATCTTACGAAAAGCAACCTACAGATTCAATGCAATCCCCATCAAAATACCAACACAATTCTTCACAGACCTGGAAAGAATAATACTCAACTTCATATGGTATCCTGCTTTTAATTCCAATGCTGTGGATACAGAGAGGAAAAGATCTCTGGGAGTCTCTAGCCACCCAGTCTAGGAGAAGCAGTGAGCTTCAGACACATGAGTTAGCCTCTCCTCCACACACACTCTTACATATACAAATGAGCGCACACGCACGCGCGCGTGCGCACACACACACACAAGTATTCACAAGAGTATTCTTTATAATTAACTCAACCCAGTTCTCTCATTTCTGCATGTATCACAGTGATCATCTAATTTGGCTTCCTCACATCCAGTGTTCTCATCTGTAAGCTGAGGATGCTGCTTTGTCCCATGCAAGCATACTGTGAGGTGTCAAGTATCAGAAACAGAATTACTTTTCTAAAGAAATCACTTTTGCTCTTACCTAAGAGTAATGTCACTTACCCCAAGTCTGTACAATTGTGCTCTATGTTATAGTTTGGCAAGTTCAGAAAAACAAAATCAGAGTCAGAGACAAGAGAGCCCTAGCTTAAAAGACTGAAAAACATGAGAAATAAGATACTCAGCTCAAATAAAATCTTTGATTTTTTTTTAAGGGTAAAATGCATATGGCCGTGGAAAGAGTGAGTACTTCCCCACATCCAGACTGAAATGCCCCCAGACCCCTGTGTCCTGTATCTGCCTGGTCCATGTGATGAGCAGCTCTGCCATTGTGTACCACCAACTGCTGCAAATATTCCCTAACCAAGGTTCTGGATGACAGGTAGAAACACTGCTTGTTCCCCGGGTCTGCTGCCTTCCTTTTGCACAATGACAGATGAACTGAGACCCTCCTTATCCACACCTAAAGTCAACCTGCCTCACAGTGTCCCTTCCAAAGTCCAAGGCAGCCTCAGTCTACAGTGACAGAGCTGCACTCACCTGTGTGGTCTGTGCAGGGCTCAGTGGGTGTCCTCACTGCACCAGCCAGGCCCTGTTTATCATTCCCACTCCCTGTGTTCACAGCAGCTCTCTCTGCTGTCAGGATTTTGGTTCACCAGGGGAAAAGGGCTCCTTCTTCACATCTCCATCCCTGAGGCCAGCCCTCCCCCTGGTTCTCTGCCATTTGCTGATTCACAAATCATGTTTGTAATTACAGAGTCTGTGGGTGATGAGGTGGGAAGTGAGGGTGAGCAGTGTCCTGAGGGTGCTGCTTTCTCAGACTTGGTTCCAGTTTCCTCTCACCTCCCGCTACACTGAAGGCAGGCACTGATTGGAAAGAAACATTCCTGATCCCAAGGGGTCAATTTCTGAATGTCTGCAAAGTAGAGTAACACTGATAACAGAAGATGATCAAGTACTGAGTCACGACTCATCGCTGATTCCTGGCTGAGGCTCATTTTATCAATCACTTCATCTGTCTCTTGTTAGGTTCTCCTTTAGTTTAAAATGGCCAGGAATCCAACGCCTTCGTCAGAGCTTTGTGAAGAAAATCGTTTCAAGGGTTCTCAAACACTACTCTACTGCTGTGATGGGACCAGAGACTGAGGCAGCTTATGGTGGAAGGTGTTTAGTTGGGGGCTTGCTTACAGTTTCCTAGGGGGTGTCCATGACCACCACAGCAGGGAGTATGGTGACATGGGGGCTAGCATGGAGCAAGTAGGCCAGCAAGTAGGAAGAGAGAGAGAGAGAGAGAGAGAGAGAGAGAGAGAGAGAGAGAGAGAGAGAGGATTCAGTTGAGGAAATGCCAGGATGAGATCCAGTTGTAAGACATTTTCTCATTTAGTGGTCAATGGGGAGGGCGCAGCCTATGGTGGATGGTGCCATCCCTGGGCTGCTGGTCCTGGGTTCTATAAGAAGGTGGGCTGAGCAAGTGATGGGAAGCCAGCCAGTAAGCAGCTCCTCTCCATGGTCACTGCAGCTCCTGCCTCCAGGGTCCAGCCCTGTTTCTGTTCCTGTCCTGACTTCCTTCAGTGAGGAACAGCAATGCCAAAGCCTAATTGACCCTTTGCTCCAACTTGTGTTTTGGTCATGGTGTTCTGTCACAGCAATAGAAACCCTAACTAGGACACATGTCACTAAAGGACCCCAAATGTTGATTGTTTCTCCAATGCTAATTCCAGGAAAGCATCCTTAGAGAAAGAACTGTGCAATTTTCAAGAAATCACTGGCTCTGTTTCCATTGCTTCCCAGTGTGTTGGGTGGAATGCCGTCTCCATGTGGATTCCATGACAGCAAGGCTTTGCTGGTTATGATAGATAGCAACAGTGATGCGGGGGAGGAGGCAGGGTAGAAACACTCAGCTCTTGCTGGAATCTCCACAAGTCTGAAGTGAAACATCAGATGCTCTTCCTGAAAGGAGAACAGTGTGGTGGGGAAAGGCACTGCTGTGTTATCGTAAAGAGTAGATGATGAGAGGGGAGGTCAATTGAGAAATACCCAGTGTCAGATCTGTAATCAGATAACATGGACTCGAGCATCTGGAGCAAGGCAAAACGGTGTGTAAAGGGAGAATCTTCTCCCTCCTGTAGGGCTTCTAGCAAGAGAAACGCCTCAGAAACTGCAGATGATATATTACAGCACTGTGCAAAGCATGGTTTAATCCAGGAGAGCCTGATCCTCAAGGCAGACAGAGAAGAATTGGTTTCCAGCAATTCTTTGCTCTCTGTTGCCCCTTTGGGGATTCATCCTAAAAGATGCCTTGCAATCACATACTTTAATGGTCAAGAGCAGAAGCACAGGCCTGCATTTTGTGTCTCCAAGTCCCAGTAAATGCCCCTCTCCACTGGTCAAAAAATAAAAAGTAAAAAACCCATGTCTCTCTCTGTAGGCAATCTCCCCATGACAAAAATGCTTCAGAAAGTCAAGTGGAAGAGAATAAAGCCTGTATTTTTTCTTGGCACCAATGACAAAAATATATACATGTCTTACAAACACCAGGATCTTCCCTAGGACTGATTCTAGGTTCAATATGAGAATGGAGGGTTATTGTCTTTATGAAATCAGAACTTTGCAAACATATCAAAGGGGTAAGAGAAAAAAATATGCACAATGTATGATGAAAATATTTTAAAAGAAGTTGAATTTAGTCATGACATTTTGCTTTAGGGAAAATTGGGGTTTTCATTTTTATATTTGTATTCACCCTTGAAAATGTGATGGGACCTTTTATCCATCCAGGATTCAATTTCCCATTCAAAAGTAAGGATGAAGATGATAAAGGATTTTCCTTCAATTACAGCCAAGTGTGTTTATCCTGCATTGGGTATCAGGAGTACCTTTGTGTTACAATGATACAGTGATATAAGGACAGAATTTGAGTAGGAAACGGGAGGTCCATCTGTTTGGGGATACCATTTATTTAAAGAAGCAGTAAAACCATTGCTTATGGCAGACTATGGTAACCTAGAATGTGTGCAGATGAAGCAAAGACACCTTGTTCTGCTCAGGTGTGTGGTTGGCATGTGCTCAGAAAGTACATTGTAAAGTGATGGATGTCATTTACTATGTCCTCCACACAGTAAAGAGCTTGAGAAAGAGAACCGACTTCTCTCTGTACCAGAGGCAGGTCTCTAATCAGATTTGTAGACGTAGTTTAGAATGGTAAAGAAGGGATCAGGAACGAGGGGGACTCTAGACACGGAAACCTTGCTGTTGTTCACTTTCTCACTTCACATGTTTCTATGATATAATGAAAACCTAATTAATCCACGGGTAACTTTTGAGGCAAACAAATGCCGTAATTGGGGAGGGAGAGGGAAAGCCACACTTTAGGGACCAGGTTCTGCAGAGGGCTTCCTTTTCTCTGACAGAATGATGTGTTAGTGTCTTGAGGACACTTTATGGTGACAGTGCTGTACACACTGAAGGTACAAATATGATCCGGGAAGGCTCACTTGCCAGAAGGACCCGGAGCCCGTTTGTACCTCCTCACTGTGGTGAGTAGACATCACAGTTTCTTTTAATCTCATGTGCTATGCCGTGTTTTGCTTAAAGACATGCACGTGGCTCTCTGATGAGCTGAGGAGAGAGGCTGAGCCTGGTCACCTTCAGTCCTCTGCTGACACTTGAAATAACTGGGCCATTTCCACGACACGTGACACCAGGATGCAGGGGTGCTTCCTACCCTGTGCTCAGGGTCTGCCACCCTGAGAAAGTTTGGGGTGAATCTTTGTCTAATGTTTCCTCCTTTCTTCCAATAACTAATATTAAATAGAAACTTTTCAAATTCCTATGGAAAATGTCCATTTTTCTCTAACCCCAAAGTTCACTTTCCTTATAAGGATGTCAGTGATATAAATTCAGTCCATTCATTTCATTTTTGATGAGTTTCTACATGTCCTGTGTCAGCAACTTTGCTAGTGTGCCTGCCAACTCCCCAGGCCTGATGCTGTTCAACGTGAAGGATTCTTTAGTGAATCTATCCTTAGGGTCTCCATCCTGACATGTGATGTGGTACTGAAGTAGTGAGTCAGTATCTTTGCTGTGTTCCTAGACCGTGGTGAGGACGGTTAAGAACTACAAAGCTGGAAAAGTAAGCCTGGCATGATAGCTCACACCTTTAATCCCAGCACCACACAGGCAGAGGCAGGTGGATCTCTGTGAGGTCCAGGCCAGTCTAGAAGAGACCCAGGCATCTCATAACATCAACAACAAAAGATTAAAAACATAGTCACAAACTTGCCAGACTTGAGTTGCTATAACTCAAGATGATCTCACCCCAGTACAGTGAATCGAGGAGCAATAACTTTATGTTTTAACTTGAGAAAACTGGGCCTGATAGATTCTCTTCTCTGCCCAGCTGATTTGGAAGCCAGTCCAGAGGGGACATTATCCCCCGATCAGAATGCAAAGCCACCCTGATTTTTGTTTTTTGTTTTGTTTTTCCTCTGTTGCTGCTGCTGTTTTTCTACCGTTACTGTGTGTAACAACAGGAACCATTAGGACATTTCCATGCACACGTCATTGTGTTTTCCTGTGTCTGTCCCTACTGCCTTCCTTCTCATTCTTTCCCTCCCACTGGTCCTCCCTGTGAAGTCCATTTTAAAACTGCTTTCCCGGAGTCAGAGGCACCATTGTTGTGCCATGAGGTCAATGCAGAGACCCATAGCTAAATGTCCTGCAGAGCTCAGGGAACCCCACAGAAGAGGGGAGTGCTGGGTTCCAGCTTGGGCTCAGGTTCAGGTGCTGAGAAGGGGAAGGGGCTTAGATTAAGGAAAACATCTGACCACCAGCTGGATTGCACTCAAGCGGCCTGGAATAGATTGAGCTGGACAAATAGAGTTCTGGTAAATTGGTAGAGCATTGACTGCTTAATTTTCAATCACAACCTCAAGATTTTAAATTTCTGTCAGCCATCTTCTAAACACAGACTTAAAAATGCTTTTCATTGGGCTAAAATATGTATCAAGCTCTCTAGACATAGGAATAAATGTTCATGCTTTTTACCAAAAGCCATATAGCCTTTGCTAAGATACCAAGATGTAAATCTGTTCCACCTGTTTTACAGAGGCCTGTTAACTGCTTTTTTCAACAATATTGATGTCAGTGTAAGAGTAATGTTAATATATCTAAAACTTTTATCCCCTCTGGAAAACTGAAATTCATGTAAGCTTCAAGGAATCAAGAAATCATAAGACTTGGACCCACATTTCACAGATCAAAAGGACTCCAGGTTAGTACAGTTTAAGTTTTCCCACCTTCTGTTACTGAGGACTCTCTCTCTCTCTCTCTCTCTCTCTCTCTCTCTCTCTCTCTCTCTCTCTCCTGGTCCTGGGACTCCTCCTCTTCCCCAATTACTAGGACTATGGACCTATAAGTCCCAAATGTAATATTTTCCCTTAAGTTCCTAAATTTTAACTTCTGCCCCTAGTCTATACCTTTCTCAGCAGATTTCCCCTTAACTGACAGACATCATCCAGGGGATAGCAACTGACTACAACCTTCTCCCAAAAGACTGTTAGCCATTTACTTGCTGAAAGCTGATATGGACCAGTCCAGCCAATTGATTGCTCTCTGTCCATTCACTGGATTCAACTAATCAGATGCTTCTGATAAATGCCCCAGTTCAGCTGGAAGCAGCCACAGAAGAGAGTACATCATCCCTGCCCTCATGACAGGCTGAAAATTGCTAAGTCTAAAGAAAACTCCTTGACATAGGGGACAAAATGGTTTCCTATAATGCCAATTGATATAGCCAAAAAAAAAAAAAAAAAAAAAAAAAGCTCAGATTTATGAGCAGTAGATTCTTTAACTAAAATGCTAAAATGTTTTTACAATATGATAGGACACTTGGCCTGCTTTATATAGAACAAAGAGATATTATCCATCACAAGGCCTTTGGCCATTCTGCTTTCTTTAATTATTGTTGGCTCGACTATTACTATTAATTATTATTACTATTTTTTTCTGGAGCTGAGGACCAAACCCAGGACCTTGCACTTGCTAGGCAAGCACTCTACCACTGAGCTAAATCCCCAACATATTAATTATTATTATTTCTATTAATTATTGTTGATACAATAACTAAATGATAATTCCTGCTTGGAAACTATTATACTAACAGTTATTAAATCTAACTATAAATGGTACCATCATAGAATCAGAGATTGGACCCAGGATACAACTTTGTGGGAAATGTTAGACATGAAATTAATCTGTAAGACCCACTTGTCCAAAGACAAGGTAACTTCTTGGGATTCTGGAAGTTGTAGTTCATGAAAGATAACATCTGACGAAGGACAAAGTATCTTCTTTGGATTTTGGATGTTGTGGTTTTTGGAAAATAACAACAAAGCCTCATGGGAAGTATGGCGTGTAGGGTAAAAGGGCCAGCCAAAGAAACACACCCTGACCCTGAGACCAGAGTCAAAGAAACATACTTTGGTCCTGAAAGAAATTCATCTTGACTCTGAAACCAGAGCCATTTAACTGGCCCTAAAACCAGAACCAAAAGGTTAAAAAAGGCCAGAGAAAGAAACACACTTTGGACCTGAAATCAGTGCCAAAGAAATACACTCTACCCCTGACCAACTCAGCAAGAAAACCTACCAATCCCTGAGAATGAAAACAAACTAATCCCTGAGCATGAAATCTAGTCAGTCTCTGAGTTTGTCCAAGCTCAAGGATTGAAATCTGACCAGTTCCCACCCTGAAAAATCTTCACCCTGGAAAAACTCCATCCTAAGACGTCCTATATATGCACTGTACCTGTGCAGTTGAGAGCTGCCTTTTTCTACTCTGGCAGAGACAGCCACCCTCCTGGATTCCTCCCTCGGAATAAACCTCTTGAGTGAGGTTTGGGTAAAGAGCTTTCACCAGAGTAGAGAGGGGCTGAGAAGTAATACCTTTCACCTGAGCAGGAACAGAACTGCTACATTCCTTCAGGAAAACCATCCACCAGCAGAACAGAGCTGTAGATATCACATGGTTTCTGACCACCAGGATACTTTCTCCTTCAGAGCTATAGGTATAGCCTGGCTTCTGATGGCCAGGATAGCTTTCCCTCCAAAATTGTAACACTTACACGATGGCCTATGGGTTTTGTCCATATAAACCCCATCAACAAGAGTCTCCAGGCCACACAGCTGGAAAGTTTCCAGGTGGTGATCATGATCAAATTCCATCTTGGTCAGTACTTAACTTTTTAGTAAAAGCTTGCTTAAAGTTGACCAAAATGGTGGAACTGGCTGTTCTGGCGAATTTCAGAATTAACACTCACCCAGGTGGCACTTCCACTTTCCTTCTAGACGCTAACCTTCTGCGACTCCATTCACTGGAGATGAAGAGAGAAGACATTTATATAAACCACACTTAAGAATCTAGAATAACCAGGGGAAAGGAAGGCTGGATGAAAAACTTGGGGATAGGATTAGGGAAAGATTCAGAGGAAAGCAGAGATAACAGCTTGCCATGTTCCGTTACACATTTGTTTTTTTGACTGGGTAGTTTTTGTTTTATTTAATGCAAATATTGTGAAAGTTATTGTTTTCTTTCTTAGCTTGTACTATAAAATGTTGGTTTCTGTATGTTGATTATATATTCTGTGGCTTTCCTAAATCATTTATCACATCTTCAAGAGTATTCTGGTATAGTCTTTGTGGTCTTTTAAGTAGAGGTTGACATCTGCAAATAAAACCATCTGTATTTCTTCTCTATTTCCTTTCTGTGCCTTTCTCTTCCTTGATTGCCTGGCTCAGGTGCCAAGGAAAAGGATGAGGTAGGGCACTAAAGGTGGTTTTGAGGAGAATATAAGGTATATATGTGTGAAAATGCCACACTAGAAACTATTGTTTGGTACAGTTTATGAACGTGGATAGTAATAAAACAAACTGATTCCTGGATGCCTTTGCTGATTCTTCTGTAACCAGTGGATCTTATCTAGTAGGGCATACACTTTGACTCAATGTTGTGGAACTATAGAAGACCAGTGAATATTTCTAAGTAATAAAATTGCTATCATTGGATCTAGCTACATGGTTTAGCTCTGGATCAGGACTCTTACTGGCATTAAGAAGAAACAAAATTTATATGTGAGTATGTATATACAAATGGAAATTTTTATTTACAATTTGGGCTAAAACTGGGGAGAGTTGCTTTCAGTCTGTGTCCACATTGCCCCATGGTGGTCCTAAACTTAACAGACATTATGCAACAAAGGTTAGGAAATAGGCATACATATGTAGCTTTGGGTCTCAGTTTTCAGAGTGGAGAAAAGCCTTTCTCCTGACACCAGGACCCAGGGCTTTGGGGGTTAACCACATGCACTCTCATTATGATAGTTCCAGCAGAAAACTGAGTCTGGAAAAGATAATTTTAAATCTTATTTTGAGTGTCTCATTATACAATCATAGAATCAGTTTTTGTTTTTAATATGTATCTGGAAATACTGGGGTCTAAGCATCTAATATACAATAAGGTGGAAGAAACATGGGAAATGCTACACTCACCAATTGAAAGACATAATGGAATACTGGGCAAATAAGAGGTACTGTAGAAATAAAAATGTGGTTAAATTTGAGAGGTGTTCAATACGTTAAAACAACAGGACCTCACAGATGTTTGCATATGGCATGTGGCACTGGCAGACAGGTTAGCATGATTTACAGAACTGGATTACAGGAATGTGAGAGAATGAAATGTAAAATACTTAGAGAAATTCTGATTGGGGCATTGGTGTTACTTCAGCCATGCTGAGACAAAACATAGGTGAGATAGATCACTATTTGAACAAGTAGATTAGATTTTATAGTATAAGTTAAACACATAGCTTGGAAAGTTTTATTTTTGAAAACAAGTTTTCAAGGAAATTCTGGGTCAATAAATCTGAACAATAATATATATCATTATTTTATCCTCCAGAAAACTGAGTGGCTTTAAAAGTTTGTTTTTTGTTTGTTTGTTTGTTTTTTGTTTTGTTTTTGCTGATACTTAGGATTTACTGATTTCTTCAAAAAGGTGTTTGCTGGATCAAGTATTTCTGCCTCAGATGTTAGGATGGTTTTGGACCCTGTGAAGGGCACAGTCTTCTTCTGTTTCACTGGGCTTGGCACCATGGGGAACATCTCAGTTTTTGTCAGTTACATGCACATGTTCCAAAACACTGAGAAGAAACCTATACACCTCATTCTTGCTCACTTGGCACTGACAAATATCATAATGCTTTTTTCGAAAGGGATGCCGAAGACTATAGAAGCCTTTAATTTTGGAAACTTCTTAGATGATACCAGTTGTAAAGTTGTTGTTTACCTGTCACGAGCATCCCGGGGCCTCTCCATCTGCACCAGCAGTCTCCTCACTGTGGTCCAGGCTGTCACCATCAGCCCCAGACATTCCAGGTGGCAGAGGCTCACCCTCAAGACTCCACAGCACATTCTTTCCTCGCTGCTCTTCTTTTGGATACTCAATTTCATGATCAGCATGAATTTACCATATTACATTAAAAGTATCAACAGTGTGAACATAACACAGGTTAAAAAAAGTGGCAACTATTGCTATTTTCTGCCAGAAAGCTGGATAACAAGATGGATTTTTCTCATCCTCATGGTTCTGAGAGATGCTGTGTTTCAGGGTGCCATGGGAGGAGCCAGTGGCTACATGGTATTTCTTCTCCACAAGCACCACCAGCATGTCCTCTACCTTCAGAACTCTGAGCTTCTCTACAGAACTCCCCCTGAGCTGAGAGCTGCTCAGAGTGTCCTCCTTCTGATGCTCTGTTTTCTTTTCTTCTACTGGGCAGATTGTTTTATTTCTATAATCTTTACTTTCTTCTTAGAAAATTATTCCAAAATACTGTATGTTCCAGAGTTTCTAACTCTTGGATATGCAGTTATCAGCCCCTTCATACTTATTCAGAGAGATGAACATCTGACTAAATGTTGTCACACTCAGTAAGAGAGATCAGGCATTGATAAATATCCATTTATCATCTCAGCATACAAAACAGAAAACTCGATTAGCTGCACATAATACCGTATCTACTAAGAGTATCTCAACACATAAGGGTGGATTCACACTCAACAAATGATGGTTGTCCTTAGCTAATAATGAGACTTAGGAAAGTTCAAAGCCCCAACTGTCTCTCCATCTTGCCTTCCTGTGTCTATAAAGGATCATTCATGATCACCACTTCTGGTAGTAGAAAGAGTTATGGAAGCACACCATTAATACATGATAGAGGCAATGTGTGAATATCACAGTGACTCCCACTGAATGATACAATTAATCTGTTAATGATTATAATGAAAATAAATGCATTACATTTTAGGTTTAAAAAAAAAGATCTACAGGTCAGCCTGGTCCTACAGTCCTGGCTGACTGAAGACATCCACAGGCCTGTCTTGTGCCACATGGCCCAGGTTGGTGAAAGACACCCATAGTCCAGACTGTGTGGGCAGTTTCCCGACTAGACTACAAATCATTTCTATCCCACCAGTCACTCCCCAAATAACCACACAGAGTTAATATTAATTATAAATTCTCAACCAATATCTCAGACTTGCTTTTAGTTAGCACTTGTAACTCAAGTCAACCCATTTCTATTAATCTGTGTGCTGCTCCATGGCTCATTTACTTCATCTATGTATTTCTCATCCTGCTCACTCTGCATCTCATGGCACTTCCTCTGAACCTGCCCTTCTTCTCCCCAGCATGCTCTCTGCACTGAAAATCCTGCCATCAGCCAATCATCTTTTTACTAACAATGAGAGCAACACATCTTCACAGTATACAAAAGGATTACTCCACAGCATTTCCTGATTTTTTTGTTTAATTAAAAAGGAAGGTTTTTAACTTTAACATAATAAAATTATATACACTAAGAATAAATATCAGGTAAGAATTACACTCACAAAATCCAGTCCATTTGTATTTGGCAAATTCAGAGAAAATATTCCATTTTCTATTCTATCTTGGTGAGTCCAAAGTGTACTTAATTCACTTTCTAACATAATATGTGTTACCAACCCAAAACTATCCTTTTATGTCTCCCAACCTTATACACTTTATTCCTCTTTTGTGAGTTCTTTTCTGAATTTGGTAACAAGGAAAAGTATAACTGTAACTATCCAGTCTTCAACTTCATCAGAGACCTGGGAAGGATATGATATTACCTGAGTAAACAGGAAGTGCATAGCAACAACTTCCAAACTAAGATATGACAGAAACATCTGGCTGCCTGAACAGTCACCCAAAGTTCCTCTGTAATGTTGGGGAATTCATCTTTGGCCTACAGACCTAGACTATCAGACAGATTTTTCTGTGAAGCAGGAATTTTGAAGGACTGTCCTACCTTTTCTTGACAAAGTTTGGCCATCCTTTCTTTTGGGCTCTGCTTGACAAATTTGGATAGCATACTGTCAGCAGTTGAGGCAGGAGCAGTTTCCTGTCCAGTTGCAAACTTCTGTCTCAAAGAAAGCAAACTCCATATAGAGTTTCTTCAATGCCATTATCTTCTCTGATGTAGATTGGTACTACCAGGAGCAGATGTGTCACATTGTCATAAAAAGCCTTATATTATTAAAACATCTTAAATGCCATAATCTATAGATCTTTGCAGTGTTTAAAGACCACCTGTCTATTTAAATATATCTCTCTTTGGCCTTGAAAATATACCTACCATAACTACAAGTTTGATTGTAATTGGTGTCTAACCACCAACCTACATTTCTTTCTTATCCTAAATAGTTTGTAATAATAACTTTCAAGGACTAGAAATTTGCATTACATTGTTTAATGATTTGTATAGGTACAATACCTTAAACAAGAGTAGAAATGTATGTACAACATATTCTAACAAAAATAATCTTAAATTTGAATCTATATACAAAAATCCATACCAATGTATTTAAGACTAGTAGTTGCTTTTTGGATTAAAGTAGACTCAGTTATCTACCCTTTTATCTCATCATTTGTATATTATATCCTCCCTTTTTCCTTCAGAAAGAGGTCCTTGAATCCAACTCTTTTGTTTAGAGTCCTTTTTTTTTTTTTTTTTTACCATGACCAATAACAATTTGTAACCAACTGCCCCAATTGATGACAAACATCTATAACTCATCTTTTGGGAATGTGGGCATTATTTTATCTAAACTGCTTCCTGCTGTCTGTGGGCACTGGAATCTTTGGGGGAACCTTGAGAAAATCAGGATAATGGTTAAATCTTGGCTGGAATAGTCTGTGAGGCTCGACCATCTCAGTCAGAAGCCTTGAAATTGTTCTGGATGCAGATCTCTGAGGAAACTGTAACAGAGGTGTTCTGAGATCCTGGACCACCTGAACCATTTGTTTTCAAGGATGTCTTGTTCCCTTGTTCTGAAAATATATAAACTTTTAAAGGTAACATACATATCTGCATTAATACAAAAATAGACTGTGTGTTATAACAAGTCAGTCAAAGATAATATTTTGTTTTATGTTTGAACAGGTAAAATAGACATCATGTGTCTTGTAGTTTTTCTAGATTTATTTCTTTATGTCTGTAGCTATGATTTTAGGGGTTCTTCCTGGATCAAACTTGAACTTCTTCAACCCTTTCATTTTCGGGGGGTGGGGAACAAAAGCATAACCTTTTGCCTAAAGGAACACACCTTTAAACTTCCATTTTGAAGTCAAGACATTTTTAAAGTATATAGGTTAGTTTAATCTAGAAGCTTTCATAATCCAATGTCTCTTATCAGCTATGGCTCATTCATCAGCAATCAGAAAATTTAAAGACAACATAATAACACATAGGATCTGGTCTTCCTGTATATTTTTCATCTCTAAATGGTTTATTTTTTATATTACTTTACTCCTGTAATAATGACTTGATTATTTTTAAACTATTCTTTTTTATGACTGTATATGTCCTTCTCCTTTTTCTCCCAAGCCTATGTACATTTTTAAACACACTGTAACCTGTTTAAAGGTTTCTTTTTTCTGTATCTGTCTTCATAGCATATCTATAATCTTTTCTGTTTGCATGAGCAAAACCTTAAAACTACCATGTGGCTTAGCTGACAGCTCAAGTGTGCAGGCAGTGGCTGAGAGATTCCTCCCTGAACCATGGCCTGCACAAGAGACTGTAGGACTAGAAAATTGTGTTTTGCTCCATTTTTGTTTGTTTGGAAGCTTTTTTAAAAAGATTTTTTTTTTTTTTAGGTTTTATGTGGATATATGTGGCCCCAAACATTGGGCAACATTTGTAGGTGGAGTTTTCCATCTCAACTACCAATCAGCTCTGTCCCACTAGCCAATCTACAAATAATCAAACAGAGACTTAATATTAATTATAAATGCTTGACCAATAGCTCAGGCTTTTTGTTGTTGTTGTTGTTGTTGTTGTTGTTTGTTTGTTTGTTTGTTTGTTTTTAACCTAGCTCTTATACCTTAAATCATTCCATTTCTATTAATCTATGTGCTGCCTCAGGGCTCATTTACTTCATCTATGTATTTCTCATCCTGCTTACTCTGGGTCTCATGGTGCCTCCTCTGAGTCTGCCCTTCTTCTCCCTAGCATTCTCTCTGCCCTGAAAATCCTGCCTAGCCATCAGCCAATCAGCTTTTTATTAACAATGTGAGCAACACACCTTCACAGTGTACAGAGGAATTCCACAGCAAGCCTGATTCCTCAAAGTCCTGGATGATTGAGACATCCAGAGGCCCACCTGGTATTGGGCAGGTAGAGGCCATTTTGATGAGCAAATATATGTTGGAGAAACGGGAAAGAAAGAGAAGCAGAACTGTCCATGTGCTGTAGAAAGAGGCAGAACTGAAGAAACAGAGGCATTTAGAAAGAGGCTGGTGTGGGTGGCCTGCTTGCCACCCAGGGCCAGAGTAATATCCAGGCCCAGGCTGCAGCTAAGGGCCATGTCTAGGTCCATGGTCTCACAGTAGTTGAGGTCTGTGTTGACGTCCATGACCCCTGTTGCCACCAGGCCAAAAGGATGCCTGGGTCTCAGCTGCCACTTGAGGCCATGTTAGTGTCTGAGGGTCATGTTGCAGTTTGTGCTATACAGATCTGCATGGCCTGTGCTGCCACAAAGTGCCACAGTGACATCTGGGCTCTAGCTACAACTGAGGGCTATGTCTGGGTCTGTGGACCTACAGCAGCCAGGGTCTGTGTTGATGTCCATGGCTCCTATTACAATTGAAGGGCACACTGATGCCAGGAGTCTGGGCCACTACCTGGGGCCTAGTTGGTGTCTGAAGGCCACACTGTTGCAGTGACCATGGGATAGCTGACCTTGCCCTTTGCTAAACACAGCAGCAGGAAAGCTGGTCCCACCTTTTATGGGAGAGTTGCTCCCCTCCCCCACTGCACTAGAGAGAGCTAGCACCAATGGCATGGGCCTAGGAGAGCTGGTTCTGCTCCTCACCTGAGGGGGCAGTCCCAGTGGCCCGAACTGACTGCTCAGCTACCACCCAGGACCCACAACCAGGACCTTGAGTTGGCCCACAATAACATCTGCCTCATCTATGACATGCTGGAGAACTCGAAGGGACTAGTACTATAGAACAATAGCCACAGGATCTCCAGGACATGGGGAGAGCAGGATATTGTAGAAGAGTTTCAGTGAGGGTGCAGTGATGACGGAGTGCCAGAGGCCAGAGGCCTCGACCAGACCAATGACTCACTGGAATGAACATTTTTGTGTGGGGCTGATTGGACAAAATGGTAAACTGCTTGACACACTGAAGCTCCCAGTGTCACTATGATGAATGAAGAGGTGTTGGGGAGGTGGGAAGAATGGGAGAGTGAGTTTTTGTTTTTAATTAATTTGGAGTGTTTCCTTCTGGGGAGATGCTTCAGGGGTGAGAGGCAGATATGGAAGGACTGAGAAGTGAGCAGGATTGGGGCACATGCCATGAAATTCCCAAGGAATCAATAAAATATTATGTGATTAATTTTTTAAAAGATATTTTATGATATTTGAGGCTATTTTGAATGGTATTTTTTTCTCTGATTTATTTCTCAGTCTGTTAGTCATTTGTATTTAGAGGGATTACTGATTTTGTGAGTTAAGTTTGTATCCAGCTACTTTGCTGAAAGTGTTTATCACCTGTAGGAGTTTTGGGGGTCATTTATGTTTTCTGGCAGGATGTTTTGGGTCATTTATGTATAACTATCATCATCTGCAAATAAAGACTTTTGAACTTCCAATAAATAAATAAGGACAAATACAAAAAAAAAAAATACTTTGGGAAGAAACAAACTAACAACAACTTAGAAATTGGGCCGTGATTACTTTCACAGTCACACTTGGACTAGGGATTTCAGGTCTAGATTCATCTTGCAGATATAATTGTTTTGTTTGTATCAGTACTAGTCTGAGTGAGATTGAGTCCTTTCCTGTAGCTCTGCTGACTGGAGGTCTACTGTCTGAACAGGTGGGCCCTTGCTGTGGGGTTCCCCGTCTTTACTCTCAAACTGTTGGTATCAGAAACAGTAAAAACCTCAACATTGCAACATTATTTTCAAAACCAAATATCTAGTAACCAATCCTTTTACAGGCAGATATACAGGTCCACCTCAGGTTTTTCTCATCGAAAATATGAAAGAATGGGCGATGTTAGTCTTACATTATGATATTTAAGGTATGCTCATAATTCATTCAAAAAGCTATGTGCTTTTTGTACACTGTGAATATGTGTTGCTATGATTGGTTAATAAAGAAGCTGCTCTGGCCTATGGCAAGTCAGGTTATAGCCAGGCAGGAAATCCAAGAGAGAAACAGGAAGAAGAAAGGCAGAGGCAGGAGAGACACCAACCCACAGTCCAAGGAACAACATGCCAGCAGACGGGTAATGTCACGGAACACATGGCAAAACATACATTAACAGAAATGAGTTAATTTAAGATGACAGAGCTAGCTAGCAAGAAGTCTTAGCCATAGGCTATCCAGTTTGTAATTAATATTAAGCCTCTGAATGATTTTTTTAGAAACGGCTTCTAGACCACAGGGCCAGGCAGGCAGGACTACAGAAACATGGGACTGCGGGACCAGGTGGGAGTGGAGAAACTTCCCTCTACAGCTCTGCTTAATAGTTTGGTTTAAAAGACAATAGAACAATGTTTAATTGTATATCACCCACAATACAATCCATGCAAAAAAAAAAAAAAAGAAAAAAAAAGAAAAAATGGAAAAAGTACCTGCCTCATTTAAAAGAACCTAAATTTATGGAAGCAAATAAAGATGAATTTAATACTTTCCTCCCAGTGTTCATGAGTAATCATTCATATGAACTTTGTAAATAAACAAAATATTGACTTTGAAAACAATTTGTGTCACTTTTGGAGGAATTGTTTTCACCTTGAACTTCCTGTTGTTACCAGTCTCTGTCTCAGAGACCTAGAAGAGATCCCAACTGAAGGATGATTTGCTTTTGATTTTTCTCAAACAGAACCCAAAATATATTTGGGTAGAATGCATAGTTTTGACAATAAGTTATTTGGGCAAGCCTCTTTGAAAGATTTGCGACGCTTTTACTGATTTCCCATATTTAAGAACAGACTAGAATCAATGCAGAGACTTACACTCCTCCTGGTTCTCTTCCCTTACTGTATGTATTTGAGTATTTCACTTCTATATTAATACTTCTGAGTGAAGCTCAGCCATACTCCAGGGCAGGTCCCATGCCCAGGAATAGTTATCTAACATAAAATAAACTCCACAGTTTTGTTTTGTGGGCATTTGGTTTCATTTAGTTTGGGCTTTTTATTTTATTTTGATTCTTCCCATTTTCTTTTATTCGGGGTTTTGTTTTGTTTTGTTATTTTTGTGGAAGAGAGCACAAAAGAGCAAACATAGAGTTTGATACATAGGAAGGTGTGGAAGAAGCAGGAGGTGTTGGGAGAATGGAATGACATGATCAAAATATATTGTATAAAAAATTTAAATAAGAAAAAGAAAATAGTACAGAAATAAAAAAAAAAAAACAAAAATGCTCAGGACTGATGGTAAAGTGTGCAGCAGACACTCAAAACAGCAGTGGGAACACAGAGGCTCCCACAGTGTCCTGGTGATTGTCCTAAACATGACACAGACTGTAGCCCTTGCCGGTAGTACTGAGTGATCTTTTGTTATTAATAAAGAATATACTTGAAAATTATTCAGAAAGTGATCACTTTGGACTATCAGATATTTCTTCCAAAGTAGCTCTTGGTTAAGGAGATAAACTAAGGCATGAGGACAGACTGGAGTTAAGTTCAAATGTCTGGAGCCCTCCTTCTCCTCACAGAGACCATAATTATAATCAGAAAGTTTCTGGATTCAGGAAATGACAGAGCACCAGGGAGGCAGAGCGGGCCTCAGGGATGGAGATGTGCAGGAGGAGCCTTTTCCCTGATGAAGCCAAACTACTGATGGTGACATCTTGACACCTCTCTTGAGTTAAGGTCTCAGGTTGATAAACAGGGCCTGGCTGGTGCCATGAGGACACCCACCCTGAGCTGCTGCACAGACTGCATGGGTGAGTGTTGCCATGTCATGGTGGGTTGGAGCTGCCTTTGAATGGAAAGAAATCTGTGGAGGGCAGAGATGCAGGAGACAAGGACGTGGGCTCCCTGGTACTCTGGGAGAGGAAAGTGGCAGGATTCAGGGAGGAGAAGATGGTCTATCAATTCCTACCTGCAATCCAGGATGGCTTCATCAGCCATGTGGACAGTGTGTGTGGCCACTGTGCCAGAGTGCTCATTACACAGGACAGGCAGAGCAGGAGACAGGGACACCTGCACTGCAGCCTGGAGTAGGAAGCTGTGTGTTTTTCCCTCCAAGGACTGGGAAACTTCAATCTGAGCTGTGTAACATCTAGTGACTACAGTCTTTTGCAAATGGAGCTCTCTTTCTTTCTTTACCATGATTTCATTTCTTTTGAATCTCCCCTTCCCTAGATCCAATGTAAACCAGAATATGAGAATTGTGGATTAAGCAGAGATGAGGCTAAATACTAACACTAATAACTGATTTTAGAAAACGGTTCTTTAAAGCATGCTGGGCATTTCCCCAGGCACTATGCATGTCAGTTCACCGACTCCCTAAAATACACCTATATTGCACAAAACATAATTAATATATGAAAAATATTTTTAAAAGAAACCAAATAATATTCTTAACATGATGAATATAGGAATTGGGAAAGCCAGAATTTTAATCCACACTGGGTGGTCACAAGGCAGATTCTTGTGAATCCTGAACTTTCTATTTTTAAAGTTTTGGAATTCCTCCAGCTTCTAGAATATGTGTAACTCTCCATCACATCATTGCAGCAAAATCTCTCATTGAACTGGATGCACACAGACTGGATTGATTGGTTCCAGCATGGCGGAGGTAAGGAGCTGGTGAAACTTATTAAATTGTACATACATCTTTGAAGAATAGGCTCAGTGCTTGAGAACATTTGCTACTCTTGCAGCTCTCAGCCCCCACTTCAAAGCTAGCAACCATGTGCAACTCCAGTTCCAGGGCATCCAATGCCTTATTCTGACCTGTGCAGGTCCGGGGACGCAAGTGCTGCCCAGGCAGATATTCATACACATAAAATAACTAAACTCAAAAAGAAATGAACGGAAATCTGCATATAAATGTCTCTCCCACAGTTGAAAATGTTTAAATAGATCATATTTTCAGTGCAGGAGTGACACTACTCAGGAAACAGTGACCCATTCCTCATTTCAATATTCATTATTGGTATCTCAAAGAAATAAGAGGTACACCTTCAAAAACCATACAGTCATAAAAAGATCATTACAGAGATAATGCAACTATAACTTAGCCACATTGATGATGCCTTTAAAGATAGTCCATGATAGTCATTGGACCTATGGGAATTTGGGAATTTACCACCCCCATGCATGCAAGGAAATACAGTAAACATTCCTGAATGTGTATTCCAACGTAGACTGACCTCCCAAGCACTTTAAGGAAAGAGACCAACCAGAGTATTTTTACTTTCAGTTCACCTCTGTGGTTTATATAGAACATTACAACCATAACACTCCGTTAATAATTTACTCAGAAGTCATTTTCTGAGCATTCCATGACAGGTTTATGCAAGGTAGCGGATGAACTAAAGCATCTCTCAGGTGTTCTCAGCACAAAGGGATGATATAAGCAGGCTAACAGACAGCACAGTCGGAGGGTTCAGGGAAATTGTAGGAGACACATTTGTGACCTGTGGGCAGCACTTAGCTGTGAAGGATCATGGCTGGAGTCATATCACAAAGAGGACATCACATGTCCCCTTGTCACAGGGCCAGTGTCTGTGTTACACATGCTTGGAAGAAGCTGAAAGCAATCTGGATATGAACTTTGTGAACAGCAGAGAATACTAAAAAGTGGAAGAAAATATATTTAGGTTTCCCACATGACACTATCTATGATTTGTAAAAGTGGAAGCAACATCAGTTCATTTGTGTTTTAATCCTCCCTTCAATTTAAACAGAATGAGAAAACAGAAGAATGGATGTTATGTGTAAAACTTCACAATAATTGGGGTAGTGGACTGCTTGTCATTTATAGGGTTAAAGTATTACCGACTGATAAAATCACTGATTTGATGAGCCTTGAAAATCAAAATGTTAGATTGTGCCTTTGTTGGGAGTCCAAAGAAAAATTACTAAGCTGAGAGCTGAGATATGATGCTTTCTTGGGAGAACATTCTTAGGGCATGGTCAGTAAATGCACATAAGTAGGGGTGTGGTTTCCTTTAATATAACAAACACATGAGGTGATAGGGAACAACAATTAATCACACTATCCCACTGAAGGTGAGGGAATGGGCTAGCTACTTAGTGCCTTCCCAATTAATCTATGTGTCTTTTATTTCAAGGTCAATTCAGAGTTGGAGACAGCAAAAAGCCACCTGACTTTCCCTGGAAAGCATCCCCATTTGGACAAGTGTTACAGTTCTTTGGAGTACCTCCAATTTTCTATTAATACTTGAGTGATGAGTGTGTACAGGGTGACAGAGAGAATTGGGGAAGAAAGACATCTAAGTTGATGCTCCATATCCTGGCTCAGAAGTTGAGTGATGTTGCCCTTTGTTTGGATGTCCTCATGGAAAAAAGTTTAGAGATGGAGGCATAAAGAACTGTCTTCTGTAAAGCAGTGAGTGCGTCAGCATGGTGTTTATGTCCAATCGCCATCAGCATCATTGCTGTATCCATGGAAACAAGACCAGGTCGGGTAAGAACAAACTCAGGCTTCTGTAACAAAGGACTGGGTGTTTACATGATACACTGTTCTCCTCACTAAAGAAAACAGAGCACACACAGGCCTGAACCATTTCATGTTACTTCCTTGTGTTTTTCAAAAGGGTTTTTCCTAGTGCTGGAAATATCATGAACATGATCTGGAGAGATCTCATCCAGAGATTGATTTTCATTTCATTAACTGGACTTGGAGTTTTAGGAAACATCATCTTGTTTGTGAGACATGTGTATACTCTCAGGGGTCCTGAGAGAAAAAATGTAGATGTTATTCTCATCCACTTGGCTTTTGTAAACATAATCATTATTCATTGCATAGGGGTCAGAGACATAGCCACAATTTTTCACTACAGAAACTTCCTAGGTGACATTGGTTGCAAAACTATAATTTACCTAGAAAGGGTTGCCCGTGGCCTCTCCATCTGCACCACCTGTCTCCTCAGTGTGGTCCAGGCTGTCACCATCAGTCCCAGGACAATCCTTTGCAGAAAGCTCAAACCACAGACTGCATGGCAAGGTCTTCCCTTTCTCCTCCTCTTTTGGATCTTTAATTCCCTGATAAGCTCCAACTTGCTTCACTATATCACAGTAGCCAGTAGCACAAACAGGTCTGAAGTCTGGATGTATACTGGGTATTGCTGTATGCTGCCATCCACACACACAGTTAGGTGGCTTTTTCTCTCTCTCATGGCTCTTCGTGATGTCATTTTTCAGAGTCTCATGGGCTGGAGCAGTGGGTCTATGGCTCTCCAACTGTACAAACATCACACACGTGTCCTGTACCTTCGCAGTTCCAGGTTTGCAAATGATTCCAGGCCAGAAATCAGAGCTACCCACAGTGTTCTCAGTCTCATGACCTGCTTCCTTTTCTTTTACTGGGCAGATTTCATTTTCTCCTTCTACACAGGCTCCACAGTGACTCACGATTCCACAATACTCAATATTAAGGCATTTTTAGTACTTAGTTATGCTGTTCTCAGCCCCTTTGTCCTGATAATCAGGGATGTCCATGTGTCTAAGCATTGATGTGTCCCCTGAGAAATAAAAATTTCTTTCTGTACTCAGTTCTTCATGAACTAAATCTACACACTGGGATGACTTTGCCTTGCCATTTGAATGTATCATAACAATAAATTAATTGAAATAATAGGTTGTTTGTTTTTTTTTCAGACAGCTGGTGCTAGATAATTGAAAACTGGTTCAGTTTCTAGGGATTTGGCAGGGATTCGCCCTTTCCCACCAACCCACCATGTCTATCATGCAATTTATTTAGCTTGTTGCATACTTCATCAGGAAATACAAGAGGGCATTTAATCATCTGAACGTAGAATTTTGCTTTTCTATATGGTAGAGTTTTACTCCAACAAGGGCTAACATTTCCCTGTCTTCAGGGTCCTTCTAATGTACTTCTGTGATCATCGACTTCTCTAGTTATTTACAAAGCACTTACTAAATCCAATGAGCAGGAGAGCAAGTGAGGGACAAGGATGTCAGGGAGCATCCTTTATCTGAAGGCCACTTGCCAAGTGGGATGGGCAGAGAGGGAAGCTCATTCACAGCAGCAGGTGAAGTTTTGGCATTGCAGGGTACCAAACACTAAAGAACTGGTAAGAATAAACACTGTAAGGCAATTTCAAACACACTCATGATACTGACGTGTGATCAGGAAATATATAGGAAAGTTCAGGGGAAATGTCATCTTTTAGAGAATGCCATCATGACTGGCAAAACAAGCTCTGCTTGTGAACCTCCCTGTATACAGTGCTGTGTAAAAATATCTCAGGAACTATGCACCACAGCTGCTGACTCTCACTTCCATTCACTCATTAGGGCTTCCACAGAACGTGTGGCATGTGTTAGGTCACTCTGCATGCCAGCCACAGAGTTTAGGGCTGCATCCTCCATATCGATGCTCAGGCACGTGGGGTTCAGCTGTGGACATAGGGACTGCAGTCCTGAATGTATAGAATGGAATTGGTTGCTGAAGCCTGTGTAGTCTGGCTGGCATTGTATGGCAGCAGGACACTGGGGATCTGAGGGGTCTGCAGCCTCCCACCCAGGAGAACACAGAGGGTCCAGATTTTGCTCTGACCCCACATCATCCAGGCTACCTGTGCTGCAGGCTTCCTAGGGAGGCTCCTGTTAGTGCCCTTGGTGTACCGGCTGGTGGGATGCAACCTGGCAAAGGGCTGTTCACCAGAGCTGTCTATCAGTTCCTTGCAAGAAATGGAAAATCCTCAAGTCTCTGAAGGACTACTAAACAGTGCCTATCAGGGGCGCTGAGGCCACTCTCCTTCCCTGGACAGGAGTTGAAACTTTCCCAAGAAATGTGTGCAGCAGCCTTGGTTGTGGATTTCTCAAATAATGAAGACTCTCTGCTAAATTTTAGTGTCCACTTAGGTTAAAAACTACCTTGGGGATAAAGGTTGTTCTAATATTTGTGAGATGTATGTTCACTTTTGCCTTTGAGACTGACAAAAGCCCTTAAACCTTATTCCCACCCACTTGGCATTTTCTAATATGATTATTATTTGTACCATGGGGATCAGAGACATAGCCACAGTGTTTTATTTCAGAAACTTCCCCGGCAATACTGGCTGTAAAGCTGTGGTTTATCTGGCAAGGATGGCATGGGGCCTCTCCATCTGCACCACCTGTCTCCTCAGCGTGGTCCAGGCTGTCACCATCAGTCCCAGGACCACCCTTTGGACAAAACTAAAACCACAGATCTCATGGCAAGTTCTTCCCTTTCTCCTCCTCTTTTGGATTGTTAATGTTCTCATAAGCTCCAGCTTGCTCTGCTACTTCAAAGCAGGTGGTGGCTTGAACATATCTACACCTGGAACATTCATTGGCCATTGCTATATGCTGCCATCCAGAAATATAATCAAGTGGCTATTCCTCTCTCTCATGACTCTTTGTGATGTTATCTTTCAGAGTCTGATGGGCTGGAGCAGTGGGTCCATGGCTCTCCATCTTTATAAACACCACAAGCAAGTCCTCCACCTTCACAGCTCCAGGCTTGAAAACAATTCCCCTCCAGAAATCAGAGCTACATGGAGTGTGCTCATTCTAATGTCCTGCTTTCTTTTCTTCTATTGGGTAGATTCCATTCTTTCTCTCCTTCCACACAGATTTCACAGTGACACATGATTCCATTTCACTAAATAGTGAAACATTTTTAGAACTTGGTTATGCTAGTTTCAGCCCCTATGTTCTGATCAACAGAAACACCCATGTTCTTAATGTCATGTATTCTCACTGAGAAGTGTAGAAATTACATTGTACATCTACTCTCTGAGCCAAAGGTATGTATATTGTAAGCTGCTTTGCCATGGTGAATTTCAGAGCCGGGGGACTTAACGTTTGTTGTGTAGCAGAGGCTGACCTGGCAGTCAGTACATAGCTCAGGCTGATCTTGAACTCAGTATCTCAAATGCTGGGATTATATTATTGCCTACCAAACTTCCATTTGCCTTAATATTATAATATATCACAACATTAAATTAGATATTATAATAATAGATTTCTTTTTCTTAAGAAGTCTGGCACTGCAATCTTAAGACTAGTTCAGGGTTTCTAGGCAGGTGGAAAGTGCATTCTTACCATCCTCCCATGCCCCCATCCCTCTCATGTGACCTGTAGCCTCTCATTAGCACTGGGAAAAGCACTAGAGACAATGTTTCACTCAGAATCAGAATTTCAATTTTCCCAAAGCCAGAGCAGGAGAGTGAGACCTATATGACAAGAACTTTAAGTCCCTGAAAATAGAAATTTATGTCAGAAAATGGAAAGATCTCCCATGCTCATGGATAGGCACGATTAAGATAGTAAAAATGGCGGTCTTACCAAAAGCAATCTGCAGATTTAACGCAATCCCCATCAAATTACCTACACAATTCTTCACAGATCTGGAAAGAATAATACTCAACTTCATATGGAAAAACAAAAAACCCAGGATAGCCAAAAGAATCCTGTACAATAAAACAACCTCTGGAGGTATCATGATCCCTGAGCTCAAGCTCTACTATAGAGCTACAGTAATAAAAACAGCTTGGTACTGGCATAAAAACCAACATGTGGACCAATGGAATCGAATTGAAGACCCTGACATTAACCTGCACACCTATGAACATATACTTTTTGACAAAGAAGCCAAAAATGTACAATGGAAAAAAGAAAGCATCTTCAACAAATGGTGCTGGCATAACTGGATGTCAGTGTGTGGAAGGCTGCAAATAGATCCATATCTGTCACCATGCACAAAACTTAAGTCCAAGTGGATCAATGACCTCAACATAAATCCAGTTACTCTGGACCTGATAGAAGAGAAAGTAGGAAGTACTCTTGATCGCATTGGCACTGAAGGTCACTTTCTAAATATAACACCAGTAGCACAGACACTGAGAGAAATGATCAATCAATGGGACCTCTTGAAACTGAGAAGCTTTTGTAGAGCAAAGAACACGGTCAACAAGACAAAGTGACAGCCTACAGAATGGGAAAAGGTCTTCACCATCCCCACATCTGACAGAGGGCTGATATCCAGAATATATAAAGAACTCCAGAAATTAGACATCAAAATGCCCAACAGTCCAATTAAGAAATGGGCTATAGAACTAAACAGAGAATTCTCAACAGAGGAAGTTCAAATGGCTGAAAGACATTTAAGAAATTGCTCAACATCCCTAATTATCTGGGAAATGCAAATCAAAGTGACTCTGAGATACCTTATGCTGGAGAGGATGTGGAGCAAGGGGAATTCTCCTCCACTGCTGGTGGGAATGCAAGCTTGTACAGCCACTTTGGAAATCAATATGGTGCTTCCTTAGAAAATTGGGAATCAATCTCCCCCAAGCCCCAGCTGTAGCACTCTTGGGCATATACCCAAGGAATGCTCAATCATACCACAAGGGCATTTGCTCAGCTATGTTCATATCAGCATTGTTTATAATAGCCAGAACCTGGAAACAACCTAGTTCCCCATCAACTGAAGAATGGATAAAGAAAATATGGTACATATACACAATGGAGTACTACTCAGCAGAGAAAAACAATGACATCATGAGGTTTGCAGGCAAATGGATGGATCTAGAAAACATCATCCTGAGTGAGGTAACCCAGACTCAGAAGAACAAACATGGTATGTACTCACTCATAGGAGGATACTAGATGTAAAACAAAGATGACTGGATTGCTACACAACTCCAGGGAGGCTATCTAGAAAATGGGACCCCAGGAAAGACACAGAGATCCTCAGCCAGGCCCCAGATGGAGCTCCAGGAGTCCAATTGTCAAGAAAGAGGAGGGACTGTTAGAGTGTGAATTGTTGAGAACAATATTGGAAATAGCACAGGGACAAATATAATAATAATAAAAAAAAGAAAAAGTCTTCATTTTATAATGTGTAGTTTATTCAAATTAATGAGATAAAATTAGCCATAGATTTTAATTATTTAAAAGTCCTGAGAAAGGCAAATAAACAAGTTGAATTACAACAAACAAAAACAAACAAAAAAAGAAGCTAGTGTGGATGCTCTGGAACAATTACATCCAGGATGACCTTAGAGTCTCTGGCTAACAGGCTCTCTCAAATGAAGCCATCCCATGTCTGGAGACCACACTCAAGGCCAGTGCCTCACTGGCACACTGATGTGTAACTCCTTTGCTGACTTTGTTTACACTGGAGTTTCCACCTCACTTCCAGTCACTCACTCTGGCCTGCACTGAATAGCCCAAGTTCTTTAGGTCTCCAGTCCTCTGCTCCCTGGAATCCCAGACTCCATCTTCCTTTATGTTGCAAAGTGAATCCTGTAGAGCTCCAGACAATGGAACTGCAATGGATCTTGGATCTGTTTGGTGGAACCAGTTGGCACAGCCTTGGCAATTGGCAGGACACTGGAGGCCTAGAAAACTCCACAGCCTCAGGCCCAGGAAATTCAGACATCTCAGTCCTCAAGACACTGCATTGCAGTCATCCTAGGGAGGCTCCTGTCTCCTCTGAGATGTGTGGGTGTGACTCCTGAAGGAACCAGGGTTGTGAAGGGCTGTTCACCAAAACTGTTCATCAGATCACTGCAGTTCCTCCCCAGGATAAATAGAAAGACCCAAACAGTTCTTACAGGGAGCGGGCTTGAACTCTTTCTGTATACCTTAGTACTGTGCTGGAGGAGGAGCCAAGGCTGTCTGAACTCTTTCCTGGGTCCAAGAGTTGGAACTCTGCAGACTAAAGCAAGAGGTGGGCCAGGCAAAGGGTCTTTAAAGCACTGCTGTTTGTTAAGATAAACTGGGTTCTTAATGTTTTGACAATCTAGATTAAAGACCACTGTTAGGAAAATTTTCTGTGTCAACTTGACCCAATATAGAATCCTCTGTTTCAGGAACTTCACATAAACAGTTGTTCTGATTATACTGACTGATGTGGGAAGCCCCGCCCCGGTTGTGGGCGGTCCTAACGGCAACTGCCCACATTAAAAGGCTGTGCCAAGGGAAGATCTTCCAGACTTGTGCTTGCCTGGCCTTCCCTCTTGCCTCTGAGTTGATTTGCTCTGTTGCTGCTGCTGGGGCTGATTCCTATGCTCAGAGCAGAGCCAGCGGCTCTCTAGGAAACTTCCAGGCTTCTGGGGTCAGAGTGGGAATACTGAGGCGCCTGCCTGGTGGACTAACTGCCAGTTATGGCCCTGGTGAGAGACGGCTAAGATGAGACTACTCCACTGGTGAGGCTCACAGGCTCAGGGACCTAGTGAACACCAGGTTCTCAGCTGCTGTGATTTAGCTGTGCCCTGATGTATCTCACATATCAGATCATTAAGTTAATCCATGCTTTTAAAAATAGGTTGTATTATTTTATATAAAATCTGTCCTAGGCAATCTAAGTCCTGCTCAGGAGTCGATAAAGCTGGACAAATTCTTTCCTTCATCATCTTCCTTTCCAACCATTTGTGCAATGGGTTTATTTTATTTTGCAAACAACTAAATAGACATATTAGGGGAAAGGACAGGATACTTAACCTGTCTTATTTCACAGGAACAGGATGCTCAGCTTTAATCTCAAAAGGAACTATTTCTCAGAGCATCTTTATTTTCATATTGTGAAAATTTAACTCATTTTTATTTTGTTTTACTGTTTTGTTATTTTCTTTCAAGATAAGGTCTTATTATATTGCTCTAGCTATCCTGGAACTCACTATATAGACCAGACTGGACTCAAACTCACAGAGATCTGCCTGCCTCTGCCTCTCCTTCTGTTTTGAGATTAAAGGCATGCAACAGTATACCCAGAATGTCTCTCAGAGTATCTTAATATTTCCAATACTTGTGGTCAGCATGGAAATTATATACATACAAATAACATAATCTGAGTATCTTGTATCTATATAATTAGGAACACACATAAATCTCACACATGGACATACACACAAGAATGAAAGAAAAAGGGCCCTGAGGCCATGAACTTGAGAGAGAGCAAGGGGTTGGGTGTTTGGAAGACTTTGTTGGAGGGAGGAAAGGGAAGGGGGAAATTTTTTATCATATTTTAATTTAAAAATAAAAACAATTTAACAATAAAATAAGAATAAAAAATATGTAACATTGTTTTGCACACCAACCTATCATTTATTTAGAATATATTCAAGGGCTCTTTGATTGAAAATATCCTTGTGCATTTGGACCCTGAAAACATTTGATTTCTTTTGAAGTGGTATCTATGGAAAACACTTCTTGCTTTATAAAGAATTGTGACCAAGAGCACTATGTCCTAAGCAAAGCAAAAACTAAGTGGAAGTGTAGTACTTTGCATGTGGACATCTGTGGAAGAACATTCTTACCTTCCGACAGAAGGAAGGCATGGAAATGATGAGATGTGGATGAGGGCTATGCTCCAAACTTCTAGTCATAGACACTGTGTGTAGGTTTGGGTATGAGAATAATAACAGGAGACCACTGAGGAATTTTCAGTAGTAGAGAGGCAGACTGTGGCACTTTCTAAAAGTCACCTCTTGGTGCTGTAGCTGGCCATGTTGGTAGGAGAAGGGATATTAGAGGAAAGTGTTAGAGAAATGTGCTAATGCTAAATAAGCCTGTCGGTGCAAGATCCAGGTTGGGTATGAGCAGAGTGACACAGGGGAGCCTTCACAGGGGAGTGGTAAAAGTAACAGGGACGGAGAGCCAATAGGACTACAGAGTTCAGAGATGGCATTAGCAAGGCCAGTTGAGGCCCTGAGTGGAAGGTGCTTTTTAGAGCAACCTTACATCAGGGACTAGCAATTCTGTTTCTGCACTCCCCACACCTAGTATTCTTGGATGAGCCCAGGGGAAAGTGGTTGGTAGACAGAAAAATGTGCCAGCTCAAACTCAAAATCTCTATGCAAGAGCAGGTTCTCTTGAACAGAAAGATTCATGAGCTCAATGTCTTCATATGGGATGTGATCAAGCAATCTCTGTGCATATTAAAATGTTGAAGCTTTGGATTTGGGTGGTAGCAAGTAGTTATAGGGGTAGAATGATTTAGCTATGTTTTCAATAATTTAATACAGAACCAATCATGTTTACTAAAGACTAGGATGTGAAGTGTGAGAGATCTTTGACTTGAAATCCTGGGTAAGTGACTGATAATTCATTAGATGGAAATGATTTAGAGGAATAGATTGCATGTTCAGATAAAGACATATAGAGTTTCAGATATGTTAAACTTTAATTGTATATTATGCAACTTCTGTGGTTTCAGTATGGTTTATGGGTCTCTCTCAGGTCCAGGGATTGGAAGTGTGGTCCTCGTCTGGCAGTGTTAAAGAGGTAGAATGTTACTTAGAATGGAATCAGCTCATCAGATGACTCTTCATAAGCATTTAATGGAGATGTCTAGAATTAAGTCATTCTTATGGGAGTGGATTATATGGCAAGACCACACCACACACCTGGTCCTTTGTGTATGTTGTCATGTTTTGTTCTGTTTCTTAACTACATTATGAAGCATCCAGGAGTTCCTCACCAGAATGATCCACACAGACCATTTCACAAAATATTTAAACTCAAATATTTTTATAGCAACACAAAATATATTACTAAATCATTCAAATATCTATGGCAGAAACATTACCCTGGATGGACGCTGGGCAGATTCTTACCTGCCTCCCCTCCACTGTGCCCATTATGTGACTTTGGTTCTTACCTGCCTCCCCTCCACTGTGCCCATTATGTGACTTTGGATCTCTTGCTTACTTGCAAAAAAAAAAAAAAAAAAAACTGAAGGAGAACCCAGCACAGGAATCTAGAACTACAATAAAAAAGTAAGAACTAATGATGATCTGCATATATATCCCCTCAATGTTTATCATGTCTAGGAAATACCCTTCACTTCCTTTTTGTCGTGGGCTCTATCAGGAGTAGTGAGCAGGAGCCCAACAGGGAAAGAGGTGTCAGGATGTCACTGTCCTGGCAGGATGGCAGATATTCTGAAAGGAGACACGTGTCCCATCCTTTGCACTCTCAGAATATTGATATTATAAACCCAAGGAATGACCATTTGCCTAGAGTCAGTCCCCCACTTGGGGAGGAGAAAGGCTGAAGCCTGGGCAGTGTCAGAGGAGGAACTTGCCCCCCAGAGAGGCTTCCCACAGTTCTGAGGACACGGGCACCTTTCCTGCACTTCTTCCTTTGTTGTAAAATTGCATTACTGCTACAGAGAAGGGGAGAGAAAGGAAGAGTCTTTCTCTCCCTGGTTCAGCCAAACCATAAATAAAGCCACCTGTTTTGACAGTTGGTTTCCTGATTTCCTTAAAGAATTAGTGCCGTGTGAGTTTTTTTTTTTTTAACATTTTCCATGTTTTATGGGTGCATGCATGTTTGTGAGTCCACAGGCACACCTGTGTGTGAGGTGATGTGCATGCACATTTGTACTCACCTGCATGCATGAGACTGAGATTGGTGTTAGGAATCATCCTCCATCTACTCTGCTGAGTCAGCATCTTACAGTGAAACTCAGAGCACAGCAGTGGCTAATCTCTTGACCCAGTTCCTCTAGGGCTAGCCTGTCCCTGGCTTCAGAGGCTGGAATTACAGGCAAGCTGCCACCCCACCAGGTATTTGAGTGAGTAGCACTAACACTAGGGATAAAGAACTTTAGCCACTGAGCATCTCCCCAGTGAGGTTTATTAATCTTAGTTACCACCCTCTTATGATGGAATATTGTAATCTTGCTGCACAAAATGGAGATTACCGATGACTCCCAGCATTCCCTCTGCCTGTGGTGGCCGGTTTTCTTTATGGTATTCTGGATGGAAGCCACATGATGGCTAGCTTTCCGAGATTTTCTTGTCCTTTATTAAATAAACTAGTCAGAGCACTACAAGCTTTAAATTGTTTTATTTTTCTTTATGTTTCAAAGACAAAGAAGTTATTTAGAAAGTTTCCAAAAGCAATCACAAAGACAGCAGAGGGAAGTGCTCCTTGTTGGAGCAGAAGTATAATTTTTAAATTTCATATATATATTGGATTTCAAGACAGGCTTTCTCTGTGTATCTTTGTGCCTTTCCTGGATCTCACTCTTTAGAGGTGTGCCGGCTTTAATATATTTTTTGACATTTAAAATATTTTAAAATTAAAATATAATTTCATTATATTCTTCCCCACCTCCAAGACCTTTCAGATCTTCCCCTCCTCCCCACTCACCAAACTTCAAGCTCTTTTTCAAAAACAAACAAAAACCCAAAACAATAACAAAATCCCCCTGAAACAAGTAAACAAAATAAAAAAATACATATCCCAAAAGAAAAAAAAAACACCAAACTGTAACCAAATTAAAGTACACACACAAACAAACAAATAATAATATTAATATTAATAAACAAAACCCTGTAGTCCATTATTATGCTGGTCAATTACTCCTGAATGTGAGGTCCTTGAGTAGTTGATATATCAAGTGTCACTCTATTAGAGGAAACTGATTTTCCCTCTCCCAGCAAGTATAAGTGACAGTTCGGTCCCTAACCTTTACCTCAGTGGCCAGGTTTCCATTCATTCATTCATTTTTAGAAAATATATAATAAGATAAAACAGGACCAATCACATCGAAGTTAGAAAAGACAAACCAACAGAAGGAAAAGAGCCTAACAGAAGGCACAGGATCAGAGGCCCACTCATGCACACGGAGGATCTGGTGCAGACCCACATAGGCCCTGTGCATGCTGCTCAAGTCTCTCTGAGTTCTTAGGAGCTTTGCTCATGTTGATCTAGAGGGCCTTATTTTCTTGGTGTCTTTCATCTCTTCTGGCTCTAATGCTCTTTACACACCCTCCTCTGTGGGGTTCGCTGATCTCTGAGAGGAGGGATTTGATGGAGACATCCCATTTGGGGCTGTGTGTTCCAAATTCTCTCACTCTGGGTAATGTCTGACTGTGGGTCTCTGTGTTTGACCCATCCGGTGTAGGAGGAAGCTTCTCTGCTGATAGCTCAACAAGACACTGATCCACGACTATATCATAATATTTAAGAGTCATTTTATCAATATGTCCCCCACTCCACCCCCACTTTTACCTCGCCCCCCCCGCAGCGCTTTTAGACCAGTATTATTTGGTTTTACCCTTGGTCCCTGGGCTGTTGCTTCTCAGGTTCCTGATTATCCAAGCAGTGTCTAGTATGGGTTTCATCTTGTGGAGTGGGTTACTGCCACAATCTTTGTGCCACCATTGCCCTAGCATATATTGCAGGCAGTGCACCATTGCAGATAAAGGCTTTGTGGCTGGGCTGGTGTTTATGCCTCTCTTTTGAGAGCCTGCAGAGTACCTGCCTGTAACAAAGATGCTGGAACACGGAGTGAAGCCTCTATGCAGGCATCGACTTGACATCCCCAAGCTCAGTGAGCATTGTAGGTGAAGTGTTAAGGAATGGAGGCTTGATGTCAGTTTGTGAGGAGCAGCCTATAGCCTTGGCAATAGCCTGGATTGTTTTGGGATTCCATGGGGCCCTTGGGCCCAAAACCCTTATTTTTCTATTTCCATCTACCATGACATATGTAATGTACAACTTAGCTTCCCTGTTCCTGGATTCCACATTCAATAGAGAGGATACAAATTCTGGCTTCCTCAAAAGCTGTCATTTCATTTACAGAGGAAGCATTTTTAGCTTCTAGAGTGTGTCAGCAGCCCTTATATGTATGGGGACACCATCATGCAGGACACAGAGGAAAAGTAGTGACCTCAAACTCATCTCCAACATCAACCTAATGGTGCTTTCTCTTCAAGAACAAAATAACGTTGCCATCACCTCAAATCTTAGCCCTGTATATTTATTTACACCCTATTTTGTCTGGGATAGGTAGTGCCTCCTAAGAACTGCCGCAGACCACCCAGAGGGAGACCACCACTGCGGGAGAACCAGGGAGAAGGCTCAAGGAGAAGTCAGGAATCGGCGAGGAGAATGACAGACAGACACATGTGTTGATGTGCTGCTGCAATTTTACTTCTGTATAGGCAATGCTTATATACTTTTACAATCAAGGAACTTGGCAGGGGGTTACATCAGGTCATTATTTTTTACAATTACTCAGAGTCAGCAAGAAACAATAACAAGAGACATCCATATCTATTTTTGTGTATCACTTCCGCAGCGCGAGTTCACCGTGGCTATTGTCTGAGGGCATGATCTCAGAATTTTGTGAAATCTGTCTCGCGCCAGTGACCACATCTGTGGGGAGCCAAACTCTTGTCAGTCTGGGTTATATTTTACTATCATATGCCCATTTGCTTTCCAAGCCGTTCTTCATAATTTACCCATCTGTTCCCAACTTTATCATAACTTCCTGTATATGGGAGCGGCTCTAGGTAACTTCCATCTTCGGGGGTCCACCTAGGGGCTGTCCACCAGCTCCCTCCTAAGAAGTACTGTGTATACCCCCCGGGAAGTGTGTGTTGGGGAATTTTCTCTAACTCTTTCTCTCTAGAAGGGTCTGGCACGCTATGTTTATTCCCTCGTAACATTTTTATTTTTACTTTCATTTTTGGGCTCTCTGGCTGTTTCTGACAAGAGCTCGCGCTGCTCTACTCTAAACAGGAACGACCCCAGAGATGTATTTGAGGAAGTCTTTTGAGGTTCCTTATACACTGGTCTGATAAATGGAGGTGCTCCGGGTACAGGTGACCTGGGTCAGTCATGTTGGTGCTGACCTGTACTGGTTGTGCTGTTAACTGGAGAAGACACAGATAAGACATACAGAGAAAGATCATGATTAGTGCCAACAAGGACTGTTGTCAAGGCCATTTCGTTCTCCAGGGCTTCCTGGGATCCTCAGGCTGCATGACGATTGCTGATTGTGGGGGAACCGCTTGAGGCCACGCTCCGGGAAGCTCCAACCTCAACCCTTCAGCTGCTGGGCCCCAGCGCAGCGGCATACTTGCTACAGCTACACAGGTGTCACAGCTGTGGGCGTAGCAAGAACTAGAATGAAATGTATATGGAAGGTCCTCTCTTGGGCACACTTAAGTTTCATGAATGTCATTGACATTATATAATGAGTAAATATTGCTTTTGGAATAAGGTCACAAAGACATTCATATTTAATGTGCAGAAATGAAACAATCAATTACAGCAAATGGGCATAGGTAGAACAAAGCTCTAAACTGGTTCTAGTCCATGTGTGGGACTTGCACATGAATCCCCAGTGTTGAACATCAATTATTCTACTCCTGTGTAAGGAGGGATTTAAGAAAGAGAAGCAAGTGACTTCACCTGTGTGTCAGAAGCCAGTCCCCTGCCAGATCATAGCTTGTCTCTTTGGGAAGGTGAAAAACAGTCTGGAGATTCGGGGAGCTCTGTACAAAGAAACTTAGTTAGTTGTTCATTTTCTCACCTCACATCCTTCCTCTCAAAATCATTAAGCCCTAATTAAACTTGAAATAACTTCCGAGGAAAATAAATGTAGTAATTGTGGAGAGGGGGAAGCTGTACTTCAGGGACTGGGGCCCTGCAGAGGCCTTCCTTCCCCCACACTGTGACAACATGAAACTTGAAGTCTGCACTACTGATGGCAGCCAAGAGCCCCACAAACCCTGAGAGTACAAATAGGACCCGGCGAGTGTCACCTTCCCAGAGCTGCTCCAGAGGCTGTCTGTCTGCCCCACAGAGGTCCAGGTGAGTTCATGGAGGTGAGATCTTCAACCCCTCAGCTGTGCAGGGAGAGTTTCACTAAAGCAGAAGTCTCTCTCTTTGACTAAGCCAGGGAGCAGTTGACAGGCTCTGAGATCCTCGGGACCTCTGCTTTCCTCCTGACCCTGAGGAGGCTGGTCCCTGACTCTAGAAAAATCAAAGGAGACTAGATCCTGGAGATACAGATGGAACAGAAATGCTGAGGCATCGCTATCCATCCTCAGTCGGGAGGGTCATGACAGAGAGCTCTGGCTGGGTCTTTACATAGCTTTCTTCCTTTTTTTTTTTTTTTTGTCCTTTGTTTTTCTTTAAAAGAATCAATATATAGAAGATTTTCAGATGTCTTTCAAATTCTGGAGACACTCAGGATACACTCCTGTAATGCCAGCACTGAGACAAGGTAATTATTGTTCAAGGCTAGCCCGGTTTACATAGGGAGACTGTGTCTTAAAAATAACAAGACAAAACAAAAACAAAACTTGTTTTTAGCCTCCATGTTTGTCAGCACTGTGACTCCAACAGTATCACTTGTGTTTGTAATGTTGGTACTTTTCACTTTTGGTTCAATTCCACTTTTCAAATACTTGTACATGTTTTCTCTTACAATAACATCATAACTCCTAATTTGAAGGTTTTCCTTTGGTACCCATCCTTAGTCTCTCCAGTCTAACACATGACATTATACATACTTATATCTGCTGCAGTCTTTGTATGCCTGTCAGATGTGGAGAAATGTAAACCACTAAGTGTAACAGTTATCATTACCATCTTGAGAATTCCTGCTATCAAGGATACAGGCTGAGAACTAGCACATCCTGAATAGCTCATCTAAATTTTATCCCAGTACTAAGCAGCAGAGAGAAATAATCTGTTTCACTTTTGTTTCCTTGATTTTAGAAAACCAGGATGGATGGATGTAGCCTATGTCACCTTCCTGGGGTTTATTTCCAGACATGGGATCATCTATATTTCTAAGCACAAGTCCATCTTGTCTTTTAAATTAATTTCCTGTAGTGTTTCCCAGTATAATGTGGAAGATGAATTGCCTCTCCCTTTTCCTACAGTCCACTCCTGTAGAAGTGGATCACTTATTAGATCAGAATCTGTTCTGAAATATGATTGAAACTTTTGGGTGGGAGGAGAGAGAAGACCAGAGAAGTAGGAATCCCCAGGAAATCAAGCATTAAACAAACAGAAAATGTTAATATTTTCCATCAGGATTTGAGGTGAATTATTGAAGGGATTTTTACAGATTCCAGCCTCTGACTAAACACTGCATTTTTATTCTAAATTGTTACTGAATGCTGATGTGCTTGTTATTACTGTCTGGAGCATATTTCATCATGTGCAGATATCTGAGATGGTATTGTGGTTTCTAGGACACACCATTAATAGGGCAATAATTACCTGTCCGTCAGAGAAGCAGTTGAAAAGAAGTAACTGGCATTTCTAGAGTCGCGAGGCAACATAAACCCAAACCTGTGCACACGGTTCGTGCGGGTCACAGGTGATACCATCAAGACATAGACAGTTAAAACAATCCTGTAAATTTCACAGGGATAAGGGAACAGAGGCATTCCAAGTGCTCAGAACACACAGACCCATGAATTATTTAGTTTCCTCTCATTCTAGAAGGTGCTCAAAGCTTACCATAAGTCCCTAAGAAATGAGAACAGAGCTCTTGAACATGAAGACTAACATCCTGCCGAGATCTAAGGTTCTGGAATCAGCTCAGACCCATGCAGAACAAAGCAGCCTGCCGGATAAACAGGTTGGAGAAGAATCAGGAGAAGCATCTGCAAAGCAAACTGACAAACTGCTGCTCACAAGGCCCCCACAGAGGCAAACACACTGTGAACTCTGAGATGGGGGTCCCTGCTCACACAGTGTGCCCAACCTACGGTACTGTATGCAGCCAATACTGAGAACTTGTAACTCAAAAACTTTACTCATTTCATAGCAGCACATAATACTTCACAAATCCCATTCTCCCATTCCCCTCCTCCTTATCCCCTGGTGTAGAGCAGATCCATGCTCCCTTAGGTGCCTTAGGTCACTCACTGGAGTCACAAATGCCCTGAAGTCATAAACTGGGGTCAAAGCTGTCTGCTACCCCCTCTCCTAGAAAGCTCTACAGGGTTCTTCATGACACCCTCCTGACCTGCAACCTAGTGGGCACATGATTTTTTTCAGCATGTCTTTTTATGACTCATATTTAACTGTCAGGACCTATCTGAATAGGTTACACAATTTGAGTTGACATTGAGGACTACCTCAAAAAATAACTAGTGAACATTTATATGGAGTGAAGTCACAGAGTGGTCAATATAGGAACTTTTAAAATATTAAGGTGTAGAAATAGAAGTTATAAAACTTCTAAGCCAAAGGTAAATCTAGAAATTGTTACTTTAGTCAAGATGCAGATAAGAAAGGAATATCAGACAAAGGAGGAGACAGTGTGGAGGGTAAGGTGACTAAATCTGAGATATGTTACAGGTGCTGACCCAGCAGGGATTGCCAGTGTCTGTGAGGTGATGTGGGGAAGGCACACAGATTCAGCGTGAGCCTCGGGCTTTGGAAGTCGGGTGGGGAATTATGATGAAATAGAATGAGAAACAGAGGAAGAAATTTTGGTTGGAGAAACTTGGAGTTCAATTCAGCTATGCAGAGTGTTAACAAGGATAATCCATGCACACAGACAGACAGACAGACACACACACACACACACACACGTACACACACGTACACCACTTGAATAAGTCAATTTTGCTAGTGTAGAGCTCAAAAATAGGAATCTCCTTTAAAACTTCAGATTTTGAATAGCAGTTCCCAAACTCACCTGTCATAGCACACACAATATCCCAGAATCCACAGTGGGGAAATTTGGGGCATTTCCAGGACCTAATCTGCATACATTTCATGTGTCCATTGCTGCCTTTTGCACACTAGAAAATGCTATTGTGCAAAATGTGTTTTTCAGATCCATGTCTAGCATTACGGATGCTTTCCTGAAAGAGTCTTTGCATCCTGGACACAAAGTTTTCTATCTAAGAAGGAAGAAATGGTTTTGAAGTTTATTAAGCAAATAACTTTCCCCTTAATGACTATGGTTGGCACTCTGGGGAACATTTCTATTTTTGTGAATTATATGTTCAGTTGGTGGAGAGGCCCTGAGAAGAAACCCATACACCTTATTCTCATCCACTTGGCTTTTACAAACATCATAATCCTCCTTGCAAAAGGATTGCCAAAGACAATAGCAACTTTTGGTTTGAGAAACTTCCTAGATGACATAGGTTGTAAGATCATTGTTTACCTGGAGAGAGTGGCCCGTGGTGTCTCCATCTGCACCAGCAGTCTCCTCACTGTGGTCCAGGCCATCATCATCAGTCCCAGAGCATCTGGGTGGAGGAGGCTCAGACCAAAGTCTGCATGGCACATCCTTCCATTCTTTTCATTCTTTTGGATACTCAATGCTTTAATAAGTGTGAACCTAATCCACTCCATCACAAGTACAAACCTGAATATGTCACAGCTTAAGAGTGAAGACAACTATTGCTATTTTATGCTAGAAAGTCAGAAAACAAAGTGGATTGTTCTCCCTCTCATGGTCCTGAGAGATGCTGTGTTTCAGGGTGCCATGGGAGGGGCCAGTGGCTACATGGTATTTCTTCTGCACAAGCACCACCAGCATGTCCTCTACCTTCAGAACTCTGAGCTTCTCTACAGAACTCCCCCTGAGCTGAGAGCTGCTCAGAGTGTCCTCCTTCTGATGCTCTGTTTTCTTTTCTTCTACTGGACTGACTGTGTTTTTTCTCTATTTTTAAGTCTCTCTTTACAATACAATTCCTTGATGGTAAGTATCCAAGAAATTCTGATCCTTGGTTATGCAACTTTTAGCCCCCTTGTGCTGATTCACAGGGATGGACTTCTGGCTGAGTGTTGGCATGCTCAGTGGGAAAAATTGAGAGAATGTGTCTCTCATTTATCTGTTTAATGAGTGTGAAAGAACTCTCAGCCTACAATATTGTGGATAAGACAAAATCCCACAGAACAGTTTAAGCATGTTTTTGTCAGACAATCTTCCTAGTAACGTAAGCCTTGAATGAAGAAAGAGGGAGACCTTAGCAAATTATAGTGATATAGAAACCATATTCTATGTATTGAAGAGACTTTATTGTTTTTAGCTTTTTTATATTTGTATTCATTTCTTGTGTATAAATGGTTTGCCTGCATTATGTTTGGTGTAACTTGTGCATGCCTGGTGCCTCTAGAGGCTGGATGAGACCATCAAATGCCCTGTTTCTGATGGGAGTAAGATTTATGGTTATGAACCAAAATGTGGTTGCTAGGAATTGAACCCGGATCCTCAGTGAAACCACCTACTGCTCATAAGTGAACCATCTCTCAAGCACTAAGAAAATGACTTTAATTAGAATTTGTAAAATTGCCTTTTCTGTTACCATGACTGGAAGCATGAAGATGAATTTGGTAAATTTTATCAAAATTCATAGTCATTTAATCTTGTTAGTCCAAGAAATTCCATATCTTGTGCCTGTGCTCGCTACATGTTAGTTCTACAAAGGTATTGGTGATTCATCAAAATGTCTTAAGATTCCATCCATACAAAAGGTTTTACAGAATTTCAAAAGAATGATGTGTACTGTGCATTCAGTAACTAGATGACCAATGCACCAGTCACAACACTTAAATGAACTGAAAAGTTTAATTGGTGTTGTACTCATGAACATTCTCTGCAGGAAAAAACAGTGTATATAAAGGACAAATATTTTATTACTCAACATAGAAACATAGGGCAATGTAGATCCACATAAAACCTGAGGAAGTTTAAAAAGATATAAAGGATTCCAAACACACAAAAAAATTGAGACAAATATGGCTTCTTGGTGACTGCCTTTTCTTGGTCGGCTTGGTGCTAGCCGGAAACAGAGGCGCAGTTCCTTTAAGAGGCAGCTTCCTGGCTGAGTGCCAGTGATAAACATGGTGGTGGCTCTTTTAAGAGACCTGCTACTGGACACTTAAATGGGGTTAATGAGAACTGGGCAGCGCCCTACTTGGTGGCAGCATGGACCCAACAACTTCCCAGAGCTGGGGCAGTAAATGTGGCTCCCTCCAGTCCCTTGGCCATGAAGCCAGGGTCTCAGGGAACCAAGAGGGGGAGGAGCCAGCTGCCAATGCCCTGAGCCAAGGAATGCACTAAGCTGAGCAGTACCAGGCAACTAACATAGCAGTTTAAGATTGGTCCCATGCAACCAAAGAATAATATAGATGCTCAATAAAGACAGATCCAGATGGAAATAATCTCTAAACAGGTTACAGTGTGTTTAAAAACATACATAGGCTTGGGAGAGAAAAGAGAAAGGGTATATACAGTCATACAATAAAAAATAGTTTAAAAATGTAAAGTCTTTTAAAAAGGGGTAAAGTAAAAAACTAAAAATAAAAAAAGATAAGCCACATAAATATGGGAAGTACACAGAGTCTGGATCCTGCATATTATTGTGCTGTCTTTATATTTTCTGACTGATAATGAAGGAACAACAGCTGCTAAGACACATTGGATCGTGAAAACCACTGGATTAAACTAACCTATGTATTTTAAAAATGTCTTGACTTCACAATGGAAGTAAAATAGGTTACTTTGGGGAACAGGTTGTGCTTTTATTTCCTCAGAAAATGAGAGGCTGGGGATTCATTCCAGGTTTGTATGTTTGATCAGGGAAGACCCCCTGAAAATCCTTGCTACAGTCATTAAGAAATAAACCCAGAAAAACTACAAAACATGTAACGTATATTTTATCTGCTCAAACACAAAACAAAAAATCATCTTTGGCTCATTTGTGTACAATGTACAGTCTATACTTGTATTAATACAGCCATGTATGTTACTGTTAAAAGTTAATGTATTTTCAGATCAAGGGAACCAGACACCAATAAAAATAGATGGCTTAGGTGATCCAGCATCTCAAAACGCCTCAGTTACAATCTCTTCAGAATTCTGCATCCAAACCCGGATTTGAGGATGCCAGCTGAGATGATCCAGCCTCATAAACTACTCTAGCCATGACCCAACAATTATCCCGATTTTCTCAATTTTCTCCAAAGATACCAGTGACCAGAGACAACAGGAAGTAGTCTAGAGAATGATGCTTGCATTCCCAAGAGATAGAGTATGGGTGGGTTTTGGTTATTCAATGGCTTATAAATGTTTGTCATTGTTTAGGGGGTTGGTTACAAGTTGTTATTGGTCATAGAAAAAAAGCTTAAAAAAGGAGTTAAATTCAAAGATCTCTTTCTAAAGATAAAAGGGTAGATTATTGAATACACTTTAATCCAAAAAACAACTATTCATCTCAAAATATTTTACATTGGTATGGATTTCGCTACAATATAATGAAATTAAATTTAAATTTGTATCAATGTATGTATGTTTCTACTCTTGTTTGGAGTATTGTATTTATGCATATCATTTAAAATGTAATGTATAATTAAGAAATACAGATTAATAATCATCTATAATGGTCAAACTTTTAGTCATGTTAGGTATGTTTTCAAGGTCATACTTGGATGAATTTAGATGGATAGATGGTCTTCAAACACTTCAAAGACCTACAGAATATGGCTTTTAATATGTTTAATAATCTAAGGCTTTTCATGACAATTAGGCATGTCTGCTCCTGATAGCAGCAATTTGTTTCAAAAGAGGATGATTGATAGGCATCAAAGAAACTGCATATGGAGTTTGTTTTCTTTATGGCAAAAGCTAGCCATTTGGGCAAAGAAACTGCCTTTACCTCAACTTTTGACAGAATGCTGTCCGTTGTTTGTTTTTGCTCTTTTGGGGTGCCCACCAACCAGCTAAAAAATAAATTGCACACAAAGGCTTATTCTTACTTACAATTGCTCAGCCTTGGCTTGGCTTGATTCTTGCCAGCTTTTCCTGACTTTAAATTATCCCAGCTACCTTTTGCCCCTGGGCTTTTTTCTTTCTTATCAGTTCTGTAACTTTACTTTGTTTCTTACTCTGTAGCTGGTTGTGTGCTGGGTGGCTGGCCCCTGATGTCCCCCTCCTTTTCTTGCTCCTGCTTCTTTTTTTCCCTCCCAGATTTCTCCTTCTATTTATCCTCTCTGCCTGCTGGCCCTTCCTATTTCTCCTGCTTTGCTATTGGCCGTTCAGTTCTGTATTAGACCATCAGGTGTTTTAGGCAGGTCCAGTAACACAGCTTTACAGAGTTAAACAAATGCAACATAAACAAAAGTAACACACCTTAAAATAATAATCTACATTTCCTCCTTTTTGTCTAAAATAGAAGGAAAAGTTTTCACTTTAACATGTAAAACTATACACAGCAAAAGCAGTTGTCAAGTAAGAATTAACATTTACAACATTCTGTCCATTTGTAGTTAGCATATTCAGAGAAAATAATGGATTATCTATCTTAGTGAATCCAAAGTTTTATACCTAATTTACTCTCTATCATAACTAAGGAAAACTGCAACCATAACTATCTAGTATCAACTCCATCAAAGACCCAGAAGGGTAATATTTGAGTAAACAGAAAGTGCATTGCAAGCAACTTCCCAAACTCTAGAAATGACAGAGACATCTGACTGTCTGGACATCACTCGAAGTTCCTTCTGCAAACCTGGAGCATCCATCTTCAGGCTACAGGCCTAGAATATCGGGCAGACTTTTCAGTGAAGCAGGAAATTTGAAGGACTGTCTGTCTTGTCTTGTATTGGCAAAGTTCATCAGTTGCTTTTCTCTGTGTCCTACAGAATACCTGGCAGACTTCTATGAAGCAGGAATTTTGAAAGACTGTCCTACCTAGTTTTGGCAAAGTTCATCAGTTCTTTGTCTTGTGTGTCCCACATGTCCAGTCTACACAGCACATTGTCAGCAGTCAAAGGCAAGAACAGTTTTTTGCTCAGTGGCTAACTTTGCCACAATGAAAGCAAACTCCATAAGGAGTTTCTTCAATGTCCGTCATCTTTTCTGAAGTAAAGTGGTGCCTCCAGGTGCAGATGTGTCTCATTGTCATGAAAAACTTTAAAATAACAAAACATTTTAAATGCCATATTCTATAGGTCTTTCAAATATTTGAAGACCATATATTTAAAATACATTTATTTAACCTAGAAAACATACCTAAAATATCTACAAAATTGATTGTTACAAATGGCTAACTACTGACCTATATTTCTTGATTATCCTATATAGTTTATAATAATGCTTTAAAAAACTAGAACTTTACATTTTTAAATGAACTGCCTAGCTACAATACCTTAAACAAGAGTAGAGACATATATACAATATGTGGTAACAAAAATAACCTTAAATTTGTATTAATATAAAAAAATCTTTTAAATAAGAGTAGAAACATATATACAGTACCTTATAACAAAAATGACCTTAAATTTATATCAATATACAAAAGTCTATACCAATACAAAATATTTGAGATTAATAGTTGTTTTTTAGTTTAAAGTAGATTCAATAATCTACCCTTTTATCTTATCATTCCTGTATTTCCCTAAATTATAATAAATAATCCATAACCCATCAAATAACCAAAGACCACCCACACCCACATTCTTGGGAATGTGGGCATAGTTTTCTCCAAATTGCTTCCTGTTGTCTGTGAATGAAGTATCTTTAGGGTCACAGAGAGAAAATTTTGAGATAATGACCAAATCCTGGGAAGACCAACAGTAACCTTTGCTGATAGACATCAACTTTCAAGATTCAAGAGGTCTTGCCTGATCAAACCTGATCTATATTAACTCTGAAGGAATCCACAGCCTCTCCTGTAGAAACAAAAGCAAAATCCATTCTCCAAAGCATTTTTTATTTCCATTTGACAAATATGTTTTTTGGCTTTTTTAAAGTTAAGGCATTCCTAAAGTATCTAGATTAGTTCATCAGTCTAGTTCACAATTCCATGTTTCCCAGCAGCTGTCTTTTGCTTCTCAACAATCAATAAATTCAAAATCAACACAGTCACATACAGGACCCAGAATACCTGTGTATTTCCCATCTCTATGTGACTTATTTTTTGTTTTTTGTATTACTTTACTTCTCACTTTAATTTATAACTATACCCTTTTTGTTTTCTCAAGTTTATGCTCATTGTTCAACACACTGTAACCTGTCTAGAGGTTTTTCCATTTGGACCTCTTTTATTGCGTATCTTCAGCCTTTTTTGACCCTGTGAGCAGAGCTTTAAACTGTGAGCCTACACCTAGATCCTCTGCACACAGACGGATCTCAGCTGGCCCTGCCTGCTTCTCAGTTTGTGAAAGCCAAATGTGAAACTTGCAGAGAGTTGGAGGTTTGCCTGACCAGGAACTGCGTTCAACCTTCCTAGAGCTCTAGAATGCTGATGCTTGCACTGTGGCAGACCTTTTTACTTAGAGTTTTGCTCCTACTTAGCATACTGGCTGCTTAAGGGCTTGCTAGCAGGCAGAAACTCTTAAAGGAGCTGTATCTTTTTTTTCCTTAACTTTCTTAACCCTTATATGGTAATTAGGCCATGTTGGACACCAAATTGTTGGGTTTTTTGCTTTTTTTTTTTCCGGCGGCGGGGGGTGGGGGTGGGGTGTGTGTGTGCCACCCTGCTGCCAAATGGAAGCTTATTTTTACTTATGAATGCCCGGCCTTAGGCTTCTTTCTTGTCAGCTTTTCCCAACTTTTAAATTATCCTGGCTACCTTTTGCCTCTGGGATTTTATCTTTTTCTTACTTCTGTAACTTTACTTTTCTTCTTGCCCTGTGGATGGTTATGTGGCTGGGTGACTTGCTCCTAATGTCTTCCTCCTTTTCTTGCACTGATCTATGACTACAGCAGAATATCATTTGGAGTCATTTTATTACTACATTTTGTTTCTTTTCTTAGACCAGTATTACTTGCTTTTGTTCTAGATTCCTGGGCAATCTGTTCTCAGGTTCGTGGTCACCTAAGCAGTGTTGGGCATGGCTTTCATCTCATGGACACCTTAAGTCAAATCAGGGATTGGTTGGTTACTCCACAAGCTTTGTGCCACCATTGCCCTAACATTACTTGCAGGCAAGACACTACTGTAGATAAAAGGTTTGTGGTTGGCTTGGTGTTTATGTTTCTCTTTTGTGAGCATGCAGAGTATCCTGAACCAAAGAAGCTGGGACAGGAGTGAAGGCTCTCTGTAGGCACCAACCCAACCTCTCCACTGTACTGAGTTCTGCAGGTGCTGTCTTCAGCAATGGGCCTTGCTGTCAGTTTGTGAGGAGCAACCTGTAGACTTGGTAGCAGCCTGGGTTGTTTGGGGATCCCCACTGGGCCCATTTGGCCAACAACTCTTATTTTTCAATTTCTACCTGCCCTGACATATGTAACCTATAACTTAGTTTCCCTGTTCCTGGATCCCCCTTTCAATAGAGAAGATGGAATCCTGGTTTCTGCAAAAGCTGTCATTTCATTTACAGAAAGTACATTTACCTTCTACGATGTGCCAGTTGCACTGATATGTATAGAGATACCATCATGCAGGGCACAGAGTAAGAGCCATGACCTTGAACCCATCTCCCAAGGCAACTCAGTGGTGCTTTCTTTCAAGAACAAGTCTCAGTCCTGAACCCACGTTCATTTATATCATTTTGCATTTGAGATAGAAAGGGCCTCCTAGGAACTAGAATGAAAATACACAGAAGGACCACTCTTGGACACACATAAGTTAAAAAAAAAAAGGTGTCCTTGAAGTTTTATGAATAAAGATTGCTTTAGAATAAGGTCACTATTGTGGAAGCATTTATATTTCAAGCCCCACATGATATTTAAAGTATTTAATGTGCAGGAATGAAAAAAATCATATACAGCAAAGGCCTTCACTACCGATAGGCACAGGTCGAACAAGGGGCTCTAAATTTGTCCTGGTCCATGTTTGGGACTTGCTCAGAAAGCACAATCTCCACTGCTGAGCATCATTTAGTCTACTCCTATCTGATGAGGAGAAGAAAACTACCTGGTCTATGTGTCAGAAGTCGACCATTCCAAGTCATAGCTTGGCCCTTTGGGAAGATGAAAACCAGTCTGGAGATGTGGGAAGCTCCATACACAGAAACATGGCTAGTTGTTCATTTTCTCATCTCACATCCTTCTTCTCAAAATCATTAAACCCTAATTAAACTTGAAATAACTTCTGAGGAAAACAGATGTAGTAATTGTGGAGAGGGGGAAGCTGTACTTCAGGGACTGGGGCCCTGCAGAGGCCTTCCTTCCCCCACACTGTGACAACATGAAACTTGAAGTCTGCACTACTGATGGCAGCCAAGAGCCCCACAAACCCTGACAGTACAAATAGGACCCGGCAAGCGTCACCTTCCCAGAGCTGCTCCAGAGGCTGTCTGTCTGCACCACAGAGGTCCAGGTGAGTTCATGGAGGTGAGATCTTCAACCCCTCAGCTGTGCAGGGAGAGTTTCACTAAAGCAGAAATCTCTCTCTTTGACTAAGCCAGGGAGCAGTTGACAGGCTCTGTGATCCTCGGGACCTCTGCTTTCCTCCTGACCCTGAGGAGGCTGGTCCCTGACTCCAGAAAGACCAAAGGAGGCTGGATCCTGGAGACACAGATGGAACAGAAATGCCGAGGCATGGCTATCCATCCTCAGTCTGGAGGATCATGACAGAGCTCTGGCTGGGTCTTTGCCTGAAGTTACCTTTTTAAAATGAATCAATAAGACAGGTAAGATTTTCAGAGGTCTCTCAAAAATTCAAGACAAGCATAATGATATACGCCTTAACATCAGCACTAGAGAGACCGAGTCATAGCAATTGTTGTTCAAGGCCACTCTGGTTTACATATGAGACTCTGTCTCAAAAATAACTAGATATATGAAAGACAAACAAAAATCATCTTTTTTTTTTTTTCTAGGTATAAGCTTGCCAGCATTGTGACTTCAACAGTGTCACTAGTATTTGTAACATTTGTACTTTTCACTTTTGATGCATTTTCAGTTTTCAAATATTGGCATTTTTTTTTTTTGCAATAGCTTTATAACTCCCAGTTTAAAGGTTTTCTGTCTGTATCCACCCAGTCATTGTATGCCCGGCAGGTGTGGGAAGTGTACTACTAAGTGTAATGTTTATCATTACCATCTTGAGAATTGCTGCTATATAGGATTCAGGCTGTGAATTAGCACATCCTGAAACAGCATATCCTAAGTTTATCCCAGTGCTAAGCAGCAAAGATCCACAATCTTTTTAGTTTTGTCTGTTTGCCTGTTTGCTGGTTTCTTTTGCAGAGAACCAGGATGGGTGGATGTAACCTAGCCCAGGCTCTTGGAGGCTAGACTCATCATGGTATCACCCATCAATCTAAACACAAGCCCTTCCTATTTTTAAAATTAATTTCTTTTAGCATTTCCCAAATAATATGGGAGATGAGTCATCTCTCCCTCCTCTGACAGTCAGTAGAAAGGAATCACTTATTAGAAGTCTCAGCAGTGGGTCTCAAATATGATTTAAAGCTTGGACAAGGGAAGAGAAGCCTAGAAAAGCAGGAATCCCCAGGAAATCAAGGACTAAACAAACAGGAAACTGTTAATATTTTCCATCAGTACTTGGGTGTGCTGAAAGCAGGGATTTTTACAGATTCCAATCACAGACAAAACATTTGAATTTTATTCTAAATATGTCAGTGAATGCTGATGCGCTTTCTGTTAATATCTGGAGCGTATTTCATTTGTAAGATATTGAGGATGGTATTGTGGTTTCTAGGACTCACTGATACAGGCAGTAATTACCTCTTTGCTAGAGGAGTAGTTGAAAGGATCAGCTGACATTTCTAGAGTCATGAGATCACCTGGACACACACCTTCATCAGAAGGTCACACATGAGAGCATCAGGACACAGACATTTAAAGCGATCCTGTGAGTTTAACAGGAGGGAGGGCAGTGAACAGAGACCTTCCCAGTACTCAGAACACACAAACCCATGCAGCCACCACAACATTCAGATTCCTCTTATCCTAGAAAAGGTGCCAAAGCTTACCACAATGCCTCAGAAATAATAATAGAGCTCCGGAACATGAAGAATAATATTCTACCCAGATCCAAGTTCTGGAATCATCCATTAGGACCACAGCTCTCTGCTACCCACCCTTCTAGAAAGCAACACAAGGTTCTACTACACACCTAGCTGCAACCTGCTAGTTACATGAAAATGTTCAGGTTATATTTTGATGATTCAGCTTTAACTGTAGGATCCTATCTGGAAAGATTGTGCAATTGGACTTGACATCAAGAACTACTTATAGGAAAAATAACTAGTATGGAGTGAAATCACAGAATGACCAACATAAAACCTTTTGAAATATTAGGATGTAAACATCGAAGTTTTAAAGCTTTGAAGCCAAATGCAAATCTAGAAATTGTTACAGTAATTAAGATACAAATAAGAAAGAAGCCTTGGTTTTTGGAAATTGTGTGGAGAAATGTGATGAAATAGAGAAAAAGAAGAAATCTGGTTGGGAATATTTGGAGTTCAGTTCAGCTGTTCGTTAACTAGGATAATCCATACACACACACACACACACACACACACACACACACACACACACACACACTTGAACAAGTCACTTTTGCCTATATAGAACTCAAACATATCTCCTTTAAAACTTTAGAGTTTTATTCCAGTTCCCAGACTCACCTGTCAGAGAATACACAGGACTCAGTGTCCCCAGGGAAAAGGGGAAGTTTTGGGGACTTAATCTATAACAGTACATGTGTTCATCACTGACTCTTGTGTACCAGAAAATGCTATTATGCAAAATATGTTTTTCAGATAAATGTCTAGCATTACTGATGCTTTCTTGAAAAACTCTTTGTGTCCTGAATACAAGTTCTTCTACCTATGAAAGAAGAAATGGTTTTGAAATTTATTAAGGAAATAGTTTTCCTCTTCATGACTGTGCTTGGCACTCTGGGAAACATTTCTGTTTCTGTGAATTATATGTTCAGTTGGTGGGAAGGGCCTGAGAGGAAACCCATACACCTTATTCTCATCCACTTGGCTTTTACAAACATCATAATCCTTTCTGCAAAAGGATTGCCAAAGACAATAGCAACTTTTGGTTTGAGAAACTTCCTAGATGACATAGGCTGTAAGATCATCATTTACCTGTCAAGGATGGCCCGTGGCCTCTCCATCTGCACCAGCAGTCTCCTCACTGTGGTCCAGGCCATCATCATTAGTCCCAGAGCATCTGGGTGGAGGAGGCTCAGACCAAAGTCTGCATGGCACATCCTTCCATTCTTTTCATTCTTTTGGATACTCAATGCTTTAATAAGTGTGAACCTAATCCACTCCATCACAAGTACAAACCTGAATATGTCACAGCTTAAGAGTGAAGACAACTATTGCTATTTTATGCTAGAAAGTCAGAAAACAAAGTGGATTGTTCTCCCTCTCATGGTCCTGAGAGATGCTGTGTTTCAGGGTGCCATGGGAGGGGCCAGTGGCTACATGGTATTTCTTCTGCACAAGCACCACCAGCATGTCCTCTACCTTCAGAACTCTGAGCTTCTCTACAGAACTCCCCCTGAGCTGAGAGCTGCTCAGAGTGTCCTCCTTCTGATGCTCTGTTTTGTTTTCTTCTACTGGACTGACTGTGCTTTTTCTCTATTTTTAAGTCTCTCTTTAGGGAACAATTCCTTGATGGTAAATATCCAAAAAATTCTGGCCCTTGGTTATGCAACTTTTAGCCCCCTTGTGCTGATTCACAGGGATGGACTTCTGGCTGAGTGTTGGCATGCTCAGTGGGAGAAATTGAGAAAATGTGTCTCTCGTCTATCTGTTCAGTGAGTGTGAAACAGCTCTCAGTCTGCAATATTGTGGGTAGGACAAAATCCCATGGAACAGTTTAAGCATGCGTTTAGTCTCAGAAATCCTCCTGGTGAATCGCCTCCTTGAGCTGAGAGAGAGCTTAGCAAATTACAGTGATAAATGAAACCTCATTCTCCATTTTTCTCTCTTTTGAAGGGATTTTTTAAAAAACCTGTCTATGTTTGTATTGTATGCATAGTTTACCTGCATTCTGTCTGTGTAGCACATCTGTGCCTGGTGCCTATAAATTGTGGAAGAGGTCATCAAATGCCCTGTAACTGACTGGCATTAGAGAGGTTGTTCTGAACCAAAATGTGGTTTTGCTAGGAATTGAACCTGGGTCCTCTGGAAAACCAGCTAGTATTCTCAACTTCTCAACCACATCTTCAGCACAGATAAAATGGTCTTAATTATGTTTAGTAAAACTGCTTTTACTAACACCATGATTGGAAGCACACAGATGAATTTGGTAAATTTTATCCATTTCATAGTGATTTAATCATGTTAGTCCAAGAAATTTGTACCTGACACTGTGCCTACTAGATGGTAGTACCACGAGGCTATTTTGAGATACTTCAAAGTGTCTGTAACTATCCATCCATAGAGAAGATGTTATAGAATTGTGAAAGAAGGACATGTACTCTGCATTCAGTTCATCAAAGCCCCATGCCCCAGTCACAGGAATTAAAAGCCCTGAAGCATTTTATTGGTGGTCCATTCATGAAGGTTCTGTAGGTATGGCATAAACTAGAAAACAAATACACAGTGAAGTTTCCTGTTATGTCATCTACAGTTTCTATGTTAATGAAAAAGTGTGGATTTGCCTTTTTGCAAGATGAACAAGTCACGTGACTGAAGCCAACGAGGCTGACTCGCAGCTACCCTTTGTTAAGGCCCTGGTGCTCTCCACAGCACTATCCAGCTGTTTGTCATCAAAGAGCTGCAAAAGGATCTGATTCTACATTTGTTAAGATGAAGGATTCTCTGCTGATTTCTCAAATTGGGTCCACACAATAAGATACTGACATGGTTCTAAGACTCTGATGGACACATTCTGAAAAATATTCATTAATATAATCGTTGAACATGAAATTGTAGAATTGTTATAGGTGGGTTTGTGCCTTATTTGAAAAAAAAAAACTCCTCTGTCATATCTGACTAAATCCCCTGTAATATTTTGAGTGTATCATGGCTCTGCTTTACAATGATGTGTGTTTATATTTTGCTTGGTTGCACTGTATATACAAGACATTTAAGTAAGTGGTATGTATTGTATTGTGCTATAGATTATTAATTAGCTTGTTTTTCTAATATAAAGATTTATTTTTATTTATGCATATGTACCTCTGTGAGTGTATGCCACATTTGTATGGATACCCACCAGGCCAGAAGAAGGCACTGGGTCGCAAAGAGCAATAACTACAGGTGTCATGAGTCCTAGATGTGAGTGTTGGGTAAGGAACTAGGATCAGAGGAGCAGGTCTCTTCACCATCCCTCCAGCTGCTTTTCACATTTCTCATGTGAATGTGACTTGTTTGTCAGTAACAGCCATTGCTTCTCTTGGTCTCACACTCTTCTGTTTACAACCATATTCTAGAAACTGACATAAAGGGCCAGACTAATGAACACTTTCTCAATTTGTGTAATTTGACCCAAAAGGAAGTGATGTAAGAACATGGAGAAGGAGCGAAAAAAGGTGTGTTAAATCTGCATCATGAACACATTGTTCAACATTAAGAATAGACAGGGGGTCTGGAGAGACAACTCAGTGGGTGAAAGTACCTGCCAACAAGCTAGACAATCTGGTCTGTCTCTGAAGGAGAAAACTGACTCCCACATGTTGTCCTCTGCTTTCCACATGTATGCTGTGACACACACATAAACACACATAAGAAACTTTAAAACAACTTAAAATTAAAAGAGTGGATAGACAGGAGATACAGAATTGTTGATCCAGCACAAACAAGGTTGATCTGGATTCTGAGTGGCACATAGAGTTGCTATGGTCAATTTTTCTCTAAAAGAAAGAGTAGATTGGGAAAAAATAAAACAAAATCTTGATCTGAATATAAATTAAAATTTTAAAACATGGTGAAACTTCTAATTAAGTAGAGGACAGTGAAGGCGCCTGCATGTGGGACTCAGTTACGCCCTTCAGATAAATCACACGAGATCTGACAGATGGACTGGTATAAACAACGGCACCACTCCCTTCCGCTGGATGCACTGCTCGTCACTAGCATGGACCTGTGGGACATTATGCTAAATGAAATAGGTCAGCTGCATGTAGACAAACACCACATGATTTTACTAAATACAAAAGAGAACAGAGCCTTCAGTGTGCTGTGCAGCCCACAGCCCTCAGAAACTACCTGCATTTGTGAACCCTGCTTGTGGCTGGTTCCTCCATTTAGTCAGTAATATGAAGCTATGGCTACTCAGAGCTTACCAGCCTTTACCGTCAAATATTCGCTATGATATGACTTTTCCTAGGAAATCATTACAAAAATTGTTCACCCCAAATAGAGTAAAAACTGTGGAAAGAACTGGTTCCATCCAAGTTGAGTTGAGTGAACCAATTTACTTGGATAATCTGAATACATCATAATTTATAGGGCATGAAAGACTCAAACACATCAGCATGACCAGAAATTCTGACTCCCACGGATGTGACAACCCCCCAAAGAGCTGTATGAGTAAAGATCTCAAACCTCAATCAAGATGCTACCTCCTTTGGACTCCTCAAGTCAATAAGCAGCTGTGGCAGGGAAATGGAGACTAGAATCTCAGGTGAAGGTGTGAAAACGGGCTCCACATTCCCATTCGATTGTCACTGCCCCATTACCAGCACCACAGGGCTGCTACCACTCTACTGTCCCAAATGTATTCTATGGGACTTACAGTTACAGTTTCATGGTGGCCAACGGCCAGGAACTGGCTGATTCTGTCAACTTGACACAAGCTAGAATTATCTGAAAGGAGGAAAACTCCATTGAGAAAATGCCTCCATACCATCCAGATGTGGTGTCTTTTCTTATTTTATTTTATTTTGTTTTTTCGAGTCAGGGTTTCTCTGTGTAGCTTTGCACCTTACCTCGATCTCGCTCTGTAGACCAGGCTGTCCTCAAACTCACAGAGATCCTCCTGCCTCTGCCTCCCGAGTGCTGGGATTAAATGCATGCACCACCATCGCCCGGCTGGTATTTTCTTAATTACTGATGATGGGGGAGTTCCCAGCCCTTTGTGAGTGGTACCATCCTTGGGCAAATGGTCCTGGGTTCTATACAAAAGCAGGCTGAGCAGCCATGATGCAGAAGCCAGTAAGCGGCTCTCCTCCATAGCCTCTGCATCAGCTCCTGCCTCCAGGTTCAGCGAAAGAGGCTGTCCATAGCCTTAAAGGCTGTGGACAGGGGTTCCCTTGCTTTGCGAGAACACTAGTTGGAATACAGGGGATGGTTAATTGTCATTTCCAAGGGTCCAAGAAAGCGTTTATGCCGATTGGTAGAAGGAAAACTCACCAATGGAAGTAGCGGTGTTGTGTGAAGCGATCCAGCGGCCAAGCAGATGGAAAATGGTCAGTTGTAGAAGAACCAAACAGATTCAGGATCCTGGCGTGGAGGTGCCGGGAAAGCCTGTTTGGTCTCGGCACCAGTGTTATTTACCGAGCGTGAGACGGGCCACGAGAAACAACGAGACCCACTTGAAGAGTTTATCGGTGAGGGAGGGGGAATGGAAAGGTGTGCAACAGATGTGTCCGGAAAAGGGATCATGAAGGAGAGAGAGAGAGAGAGAGAGAGAGAGAGAGAGAGAGAGAGAATGAATATGAATGAATCAGGCCGAGTCTGCTCTTTTAAAGGTAACTTTAGCCCACGCATGTAGGGGCTTAGGTAGCCATGCTACACATAACACATAGATTACATAGGACATAAGGCCCTGGGGTGACTAAGCCTTTTGTCTGGATGCTGACTGTGCATGTACATGACCCCAGAGTGGCTAGGGAAGATGCCGAAAATCCTAACAGGCTCTTCGCCAGTTAGTCAGAGAACAGTTGGAGAGTGCGCACATAAAACACTCTTTTTCTCCCTGGAATTCTGTTCTTGTAATTAAAAAGAAATCTGGTTAGGTAGAAATTGTTGATTGATTTATGCAATATTACTGCCACCTTGTGTCCAATGGGAGCTTTACAGCCTGGTTTACCTATACCCCACCCTTATTCCTAAAGATTAGCCTTTAGTAAGTAGTTTTGGGTTTAAAAAATTGCTTTTATACCATACATACTCATCCTGATGATAGGATGCATTTCACCTTTACTGTTCCCTCACTCAATCATAAAGAACTTCAGCTCTGATATCAATAGACTGTGTTACCTCAAGGCATGACAAACTTCCCGATGATGTGTCAATACTGTGTAGGAAAGGTTTTAGAGCCTGTGAGGCGGGCTTTTCCTCAGGTTTATATTATTCATTGTATGAATGATATCCTGGTAGTCACCTCCAAAGAGAAAGAGCTACAATCGATATATGACATGAATCAGGATATGCTACATCAAAATGGACTTATTATTGTGCCTGAATTGGTAAAAAGATCAGACATTGTGCAATATTTGGGATAACTAGTTAGTAGAACAACTATCAAACAAAAAATTATTCATTAGACAAGACAATTAAAAAAGTTAAAGACTTTCAGAAATTATTATGGAATTATTAATTGGCTACATCCTACTTTAAGAATATCTAATTATGCACTAACCAATCTATTTAAAACTCAAGAAGGCGAAAGTGCACTGAATAGTCCTCACATATTATCCTGAGGGGCAAAGGAAGAACTAAGGTTATTTAAATCAGGGATAGAAGAGGCGTCTGTGTATCATGTGAATCCTTCACTGCCTTTAAACTTAGTTATTTTCCCCACTAAATTGTCTCCCACAGGTCTTACAGCACAAGAGGATAAACTTTGCAATGAACGTGTTTACACCGTAAGGGCTATAAGATGAATACTAACCACATACCTTACTCTTCTTGCTCAATTAGTAATCAGGGGAGGCCCCAATGTCAACAATTATATGGATTTGATCTTTTGCTGTATAATATTACCTTTAATTAATGTTCATCTTTCAGAGTGCTACAGAACTCTATGGATTTTCAGATCTTATTAGCAGACTACTATGGAAGGGCAGGAAATCATTATCTGGCTGTCAAACTATGTGATTTGCTCATAAAAACTAAATTTCTAATAGCAAAACTTGTTTAATCTTTTCCCACTCTACAGGCAGACACTTATTTTACTGATGGCTCATCTGACAGTATAAGAGGAATTCATGATCCAAATAATAATCAATCTATTAGTATTTCTTTTACCTTAGCGCAGCAGGTAGGGCTGACTGTTTTGATTAACCTACTACAGTTAATTCATAAGCCCTTAAATCTTGTTTTATATTCTGCTCATGTTGTAGAATTGTTTCTAGTGGTAGAAACTGCATCTATTTTGTCTTCACATTTGTTCTGCTCCCATTACTACAGGAGCTACAACATCTAGTTAAAATCCACACACATCCTTTTGTTTCTTACCAGTTTTCGTGCACACTCTAACCTTCCTGGTTTTATTACAGATGGAAATAAGCAAGCTAATGCACTAACCTGTCCGATTTTTACCTCTCCAGAAAAGGAGCACCGGCACCACACACACGATGCCGATAAACTTCATGGACAATCCCACCTCCCGCTCAAACAGGTGAGACAGACCGCAAGGACATCCTGTTTATACTCCCTTAGTTGTCAGAGTCATACAGCTGGAGTTAACCCTGGACACTAAAAAACTAATACGTGATAACAAATGGTGTCACTCACTTTGCTTTTGTGCCTCAGATGCTGTACTTGCACATCTGCACTGATACGTATTCTAATTTTTTTCAGCCGCACCTCAATCTCCAGAGGTTGCTTCTGCCGTGTGCTCTTCTCATATACAAACTTTTGCTGCTGTGGGAGTGCCCACCTAAATAAGAACTGACAATGGACCGGCCTATAGTAGTAAGAAAAATTCAAAAACATCTGTAAGGAATGAAGTATTAGCCATCTTACAGGTATTTCTTAAAATCCTCAATGCCAGGGCAAAAGTGAAAGAGTACCTGGAACATTAAAATAACAATTATTTAAAAATAAAAAAGGGGGAGCACCAAGGGATATTATTGCACTTTCCTTATTTACTCTTACTTTTTAAAAATTTTGTCTCAAGGTGGTATATGTTCAAGAGCTCAAAACACATTTCTCTACAAAACATACCGAACTACCTTTAAAAAGGCCTATGTGTTGTTGTTGTTGTTGTTGTTGTTTTTAAATTGAGACTTGGAAGCTGCATTTGCTGGAGAAAATATGCATCTGTCATTGCAGATGGCTCCACTGAAACATGAACTCCTCTTTGGTTACTCTGGCCCCAGGCTATCAAAGATGACGTCAGAGGGTGGAGAGACAGAGGGAGACACAGGGAGATAGCAACCCTCTAGCCAAAGGGCAAAAGGAGATATCGACCACATCATCAGAACTCAAGCCTGTCCACTTGAGGTCAAGTTAGGGCCCTGTGCACCAGGGGAGAAGTTATTTATGAGGCACATAGGGCCCTGGGTTGCTTGGGAATCTCTTTCCTGGCGATGCCAGCTGTGTGGGTGCCTCTGAGCAAGTACATGTTCCTCAGCCTCGTTTGCTTCAGCTTGTGGATTAGACAGATCCAGCTCCTGTTCTCTTTACTGATGACTCCATGTTTATTATCTTGGGACAGTAATAGAATCATTCATTCATCTGAAGAAGGGGCAGGCTTTAATTTTTCTTTGAGATTTGAATCGCTTACTATCTGCATAGGACAATCATAACATTTGTATTCCTGTAAAAGAGCAAATATGAGTTTACACTCTACCAGATTCCAGAACTACTAATAATATGGGCCTCTTTTCAAGCTATTCAATAGATTTTTTCTGATAAATATAATAATGTGACTAATAATACCAGATGTAGTTTGGATCCTCATTCTTGGCCATAGAGTATAACATATAATACTTTCACTGGTCTAATATTATACATTATGTTTATAATTTGCTTACTTGTAGGATACTCATGCATCAAATGACAGATTTATCTACTACATCTCAAACCAGAACCACTGGATATCCTGCAATTAAAAACATAAAAAAGGAGGAGATGTCAGAACACAACCTAGGAGTCATTTGAGGAGAATGCTGAGTGCTTGTGGAAACCCTCAAAGAAAACAGGAGAAAGTCTTGTGACTCAGTGGCTTCACAACATGGAAATGTTCTTGGAATGTGTTTTTGTGTTCCCTTTAGGTGTGGCAAAAAGGAGGGGTTTATTTTACATTACTCACTATTGCTTGTTTGTTATTGACAATTATATAAATGTTTACAGTATCCTTTGTTTAAAGGACATGCTCCTGCCATCCCCAGCTTGTCTTTGTCACTGTATACAACTTGAATTCAGATAGACTTTACTCATATGACTTCACTTGCTTCATTTACCGGCTCAGTTGAATTGGGTCCTCCAGCCTCTGAAGTGATGGCACCTTCCCAACATGCTTTGGTCATGATGTTATTTCACAGTCAAGGTAACCCTAACTAAGACAGGACATGTCACTCCTGAAGGAAAGAGATCCACCACAAAACTCCATTACTCCTCTGGCTCATACATTCTCTCCACTCCTTCTTCAAAATGCTCTCTTAATAATCTTCAGATGCTGAATCCCAAGCCCAGTTCACGTTCACTTGGAGGGTATCACAGTAGATCTCAGAGCTCTTCATTCTTTTGTTTATGGCACAAGAGTTTTTAGCCTCTTTTTTGTGAAAAATATATCACTTAGTAATGCTCATTGATTCACATCTGAAAGACAGTGACTAGGCTCCACCCAGGACAGAACCAGTGACCAGAAGGCACCTCCCAGGCCAGCCCAGCACTGCTCTCACTTCTGGATTAAGGATGTTTCTCTCACCTGTACAGTTAGCCCTGTGCCCACAGTTGTTTATAGTACTTGGCATGGAAAGGCCCTCCTAGGTGGGACAGTATGTGACAGAGAGAAGCATCCCTAAGACAGATGAATTACAGTTTTCTTTCCTTTGCTCTTTGACTCTTTGGGGCCCATTTACCAGCTCCCAAACAAATCACACATGGAGACTTATTCTTACTTATGAATGCCCAGCCTTAGCTTGGCTTATTTCTAGCCAGTTTTCCTTAAATTATTCCATCTAACTTTTGCCTCTGGGCTTTTACCTTTCTCTATTCTATATACCTTTCTTTCCTTCTTACTCGTGGCTGGCTGTGTGGCTGACCTCTGGCATCCTCCTCTCCTCCTTTTCTTGCTGCCCCTTCTTCTCTCCACTCTTGTATTTATTCTTTCTGCCTGGCAGCCCTGCCTATCCCTCTCCTGCCTAGCTATTGGCTGTTCAACTCTTTATTAGACCAATCAGGTGTGTGTTTTTGGTTTTGTTTTTTTTTTGTTTTTGTTGTTGTTGTTGTTGTTTCGAGACAGGGTTTCTTTGTGTAGCTTTGCGTCTTTCCTGGAACTCACTTTGAAGACCAGGCTGGCCTCGAACTCACAAAGATCCACCTGCCTCGCCCCCCCCCCCCCAGTGCTGGGATTAAAGGCTTGCGCCACCACCGCCTGGCCCAATCAGGTGTTTTAACAGGCAAAGTCACACAGCTTCACAGAGCTAAAAAACATAAGAGAATGCAACATATCTTTGCATCAGTAAACAAATATTCAACAGCATGAACAAATGTAACACACCTTCAACTAATATCCCACAACAGTGAATTGTACAGGGTTCCTTAAAGCTGTGAATGAGGCTATTGGCTTTCGAAATGGGAGTGATTGGATTCAAATCCAGTCAAGATTTTGAGTCCCATTTGTAGTTTAGTGTTCAAGGAATAAAACTACCAAATATACCAATGACCTTGAAGTGTCTGTGGTGTAGATTCAGCAAGGTGACTCTCATCTGTCCAGATCCCTGGTTAGAACTCAGTCAGAAGATACAATCCTCTGTAATCTCCATATCTGTTCTGTGCCAGTGTTTAAAGAAGGACCAGAGGAGGAAGAGGCAGTGACCACCTACTCTGTGACTCAGAAGAGGGTCCCTGAGCTGGGTCATAGCTTGGCACTGTGGGCAGAGGAGGACAGGTCTGGAGAAACCGGAAACTGGTTATAGAAACTTGACTGCTGGGATAACTTCTGTGCTGAGCCACTTCAGGGGCCGACTCTGCAGCATTTCCCCTCTACTAATGGAATAGTTGGATAACCTTCTGCACTGACAGCTATGCACAGCCAGAACCCCAGTCCAAGCCTCCCTGTTTAGAAAATGTATTCAACTGATTTCAGTGAGTTTCTGGGCTCCGGTGGATTGGTTTTAAAAGACAATATTTTTATGAATCAACCCTGGCAGTCTCCCTATCTTCACACATATTATACTATACATGAAAGTAATGAAATATTTGATATATTGGGGGAAAAAAGGTGTTTTTCAAATGATCAATGACCTTAAAGGGGATTCAGAAAATCAGGATGAAAGACCATTCAGTACATTCAGGATGTAAACCAGAAAGTCAGCAGCACAGATTAGATGTTTAGCAAGAAAATTCCATCAATAAACAGAAACATTAGAAATGGAAAACTCAATAAGCCAAATTAAAAGCAGTGGGAAATATTACCCAAAAAACTAAATGTATCAAGCAGAAAAACATCAGGGATTGTACAAAAGTTTAAGGAACTACTACACTGTACTATATTGAAGCAGCAATAAAGAGATGAGCATGACCACAGCATTCAAGAACTCTTTATGATTAAGACTGAAGACCTTAGAAGCCACAGACTAGGAGAGTTTATATCCTACACACTAAAGGGAGAGGCTACATGTGAGCTCTGTACACAATATATAGAGACCTCTCTCTCTCTCTCTCTCTCTCTCTCTCTCTCTCACTCACACACACACACACACACACACACACACACACACACCTAAATTTAGAGAGAGCCCTAACTCACAGCTAGGTACACCTAAAATTGAAGAAGAATAAAAGGAGAGAATGTGTTTGTACAGCAGCTCCCAGCAGTCCAGGGGTGACACTAAGTCTCAGTAAAACACAGGGTGATGCAGCAGAGAGGCTAGAGCCTCCCTTTCAGGAGAGTAAAAGACAGACCCAGGGTTTAGACAGCACAGGGTGTCTCCTGGCAAGATTAGGGGCCCTCTTCTCTTCTACCCACCACCTAGCTAATCCACCTCAGCTGACACAGACACGCTCCTGTTACTGGTGAAAAAAGTCTCCTGAGTACTAGTTCAATATGACCACTCAGTGCGTTCCTTCACATCAGGAAGTAGATAGGCCCTGGGAAGGAGGGGAAGGAGTGGTGGAGGTGAGGAGTGTGAGCTAAGCTTCTCTGCAGGGCTGGCTGTGTGGATGGTGAGTCCAGTGCTCTCTCCTTGGATCTCCTCTGCTACCTAAGGGCAAGTGAGAACTAAACTTCATTTCTCAAGCTGCTGTTAGAGACCCAGAACTGATGTGTCATCCTTCGAGTTAATTATATATGACCCTTATCCACAGGATCTGGGCAATAACTGAACAATCTGATCATCAAGAGACAGAAGCCCATTGCTTGCCAGTGAACCTCTAACTACATACAACTACATACAAACAGGAGGAGAAATGGAGAACTCAGCCAGGAAGGGAGCTGACTCCTCTGTAGAGTCAGCACTTAGAGCAAGAAACAGATAGACCTCCAAAATGTCCCCTGCTGCCCCACCCTGAACACCCCAAGTGAAGACCAGTCACTAACTCCGACCCTGAACAACTTTTGTTCATGGTGTTACTGAGCTTCTTTGTAATTTTCTTTAAACCTTTGTTTTTTTATGAGATTGATTCATTTTATCTTATCTATCTTTTATTTATCATTTTATCTGTGTGTTTTGCTGGCATATATGTATGTGTACCACGTGTGCTAGATAATTCCCAGGAGCCAGGAAACTTGGGGTGCTGTTCATCCTCACAGTCCTCCTTGTCTCCACACAGGGACTGTAATTAGGAACAGAAAGTTTCTGCCTCAGCAAATGGCAGGGCTCCAGGGAGAGCACAGAGGTGGCATCCAGGATGGAGAGGTGCATAAGGAGCCCTTTTCCCCTGGAGAAGGAAGCTCCTGATGGTGACATCCTTACAGCAGTGACACTTGCTGGGAACACAGGGCTAAGGGTGATCAACGGGGCCTGGCTGTGCTGTGAGAACACCACCCTGAGCCCTGCACAGACTCCACAGGTTAGTGTTCCATCACATCGTCACAGTGGACTGAAGCTGCCTTTCACCCTGCAGAGATGCTGTGAGGTAGGATGGGGAGAGAAGGCAGGGAGACAAGGGTCTGGGCTCCTCTGTCACTGTGAAAGAGGAAGGTGACAAGATCCAGGGAAAAAGCAGTCTCCCGATCCCACCCGCCATGCACAATAGTTTCCATGTCCATGAAGGAGCCGTGTGCAGCTGTGTGGGGTGCTCTGGGCCAGAGATGCTCATGACAGCCCAGGCAGGTCTAGGAGACACGGGCTGAGATCTCAGCCTGAGTGTGAGGAGCTTTTCCTCTCTGCAGTCTCCAGTTTGTGTGTTTGTCCTCACAGGAGTGAAGGGTTCTGCTCAACAGTATCTCAGATCTGGATTCCTTTAGCTTCTCAGAAGGTGGAGGGGGGCTTTGCCCTTCTTTGTTGTAGTTTTATTGTTCCCGAAGCTTCCCTGTCCAGACTCAAACCATCACATGGCGTGCAAGAGCAGAGAATTGTGGGGGGAAAGTGACATGACACAAACTCACAGAACGTTGCTGTTAGAGTGTGTTTGACACTCGGCAGGCATGTCCTGAGCACTAGCACCTCTGCCCCAGTGAATCCTCACAACACAGCCTTAGTGGTGCCAAGCATCATCTCCACGTTAGTGAGCCTTAAAGGGGCCAAGCTAAACGTTCAAAGCCAGGAGCAGAGCGGGAAGGAAAGGCGGGGTCTGACAGACAGGATAGCTGCTCACAAAGCTTGAGCTTGTTGGTTTCACAATAATCCTCTAATTTACTGATTTCTCTTTCATGTATCTGGAACTTGCATCTGCCCTAGAGTCCATGATCTATTTCTGAAGGAAAACCCTGATTTGATTAGTTTCACACAGGTTGCTCTTGGCTATTTCTTACATGCTGGAGGAGTGATGGTTGAGAAAGCGTATTAAATATGTATATGAAGATGTATATAAGTGTAAATTCCCAATCACCATGGAATAGACGTGTGTGTGAGTGTGTGTGTGTGTGTGTGTGTGTGTGTGTGTGTGAGAGAGAGAGAGAGAGAGAGAGAGAGAGAGAGAGAGAGAAAATAACTTTTCCAACTAAGTTCTGACACTGTTGGAAATCAAAGACAATTTCATGGTTGTAAATTTTGCTTCTGGCATCTCTGAGATCACATAGGTACATCTGAAAAGGTATCAAATTGGGAACAGTTCAGTACGGAAGGATTTCAAGAGAAAATAAAGCATTGGCAAGTTCTTAAAGGATAACTCATACCCATCACTAAATTGTTTGAAGCCTGAAAGCTCACATCACTGCACACATGAGGAAGTGCTGAACACTTACCAAGTGTGCCATCCAGACAGAATAGACTCTGGAGGGTACTCAGCTTTATTAACCTCAATGAAAGAGCCCCATTCAAACGTTTCTCAAAATTCCTCTGTCAGTTCATCTCTGTGATTAAAGTGCAGTTTTAAAACCAACAGTTTCATTGAGCAACCTACAAACTTTTTGAGCAGGCATTATGCCAATACTTATAAACTACATACAGAACCGGTGTCTCTGGGGCCTGCTCATTGCCCAGTGCAGGGAGCACATACACAGGCAACAGCCTTCTGAGAGCAGGGGAAGCATAAGAGATGAAACTCTAAGCAGGGTTCAATAAGGCACGGTTGTTGGCAAAGATCAGCTGTGGATACATCACATAGTCCTGTGGAAAGGTTAGGGTGAATGCTAACATTTGCTTGGGAGGGGTTCAAAGTAATTCAGAACTGACTTTGATGTGATCGAGGTGTCAAATTAAGGCGGACAGACAGAAATTAAAGTTATCATGTGAAGTTCTAAGTTTTGTGGAGGATGAAACAAATGGAATAAGTTTCTGCTTCAAAGGCCTCATTTTGACTGCAGTAAACAAAATTAAAGAAACAGAAAATGATACCATTCATAAAATGGTGACAATCACAGCATGAGACATTGGGGAAGATTCCCAGGCTGGGGGATTTCTGACTGAGAACATCCTAAACTGAACCAACCTTAAAACTAATAGCAAGACATGCCTTTGCTAAGATGCTACAGGAACAGTTTCCTGGTGTTTTTTGTTTTTTGTTTTTTGTTTTGTTTTTTGAGGGGGAGGGGCAGTTTCACAAAAGAAAGAGAAAAAAATAGGATTAATAGGAGTAAACAGGAAATTGTCTTCAGTATGATTCTACCCCATGCTGATTGGGAACACAACTTTTAATCACACGTAGTCCCACATGCAGGCCAGTGACTTTCATGCCCCCACAAAGTCACTAACATCTGTATAATTTATGATCAAAGGGCTTGGGAAGAGGAGAATACCATATCATCTCCCTGAGAAGCTGCAAGCATTTTATTAGTTCAACAATTGGGTGATGGTTGCATATGGGCAGTGAAGAGGACCAGGATGAGGAGCCAACACAGTCACACTGGGTGTGAGGAAGGAAAAGGAAGAGGCCTGTCAGGCTAATACTCAGGACTGTGTTGTTTGGAAAACTAACAAATTGATGCTATGCATTTAGCTTTTGTCAAAGAAGAGCATGGTCATGTGTCTGTGGATGAAGGATGAAGGAATTCAAAGAAGGGTCTTTGTGAAAGCAGAATTAATGAAGTTTGTAGACGTAACAGTCTAATTAAATAAGAAACACAGAGCCAAATGCAGAGTTAAAGCCCAAGAGGTCAGAGCAATAGCTAAGAGCTGATACTAAAAACCCTTTCTTACCCTTCCCTGCCGCTGCCATACTTCCTCTGAGAAAGAGGCCTACTTCCTGGGTGTCTGTCTTTTTATTGACTTTCTGTTCTGCCTTCTTATTGGTCGTAAACCCAACAACATGACCTCCTTGTCACTGCCTGACTATACAGACCTCTAGGTCTCTATGGTTGGTATTGAGATTAAAGGTTTGTGTCCCCATGCTGGTGGTGTCCTTGAACACACAGAGATCTGCCTGTCATGTGATCGAGATTAAAGGCGTGTGCTACCACTGCCAGACTTCTGCTATGGCTTGCTATTAGCTCTGACCCCCAGGTAACTTTATTTATTAACATACAAATAAAATCACATTTCAGCACAAATAAAATATCACCATAGAAGTTTATGCCCTAATTGTAGCTAGCACCACTTCTGTGGGGATGGAAAACAGACAAACCAGGAAAATAAAGAATATTATCAGGTACCATCAAGAAAAGAACCATATGTGTTTACATATTTTTATTAGAATAAACAGAGAACATCTTACATGTATTTCTCAAATGATTTTCCCTAGCACTGTGCATGAAGTCAGAAGATGAAGTGGAACAATATTCTCCATACAGTAATCTTCCTTTCTCTTGCTGGACCTGGAATTGTGGGAAATATCCTAATATTTGTGAGACATGTATATACATCTGCCTTGGGGACTGAGAAAAAGCCTGTGGACCTTATTCTCACCCACTTGGCATTTTCTAATATGATTATTATTTGTACCACGGGGATCAGAGACATAGCCACAGTGTTTTATTTTAGAAACTTCCTCGGCGATATTGGCTGTAAAGTTGTGGTTTATCTGGCAAGGATGGCCCGGGGCCTCTCCATCTGCACCACCTGTCTCCTCAGCGTGGTCCAGGCTGTCATCATCAGTCCCAGGACCATCCTTTGGACAAAGCTCAAACCACAGACCCCATGGCAAGTTCTTCCCTATGTCTTGCTCTTTTGGATCTTTAATGCCCTCACAAGTTCCAATTTGTTGTACTATATAACAGCAGGCGGCGGCTTGAACAGATCTGGAGTTGCAGAGTATATTGGATACTGCTATATGCTGCCATCCAGAAATATAATCAAGTGGCTATTCCTCTCTCTCATGACTCTTCGTGATGTCATCTTTCAGAGTCTGATGGGCTGGAGCAGTGGGTCCATGGCTCTCCGTCTTTATAAGCATCACAAGCAAGTCCTCTACCTTCACAGCTCCAGGCTTGAAAACAATTCCCCTCCAGAAATCAGAGCTACATGGAGTGTGCTCATTCTAATGTCCTGCTTTCTTTTCTTCTATTGGGTAGATTTCATTCTCTCCTTTCACACAGGCTTCACAGTGGCACACAATTCTCTTTCACTAAATATTAAAACATTTTTAGAACTTGGTTATGCTGGTTTTAGCCCCTATGTTCTGATTAGCAGAGACGTCCGTGTTCCTAATGTCTTGCATGTTCACTGAGAAGCGTAGAAATTACATTCTACACACGTTCTCTATGAGCTAAAGGTATGTATATTGAAAACTGCTTTGCCATGATGAATTTTAGAGCTGGGGCACATAATGTTGGCTATGTAGCATAGGCTGACCTAGCGGTCAGTGCATAGCACAGGCTGACCTTGAGATACTTTGGAAACCCAAATACTGGTGTTATAGGCATTCCCCACCAAACTGTCATTTGCCTAAATGTCCTAAAGTATCGCAACATTAAATTAAATATTATAATAATGTATTTTCTTTCCTTCAAAAGTCTAGCCCTGCACAATCTTAAGACTAGTTCAGGGTTTCTAGGCAAGTAGAGATTAGATTCTTACCATCTTCCTCCTATTCCTCCATTCCCATCATGTGACATTTTGCTTCTCCTTAGCGCTGGGGAAATTAGTATCGATTTTTTCCCCCAAAGCCAGAGAAGGAAAACAAAATAGGTTAATGGAGGTGAGGAGACACTCCTTGTCTGAGGTGAGCTGCAGAGTGAAGATGGCAATGAGACAAATGAGGTCACCACAGTGTAATAAACTTGGTTACCAACCGTTTAACATTGCTAGGTTCCAAAATGCACCTCCCCCAGTACTGTCAATGCTGCTGGCCTATTGTAACTGGGTTAAAACTTAGTGGGCTACTACAAGATGCTCTAGCAAATGGGCTCTCTTAAAAGATGCCTTTGAAGGTCTGTAGACCATGCTCCAGCCCAGGGCCTCACTGGCACACTGATGTGTTAAAACCTCCATGATAGATTGTTAACATTCGAGTTTCCACCTCCAGCTCCAAGTCACTCACTATGGCCTAACTGAACACCCCAGTGTTTGCTAGCCTTCCTTGGTCCTTGAATTCCAGACTCCATCTTCCCCGATGCTGGGCAGGTGCACTCTGCTGAGCTGAAGACCAGGAGATCAAGGTGCTGAGGGTGCAGAAGGCATCTACTTGAGAGAACCCAGGTGCCATGGTCATGCCAAGCGACAGAACATTGGGAGCCTTGAGAACTCCACAGCGTCAGGCCCAAGAAGACCCGAAGAAACCAGAAATCATCCCAATCCTGGGTCCTCAAGACACTGCACTGTTGTCATCCCAAGGAGGCTCCTGTCTGCTGTATGAGCGTCATTACTTAAGGGATGCAGGACGGCGAAGCATTGTTCACCAAAACTGTCCATCAGCTCACTGCAGTTCCCCACCAGGATAAATAGAAAGACCCAAACAGTTCTTACAGAAAGTGGGCTTGAACTGTTCTCTGTGTTAGCTTAGTACTGTGCCTGAAGGGGAGCCAAGGCTGCCTGCACTCCTTTCTGGGTCCAAGAATTGAAACTGTCCAGGGTATAGCAAGAGGGAGACCAGGCAGTGGGTCTCTGAAATTGGCTCTTTTCTAAGATAAACTAGGTTCTTAATGTTTTGATAATATAGATTAAAGACCACTATTATGGTTAGTTTCTTGTCAACTTGTCCCAAATTAGAATCCCCTGATTCGGGAACCTCACCTAAAGAATTGTTCTGACTGTCTTTGAAGCTTGTGGGAAGCCCCGCCCCGGTTGTGGGCAGTCCCTAACGGCAACTGCCCACATTAAAAGGCTGTGCCAAGGGAAGATCATCCAGACTTGTGCTTGCCTGGCCTTCCTTCCCTCTTGCCTGAGTTGATTTGCTCTGTTGCTGCTGCTGAGGCTGATTCCTTTGCTGAGAGCAGAGCCAGCGGCTCTCTAGGAAACTTCCAGGCTTCTGGGGTCAGAGTGGGAATACTGAGGCGCCTGCCTGGTGGACTACCTGCCAGTTATGGACCCAGTGAGAGACAGCTAAGGTGAGACTACTCCACTGGTGAGGCTCACAGGCTCAGGGACCTAGTGAACACCGGCTCTCAGCTGCTCTGGTGTGGTTTAGCTTGTTACTATTTTAAAGTAAGCTAATAAATTCTGTCATTATGTATGCACATATACATCATAGTCTATTATATTATTATATATAATATATGTAATATTTTTTAATCTCCTTGGTTCTGTCCCTGTACAGAACCCTAACTAAAACAGCCACCTTTCCTGGTGCTCTGAGGCAGATGCATGGCTGGTAGGAGAGCTGCCTCTCCCAAGACCTCATGAGTGCTTACAGGGTGAATTCACCTTCTTGCTTACAGAGTGGGCAATGTGGTGAGAATGACGGGGCAGTGCCCCTCCTGGAATTTTCATCCAAAGCCCTTTCATTTTCTGTGTGTTCTCTTGTATTATTAAAAATAAAACTGATATATAATTAACCTTCAATAGATATAATTTTGATATAAATCTGAAATCTCGCAGATAAGCTAAATTAACATGTTCCTCTGCTCCTTCATTATCATTTGGTGGATAAAGTGAAAGCCCCTGAAATCTCAGTGTACACCACAGTATATGCCACAGTCACGATGTGTGCAGTAGATCCATGGGCTCTGGAGGGCAACCTTGAACCTGTGGCCAACAGCTCACCTGCTGCCCACCTCCCTGTCCAAAAGAAGCACAATTCTGTTCTCTACCACTCCGTGAGTCAGAGGTGTGACTACAGGGTTTTTCCTTCAGAAATTACTAGGTAATGTTTGTGAAAGCATGATTTTCCTAGAAAAGCAGTCCCTGAACCTTTCCATCTGCTCTTCCTGTCACCTCACCGTGGTCTAGGCGGTCACCATCAGTCCCAGGAGCACCTGTTGGAAAAGCTTCAACCTTAAACAACATGACAAGTCCTTGTCTATTTACTCCTCTCTTGGATCTTTAACTTTCTGATGAGCTCCAGTTCTCTCACTACATCACAGCAGTCAGTAGCATGAACAGATCTGGAGCTGCAATGGATTGTGGGTGTTGCTCTATGAGACAGTTACTGGCTAGGGGTCTTAACTGTGTTTATTTTCTCTCTCACTTGAAAAATGAAGGAGCAAGGGGGGTAAAAATCTCATACTTAGCAAAGAGGAATAACCGACAGAATGAAGAAAGTCTTTTATTAGGGCTGAGGACACATGGACACACACACACACACACACACACACACACACACACACACACACACACTGAGGCACACAAAGAGAGGGCCCCTCTGCAAAGCAAAGAGAGGACCTGGGAAGCTGAAGCCCCATTTCCCCGTGAGGGCTGGTTGTTCTAAGGGACTCTGAGGGTCATTTCTCCCCTACTTTAGGCTTGGTCACATTGAACAAAGATAGATAGGATAGGCTCACAACTTTGATGTAAATGTCCTGATCCAACCTTGAACTTGTAGGACCAGTCTACAGGCAAGGAGGCCCTCCTGGCAGGAGAAAAAGCCTGCCAGGCCTTACCGTCTTTGTGTCTGGATCTGGATGCTGGCTTTCTTTATTATCTATCCATTGCCTCTCTACCTGTCTGCCTCTCTGGGACCTAACTCCCTGTCCTTGGTGTCATTCTGACATGTAGTGAAATGAAGGGCTTTCTTCTCTCTCTCTCTCTCTCTCTCTCTCTCTCTCTCTCTCTCTCTCTCCCCCCCCCCCCCCGTCTCTTTCCTTTCTCCCTCTACCTTCCCCTTATTCTCCCCCCCTCTGTTCTCTTTGTGATGTAATCTTTCAGAGTCTCATGGGTTTGAGCAGTGGGTCAATGGTACTCTTCCTGTATAGACATTACATATTTCTGCCTCTACATTCACAGCTGTAGATTACCAAACAGTTCTAGTTCAAGAGGAGCTACACAAAGTGTTCTCATTCTCATGACTCATTTCCTTATATTTTATTGAGTAGGTTTCATTTTATCCTTTCACATGTCTTTAACTGTTGGAAATGACTATGGCATGTTGTAATGCTCTTCCATTTTGGTCAAACTAACAATTCCCATAAGTGAACTTCTAGAAGTTAAGTAACTTCTTTTTCTAGATCCTTGTGCTCCCACCCTATGGACCTCTGTAATGGCTAATCCTGCTTACCCCTAACAATAGCCAAGTGCAGACCAGGAAGGGAAACTTTTCATTCTCCTTCCCACCCCTCTTTCTGTAAAGGAATCTAAGCAGTGACTGCAATGTGCCTGTGAGACAGATCTCGCTTCAGAGCCCCTGAATGCTGCCTCCTGTCCCCAGTGTTATTAACTCTAATAAACTTCTTACCCTCAAACCATAAGTCACCTTATTGTCTCCCTAAACCTCCTTTGACCCTAAACTTGAAACCTTTTACTACCTTGATATAAGCTTGTGTAATGCTAAATGTTAAGATAGTTCTAAAACTTGGCTCTGCTCTTCTCAGCCCCTTTGTCCTGATCAGCAGGGATGTTGTTATTGCTAAATGATGAGAGTTACCCTGACAAGTCATCAGTTACTGTTTACACCTATTTCTCATGCTATATATATGCCTACATATATATACCTATATGTATGTGTGTGTGTGTGTATTACTGATTGTTGTGTCCTAATCTTCTAACATATCAAATCATTAAGTTAATCAAGTCTATTGAAAATAAGTTTGCATTATTTTTTACAAAATTCATTCTAGGCAATCTAAGCCCTACTCAAGGAGTCTAGAGGGCTGAGAGGACAGATCCTTACCTGCCTTCCACCCCACTCTGCCCACGCATCACAGGGTTTTAGATCTCTTGCTCCCTTGGGGAAAGGACTGGAGGTGTTCTGTTGCCAGGGAGCTGGAACCGCAAATCAAGAAGAAACAAGTGACAGCTCTCCACATTCCTACCCCTCGATTTGCTTCCATGGTTATCATGAAGGGAGATACCCCAGCACTTCCTGTTTGTCATGGGCTCTCCCAGGAGCCATGAGCAGACGACCAACAACAACAAAAAACAACAAAAAAACCATGTCAGAGTCTAACTGTCCTGGCAGGAGAGCAGATATTCTAAAGAGAGACATTTGTCCCTCTATTTTACTGTCATAGTATTGATACTGTGGTGACATTTATTTGTGCTGAAATGTGGTGATATTTTATTTGTATGTTAATACATAAAGTTTGCCTAGAGATCAGAGGAAATAGCAAGCCATTTTAAGTAAACACAAAAGTCAGGCAGTGGTAACACACACCCTTAATCCTATCACTTAGCAGGCAGGGTCTCTATGTGTTCAAGGCCACACTAGGGAACAGAGCCAAGCGTGGTTATACATGCCTTTAATCCCAGTATCAACCATAGAGACCTGGAGGTTTGTGCAGACAGACAGAAAGTGACAGAGCTGCGTAGGAAGAGGAAGTGAAGTAGCTGGGCTAAGAGAGCCAATGAGAGGGCAGAACAGCAAGGCAATAAAGGCATGGGTAGATAGAGAGTCGTGGCATTTGGAAGTTGCAGAGCTGGTGAGGTAAGGTAAGCTGGTGAGGTAAGGTTGGCTGGTGAGGTAAGGTAACCTGGTGAGGTAAGGTTAGCTGGTGAGGTAAGGTTAGCTGGTGAGGTAAGGTTAGCTGGTGAGGTAAGGCTGGCTGGTGAGGTAAGGTTAGCTGGTGGCTTTTCCTATTTCCCTGATCTCTAAGGCTTTCACCCCTATATTTGGCTCTGTGTTTTTTATTTAATAAGACCATTTAGAAATTCATCTACACGATATAATAAGCCCAAAGAAATGGCATATGCCCAGGAGTCTTTCCCAGTCTTGCCGAGGGGGAAGGCTGAAGCCTTGGAATTCTCAAAGGAGGAACCCCCCCCCCCCAGAGAGGCCTACACGGTTCTGATGACACACGCACCTTTCCTGCATTTTCTTTCTTTATTATAAATTGTAACATTGCCACAGAAATGGGGAGGGGAAGAGAAAGTCTTTTGGTTTGTTTGTTTCTTTCTATGACCTTGTCAATTTGTTTTCTAATTTCCTTAAAGAACAGCAGTTTCCATTTTTCATATGTGCCTGCATGTGTATCTTTATGGTTGGATTGGCACACGTGTGTGTGTGTGTGTGTGTGTGTGTGTGTGTGCGCGCGCGCGTGTGCGCGCGCGCAGTGATGTGCATGCACATTTGTTCTCACCTGCATGCATGAGACTGCAGTTGGTGTCAGGAATCATCCTCCATCGTCCATTTTACTGAGTCAGGATCTTTCAGGCAAACTCAGAATTCACCAAAATAGTTAATTTCACTACCCAGCTTCCTCTAGCGCTAGCCTGCCCCTGGCTTCTGAGGCTGGGTAGTGAGATTACAGGCAAGCTGCCACCCACCAGTGCATTCACAAGGAAAGCACTTTAGCCACTGGGCCACCTCCCCAATCAGGGTTTATGAATTTTCAGTGCCACCCTGTAACATGGGAATAGCCTTTATCGGAGATGAGCTGGCTGACCAGAAAGAAGCCACTTGTTCCATACTACAATCTCAAGACAGTAGTTGGCATTGCTTGGTTCCAACACATTCAGTTTGGTAAGAATAAACACAAAATGATTCCAGACACATTGAAGACTTGAGAGTTTGGTCACCAAATACTTGGATGGATGTGACTGTAGCTGCCACGGAGCACAAGCAAGACCCTGGTGTGCATCCCAGACTTTCTATCTCAGTAAGAACTTTGCCAGGTGCCTAGGTTCCAGCCCAGAAGGAGATCCTGACCAGAGGTGATGTCAAGAGGGTCATGAAAGCTGAGGGAGTGCACAAATAATAAAAAGTGAGTACCATAGGTGACATGCTCTTATGAAGTGGGTTCCTGTGACTGAGGCAAAAGTTGGTGATAAAAGCAAGAATAAGAAGTGTGGTAAGAATAAGATAATATGGCTTTAAGGTGACCAACGTGAAGAATATCTTCTGGCCTGGATGACAGACATGAGTGATGATGTCACCAAGTAGAGCTATACAACAGACATGAAATGGAACAGCAGCGATTCAGACCTCCCCAAGCATCCACTGAAATGTCATCGGGGATGCTGCTGACACCAAAGCAAAAGAGACCTGGGCTACTGTGAAAGAGTGTCTCAGACGTGAATACACTTCTGACAATCAGGATCATAGTCTTCCATGGAAAACTTAAAGAACATCTCAGGAAAAGCAGATTTGCAGAGTTGAGGCTGGCAGCAGAGATTTGGGCACTAAGGACTACACCCTCTAAAGGGACAAAGCAATCAAATGCATGGCTTGCAGGGTTTTCTCCATCTCTAGACTGTCTTTCACTTGATTAACTACTGTTTTGTGGTACAGAAGATTTTTAAGTTCCTAAATTCACATTTGTCAGTTGTCTTGTTTCCTGAACAACTGGAGTCTCGTTGAGAACAGCCTTGCCTATGTTTAGATCTTGAATCTCTTTCTATACATTTCCTCTGCGGCTGGTGCGTTGGTCATCTAGTGACTGGCTGCACAGTACACATCACCCTTTCAAAGTTCTGTAAAACCTTTTGTATGGATGGAATCTTAAGACACTTTGAAAAATCCCCAAAAACTTTGTAGAACTACCATGTAGCAAGCACAGGCACAAGATATGGAATTTCCTGGACTAACAGGATTAAATGACTATGAATTTTGATAAAATTTACCAAATTCATCTTCATGCTTCCAGTCATGGTAACAGAAAAGGCAATTTTTCAAATTCTAATTAAAGTCATTTTCTCAGTGCTTGAGAGATGGTTCACTTAAGAGCAGTAGCTGGTTTCACTGAGGATCCGGGTTCAATTCCTAGCAACCATATTTTAGTTCAGAACTGTAAATCTTACTTCAGTCAGTAACAGGGCATTTGATGATCTTGTCCAGCCTCTAGAGGCACCAGGCATGCACAAGTTACACAAACATAATGCAGGCAAACTATTCATACACAGAAATGAATATAAATGTAAAAAAGCTAGAAAATTAAAGTCCCTTCAAAAGGGTAGCATTATAAAGAATGAGGTTTCTGCATTACTATAATTTGCTAAAGTCTCCCTCTCCTCTAAATGCTTGAGTTACTAGGAAGATTGTCTGACAATAATCACATGCTTAAACTGTTCTGTGGGATTTTGTCTTATCTACAATATTGTTGAACTGAGAGTTCTTTCACACTCATTAACAGAAGAGTGAGAGAGATAATTTATTGAATTCTCTCACTGAGCATGCCAGAAGTCCATCCCTGTGAATTAACACAAAAGGGCTAAAGGTTGCATAACCCAGGATCATAAATTCTTGAATATTTACCATTAAGGAATTGTATCTTAAAGAGAGACTTAAAAATAGAGAAAAAGCACAATTAATCCAATAGAAGAAAAGAAAACAGAGCATCAGAAGGAGGACACTCTGAGCAGCTCTCAGCTCAGGGGGAGTTCTGTAGAGAAGCTCAGAGTTCTGCAGGTAGAGGACATGCTGGTGGTGCTTGTGGAGAAGAGATACCATGTAGCCACTGGCCCCTCCCATGGCACCCTGAAACACAGCATCTCTCAGGACCATGAGAGGGAGAACAACCCACTTTGTTTTCTGACTTTCTAGCATAAAATAACAATAGTTGTCTTCACTCTTAAGCTGTGACATATTCAGGTTTGTACTTGTGATGGAGTGGATTAGGTTCACACTTATTAAAGAATTGAGTATCCAAAAGAATGAAAAGAATGGAAGGATGTGCCATGCAGACTTTGGTCTGAGCCTCCTCCACCCAGATGCTCTGGGACTGATGATGATGGCCTGGACCACAGTGAGGAGACTGCTGGTGCAGATGGAGACACCACGGGCCACCCTTGACAGGTAAATGAGGATCTTACAGCCTATGTCATCTAGGAAGTTTCTCAAACCAAAAGTTGCTATTGTCTTTGGCAATCCTTTTGCAAGGAGGATTATGATGTTTGTAAAAGCCAAGTGGATGAGAATAAGGTGTATGGGTTTCCTCTCAGGGCCTCCCCACCAACTGAACATATAATTCACAAAAACAGAAATGTTCCCCAGAGTGCCAACCATAGTCATAAAGAGGAAAATTATTTTCTTAATAAACTTCAAAACCATTTCTTCCTTCTTAGATAGAAAACTTTGTGTCTAGGATGTAAAGACTCTTTCAAGAAAGCATCAATAATGCTAGACATACATCAGAAAAACACATTTTGCACAATGGCATTTTCAAGTGTGTAAAAGACAGCAATGGACACATGTAATGTATGCAAATTAGATCCTTGAAATGCCTCCTTTTCCCCACTGTGGACTCTGAGATATTGTGTGTGCTCTGACAAGTAAGTTTGGGAACTGCTATTCAAAATCTAAAGTTTTAAAGGAGATTTTGAATTTTGAGCTGTGCACTAGCAAAGCTGACTTGTTCAAGTGGAGTGTATCTGTCTTTCTGTCTCTCTGTCTGTCTTTCGGTCTGTATGTCCTCATACCTGGATTTTCCTAGTTAACTCTCAGCATAGCTGAATTGAACTCCAGTTTCTCCAAACAACATTTCTTCCACTGTTTCTCATTCTATTTCATCATAATTCCCCACCCGACTTCCAAAGCCTGAGGCTCATGCTGAATCTGTGTGCCTTCCCCACATCACCTCACAGACACTGGGAATCCCTGCTGGGTCAGCACATGTAACACATCTCAGAGTTAGTCACCTTACCCTCCACACTGTCTCCTCCTTTGTCTGATATTCCTTTCTTATCTGCATCTTGACTAAAGTAACAATTTCTAGATTTGCTTTTGGCTTAGAAGTTTTATAACTTCCATTTCCACATCTTAATATTTTTAAAGTTTCTATATTGACCACTCTGTGACTTCACTCCATATTAATGTTCACTAGTCACTTTTTAAGATAGTCCTCAATGTCAAATCAAATCATGTAACCTTTCAAGATAGGGCCTGACAGTTAAATCTGAGCCACAAAGAGATATGCTGAAAAATTCATGTACCCATCAGGTTACAGGTGTCTAGCAGAACCCTGTGGTGCTTCCTAGGAGAGGGGGGAGCAGATGGCTGTGACCCCAGTTTATGACTTCAGGGTATTTGTGACTCCAGTGAGTGACCTGAGGGCATCTGAGGGAGCATGGATCTGCTCTCCAGGAAGGGGTGATGATGAGCTGGATCTAAGAAGGGGATGAATGAGGTGTTAGGTCTGCCATGAGATGAGTGTAGTTCATGACTTAGGACTCCTCAGTATTGGCTGCATACAGTACCGTAGGTTGGGCACACTGTGTGAGCGGGGATCCCCATCTCAGAGTTCACGATGCGTTTGCCTCTCTGGGGCCTTGTGAGCAGCAGTTTGTCAGTTTGCTTTGCAGATGCTTCTCCTGATTCTTCTCCAACCTTGTTATCCGGCAGGCTGCTTTGTTCTGCATGGGTCTGAGCTGATTCCAGAACCTTAGATCTCGGCAGAACGTTATTCTTCATGTTCAGGAGCTCCTCCATTCTTATTTCTCAAGGACTCATGGTAAGCTTTGGGCACCTTTCTAGAAAAAGAGAAAACTGACTATTTCATGGGTCTGTGTGTTCTGAGCACATGGAACGCCTCTGTTCCCTTATCCCTGTGAAACTTACAGAATTGTTTTAACTGTCTATGTCTTGATGGTATCACCTGTGACCTGCACGAACCGAGCCGTATTGCCTAGGTTTGGGTTTATGTTGCCTCGCGACTCTAGAAATGCCAGTTACTTCCTTTCAACTGCCCCCCTGTTGGAGGGGTAATTATTGCCTATATTATCGGTGCATTCTAGAAATTACAATACCATCCCAAATATGCTCCAGACAGTAATAACAAGCACACAAGCATTCAGTATCAATTTAGAATAAAAATGCAGTGTTTACTCAGAGGCTAGAATCTGTAAAAATCCCTTCAATAATTCACCCCAAATCCTGATGGAAAATGTTTGTTTAATGTTTGATTTCCTGGGGATTCCTACTTTTCTGGTTTGCTCTCTCTCTATCCCAAAGTTTAATCATATTTCAGAACAGATTCTGATCTTCTAATTAGTGATCCCTTCTACTGGTGTGGAGTGTCAGAGGAGAGAGAGGCAACTTATCTTCCACATTATATTGGCGAATATAATAGGAAATTAATTTAAAAGACAGGGTGGACTTGCGTTTACAAGTACAGGTGGACCCTTGTCTGGAAGTAAACCCCAGGAACATGACATAGGCTACATACGTCCATCCTGGTTTTCTAAAAAGAAAGAAACAAAAGTGAAAGACTATTTCTCTTTTCTGCTTAGCACTGGGATAAAATTAAAATGAGCTATTCAGGGTGTGCTAGTTCACAGTCTCAATTCTTGATAGCAGGAATCCTCAAGATGGTAATAATAACTGTTAATTAGTAGTTTATATTTCTCCACACCTGCCAGGCATACTGGACTGTAGCTGATATAAGTATTATAATATTATGTGATAGATGGAAGGGCCTAAGGATGGAATTAAAAAAAAAAAACCTTCAAATTAGGAAAATCATTGTGGAAAAAAAATTGCCAATATTTCAAAAGTGGAATTGCACCAAAAGTGAAAAGCACCAACATTATAAACACTAGTGATACTGTTGGAATCACAATGCTGTCTTGTTATTTTTGAGACACAGTCTCCCTATGTAAACTAGGCGAGCCTTGAACAACAATACAATTACCTAGTCTCAGTCTCTCTAGTGCTGACGTTACAGGAGCATATTCTGATTTTCTCCATGGTTTGAGAGACATGTGAAAATCTTCCATATACTATTGATTCCTTTAAAGAAAAAAAAAAAGGAAGAAACATTAAGCAAAGACCCAGCCAGAGCTCTGTCATGATCCCCCACACTGAGGATGGATAGCAATGCTTCAGTATTTCTGTTCCATTTCTCTGTCTCCAGGATCCAGTCTCCTTTGGTCTTTCTGGAGTCAGGGACTAGCCTCCTCAGGGTCAGGAGGAAAGCAGAGGTCCCGAGGATCACAGAGCCTGTCAACTGCTCCCTGGCTTAGTCAAAGAGAGAGACTTTGGCTTTAGTGAAACTCTCCCTGCACAGCTGAGGGGTTGAAGATCTCACCTCCATGAACTCACCTGGACCTCTGTGGTGCAGACAGACAGCCTCTGGAGCAGCTCTGGGAAGGTGACACTTGCCGAGTCCTATTTGTACTGTCAGGGTTTGTGGGGCTCTTGGCTGCCATCAGTAGTGCAGACTTCAAGTTTCATGTTGTCACAGTGTGGGGGAAGGAAGGCCTCTGCAGGGCCCCAGTCCCTGAAGTACACTTCCCCCTCTCTCCACAATTACTACATCTGTTTTCCTCAGAAGTTATTTCAAGTTTAATTAGGGCTTAATGATTTTAAGAGGAAGGATGTGAGGTGAGAAAATGAACAACTAAGTTTCTTTGTACAGAGCTCCCCTATTCTCTAGACTTTTTTTTTTAACCTTCCCAAAGAGACAAGCTATGATATGGCAGGGGAACTGTTTCTGACACATAGACTAAGTCACTTGCTTCTCTTTCTTAAATTCAGTAGAATAATCAATGTTCAACACTGGGGATTCAAGTGCAAGTCCAACATATGGACTAGAACAAGTTTAGAGCTCTTTGCTCTACCTGTGCCCATTGCAGGTGACAGGCTTTGTTTTAAATGATTCTTGCATTCCTGCACATTAAATATCACACAGAACTCGAAATGGAAGCCTTCTTGCCCTTATTCCAAAGGCAGTATTTACTCATTATAAAACTTCAATGACATTTATAAAACTTTTGTGTGCACTTATGTGTGGATCTTCCATATACATTTCATTCTAGTTTTTAGGAGATCCAACCCTACCTATCCCAGATGGAAAAGGGTGTAAATAAATATACAGGGCTAAGATTAGAAGTGATGGCATCATCATTTTGTTCTTTGCTGCGCTCTGTGTTTCACTGTAAGATCCTGACTCAGCAGAGTAGATGGAGGATGATTCCTGACACAACCTCAGTCTCATGCATGCAGGTGAGTACAAATGTGCATGCACATCACCTCACACACAGGTGTGCCTGTGGACTCACAAACATGCATGCACCCATAAAACATGGAAAAAGTAAAACAAAACAAAACGAAAAAACCACAGTGTAACTGCTCTTCTTCAAGGAAATCAGGAAACCTACTGTCAAAACAGGTGGCTTTACTTATGCTTTGGCTGAGCCAGGGAGAGAAAGACTCTTCCTTTCTCTCCCCTTCTCTGTAGCAGTGATGCAATTTTACAACAAAGGAAGAAGTGCAGGAAAGGTGCCCGTGTCCTCAGAACTCTGGGAAGCCTCTCTGGGGGGCAAGTTCCTCCTCTGACACTGCCCAGGCTTCAGCCTTTCTCCTCCCCAAGTGGGGGACTGACTCTAGGCAAATGGTCATTCCTTGGGTTTGTAATATCAATATTCTGAGAGTGTAAAGGATGGGACACGTGTCTCCTTTCAGAATATCTGCCATCCTGCCAGGACAGTGACATCCTGACACCTCTTTCCCTGTTGGGCTCCTGCTCACTACTCCTGATAGAGCCCACGACAAAAAGGAAGTGAAGGGTATTTCCTAGACATGATAAACATTGAGGGGATATATATGCGGATCATCATTAGTTCTTGGTTTTTTTTTTTTTTTTTTTTTTTTTTTTTTTTTTTTTTTGTAGTTCTAGATTCCTTGCAATGGGGTCTCCTTCAGTTTTTTTTTTTTTTTTTTTTTTTTGCAAGTAAGCAAGAGATCAAAAGTCACATAATTGGCAGAGTTGAGGGGGAGGCAGGTAAGAATCTGCCCAGCATCCATCCAGGGTAATGTTTCTGCCATAGCTATTTGAATGATTTAGTAATATATTTTGTGTTGCTATAAAAATATTTGAGTTTAAATATTTTGTGAAATGGTCTGTGTGGATCATTCTGGTGAGGAACTCCTGGATGCTTCACAATGTAGTTAAGAAACAGAACAAAACATGACAACATACACAAAGGACCAGGTGTGTGGTGTGGTCTTGCCATATAATCCACTCCCATAAGAATGACTTAATTCTAGACATCTTCATTAAATGCTTATGAAGAGTCATCTGATGATCCGATTCCATTCCAAGTAACATTCTACCTCTTCAACACTGCCAGACGAGGACCACACTTCCAATCCCTGGACCTGAGAGAGACCCATAAACCATACTGAAACCACAGAAGTTGCTTAATATGCAAATAAAGTTTAACATACCTGAAACTCTATATGTCTTTATCTGAACATGCAATCTATTCCTCTAAATCATTTCCATCTAATGAATTATCAGTCACTTACCCAGGATTTCAAGTCAAAGATCTCTCACACTTCACATCCTAGTCTTTAGTAAACATGATTGGTTCTGTATTAAATTATTGAAAACATAGCTAAATCATTCTACCCCTATAACTACTTGCTACCACCCAAATCCAAAGCTTCCACATTTTAATATGCACAGAGATTGCTTGATCACATCCCATATGGAAGACATTGAGCTCATGAATCTTTCTGTTCAAGAGAACCTGCTCTTGCATAGAGATTTTGAGTTTGAGCTGGCACATTTTTCTGTCTACCAACCACTTTCCCCTGGGCTCATCCAAGAATACTAGGTGTGGGGAGTGCAGAAACAGAATTGCTAGTCCCTGATGTAAGGTTGCTCTAAAAAGCACCTTCCACTCAGGGCCTCAACTGGCCTTGCTAATGCCATCTCTGAACTCTGTAGTCCTATTGGCTCTCCGTCCCTGTTACTTTTACCACTCCCTGAAGGCTCCCCTGTGTCACTCTGCTCATACCCAACCTGGATCTTGCACCGACAGGCTTATTTAGCATTAGCACATTTCTCTAACACTTTCCTCTAATATTCCTTCTCCTACCAACATGGCCAGCTACAGCACCAAGAGGTGACTTTTAGAAAGTGCCATAGTCTGCCTCTCTACTACTGAAAATCCCTCAGTGGTCTCCTGTTATTATTCTCATACCCAAACCTACACACAGTGTCTATGACTAGAAGTTTTGGGGCACAGCCCTCATCCACATCTCATCATTTCCATGCCTTCCTTCTGTCGGAAGGTGAGAATGTTCTTCCACAGATGTCCACATGCAAAGTACTACACTTCCACTTAGTTTTTGCTTTCCTTAGGACATAGAGCTCTTGGTCACAATTCTTTATAAAGCAAGAAGTGTTTTCCATAGATACCACTTCAAAAGGAATCAAATGTTTTCAGGGTCCAAATGCACAAGGATATTTTCAATCAAAGAGCCCTTGAATATATTCTAAATAAATGATAGGTTGGTGTGCAAAACAATGTTACATATTTTATTCTTATTTTATTGTTAAACTGTTTTTATTTTTAAATTAAAATATGATCAAAAATTTCCCCCTTCCCTTTCCTCCCTCCAACATCTTCCAAACACCCAACCCCTTGCTCTCTCTCAAGTTCATGGCCTCAGGGCCCTTTTTCTTTCATTCTTGTGTGTATGTCCATGTGTGAGAGAGCCTGTTAGCCAGAGACTCTTGTGGTGGTACCTTAAGGTCATCCTGGATGTAATTGTTCCGCAGCATCCACACTAGCTTCTTCTGTTTAGGAATTTAGCCACATCCCACTGTTGATCAGATTTGCTGGGCTGTGGTAACTTGACTGGTCTCACTGTCATTATCTCTCTGCCCTGCTCGCTCACCTCAGAGATGGACCACCTGCCCTAACTCACTCTCCTGCTCTGGCTTTGGGAAAATTGAAATTCTGATTCTGAGTGAAACATTGTCTCTAGTGCTTTTCCCAGTGCTAATGACAGGCTACAGGTCACATAAGAGGGATGGGGGGATGGGAGGATGGTAAGAATGCACTTTCCACCTGCCTAGAAACCCTGAACTAGTTAGTCTTAAGATTGCACAGTGCCAGACTTCTTCGAAAAAGAAATCTATTATTATACTATTTAATTTAATACTGTGAAATATTATAATATTAAGGCAAATGGAAGTTTGGTAGGCAATAATATAATCCCAGCATTTGAGATACTGAGTTCAAGATCAGCCTGAGCTATGTACTGACTGCCAGGTCAGCCTCTGCTACACAACAAACGTTAAGTCCCCCAGCTCTGAAATTCACCATGGCAAAGCAGCTTACAATATACATACCTCTGGCTCAGAGAGTAGATGTACAATGTAATTTCTACACTTCTCAGTGAGAATACATGACATTAAGAACATGGGTGTTTCTGTTGATCAGAACATAGGGGCTGAAACTAGCATAACCAAGTTCTAAAAATGTTTCACTATTTAGTGAAATGGAATCATGTGTCACAGTGAAATCTGTGTGGAAGGAGAGAAAAAATGAAATCTACCCAATAGAAGAAAAGAATACAGCTCATTAGAATGAGCACACTCCATGTAGCTCTGATTTCTTGAGGGGAATTATTTTCAAACCTGGAACTGTGAAGGTGGAGGACTTGCTTGTGATGTTTATAAAGATGGAGAGCCATGGACCCACTGCTCCAGCCCATCAGACTCTGAAAGATGACATCACGAAGAGTCATGAGAGAGAGGAATAGCCACTTGATTATATTTCTGGATGGCAGCATAAAGCAATGGCCAATGAATGTTCCAGGTGTAGATATGTTCAAGCCACCACCTGCTTTGAAGTAGCAGACCAAGCTGGAGCTTATGAGAACATTAACAATCCAAAAGAGAAGGAGAAAGGGAAGAACTTGCCATGAGATCTGTGGTTTTAGTTTTGTCCAAAGGGTGGTCCTGGGACTGATGGTGACAGCCTGGACCACGCTGAGGAGACACGTGGTGCAGATGGAGAGGCCCCATGCCATCCTTGCCAGATAAACCACAGCTTTACAGCCAGTATTGCCGGGGAAGTTTCTGAAATAAAACACTGTGGCTATGTCTCTGATCCCCGTGGTACAAATAATAATCATATCAGAAAATGCCAAGTGGGTGGGAATAAGGTTTAAGGGCTTTTCTCAGTCTCAAAGGCAAAAGTGAACATACATCTCACAAATATTAGAACAACCTTTATCCCCAAGGTAGTTTTTAACCTAAGTGGACACTAAAATTTAGCAGAGAGTCTTCATTATTTGAGAAATCCACAACCAAGGCTGCTGCACACATTTCTTGGGAAAGTTTCAACTCCTGTCCAGGGAAGGAGAGTGGCCTCAGCGCCCCTGATAGGCACTGTTTAGTAGTCCTTCAGAGACTTGAGGATTTTCCATTTCTTGCAAGGAACTGATGGACAGCTCTGGTGAACAGCCCTTTGCCAGGTTGCATCCCACCAGGCAGTACACCAAGGGCACTAACAGGAGCCTCCCTAGGAAGCCTGCAGCACAGGTAGCCTGGATGATGTGGGGTCAGAGCAAAATCTGGACCCTCTGTGTTCTCCTGGGTGGGAGGCTGCAGACTCCTCAGATCCCCAGTGTCCTGCTGCCATACAATGCCAGACTACACAGGCTTCAGCAACCAGTTCCACTCTGTACCTTCAGGACTACAGTCCCTATGTCCACAGCTGAACCCCATGTGCCCCAGCATCAATATGGAGGACACGGCCCTAAACTCTGTGGCTAGCATGCAGAGTGACCTAACACATGCCATACATTCTGTGGAAGCCCTAATGAGTGAATGGAAGTGAGAGTCAGCAGCTGTGGTGCATAGTTCCTGAGATATTTTTACACAGCACTGTATACAGGGAGGTTCACAAGTAGAGCTTGTTTTTCCAGTCATGATGGCATTCTCTAAAAGATGACATTTCCCCTGAACTTTCCTATATATTTCCTGATCACACGCCAGTATCACAAGTATGTTGAAATTGCCTTACAGTGTTTATTCTTACCAGTTCTTTAGTGTTTGGTACCCTGCAATTCCAAACCTTCACCTGCTGCTGTGAATTAGCTTCTTGCTCCTCTCATCCCACTTTGCAAGTGGCCTTCAGATAAAGGATGCTCCCTGACATCCTTGTCCTTCACTTGCTCTCCTGCTCATTGGATTTAGTAAGTGCTTTGTAAATACCTAGAGAAGTCGATGATCACAGAAGTACATTAGAAGGACCCTGAAGACAGGGAAATGTTAGCCCTTGTCGGAGTAAAACTCTACCATATAGAAAAATAAAATTCTACGTTCAGGTGATTATAAGCCCTCTTGTATTTCCTGATGAAGTATGCAACAAGCTAAATAAACTGCATGATAGACATGGTGGGTTGGTGGGAAAGGGAGAATCCCTGCCAAATCCCTAGAAACTGAACGAGTGTTCTATTATCTAGCACCAGCTGTCTGAAAAAAAAAACCCTATTATCTCAATTAATTTATTGTTGTGATAAATTCAAATGGCAAGGCAAAGCCATCCAAGTGTATAGCTTTAGTTCATGAAGAACTGAGTACAGAAAGGAATTTTTTATTTCTCAGGGGACACATCAATGCTTAGACACATGGACATCCCTGATTATCAGGACAAAGGGGCTGAGAACAGCATAACTAAGTACTAAAAATGCCTTAATATTGAGTATTGTGGAATCGTGAGTCACTGTGGAGCCTGTGTAGAAGGAGAAAATGAAATCTGCCCAGTAAAAGAAAAGGAAGCAGGTCATGAGACTGAGAACACTGTGGGCAGCTCTGATTTCTGGCCTGGAATCATTTGCAAACCTGGAACTTCGAAGGTACAGGACACGTACGTGATGTTTGTACAGTTGGAGAGCCATAGACCCACTGCTCTAGCCCATGAGACTCTGAAAAACGACATCACGAAGAGCCATGAGAGAGAGAAAAAGCCACCTAACTGTGTGTGTGGATGGCAGCATACAGCAATACCCAGTATACATCCCAACTTCAGACCTGTTTGTGCTACTGGCTGCTGTGATATAGTGAAGCAAGTTGGAGCTTATCAGGGAATTAAAGATCCAAAAGAGGAGGAGAAAGGGAAGACCTTGCCATGCAGTCTGTGGTTTGAGCTTTCTGCAAAGGATTGTCCTGGGACTGATGGTGACAGCCTGGACCACACTGAGGAGACAGGTGGTGCAGATGGAGAGGCCACGGGCAACCCTTTCTAGGTAAATTATAGTTTTGCAACCAATGTCACCTAGGAAGTTTCTGAAATAAAAAATTGCAGTTATGTTTCTGACCCCTATGCAATGAATAATGATTGTGTTTACAAAAGCCAAGTGGATGAGAATAATATCTATATTTTTTCTGTCAGGACCTATGAGAGTATACACATGTCTCACAAATAAGATGATGTTCCCTAAAACTCCAAGTCCAGTTAATGAAATGAAAATCAATCTCTGGATGAGATCTCTCCAGATCATGTTCATGATATTTCCAGCACTAGGAAAAACACTTTTGAGAAACACAAGGATGTAACATGAAATGGTTCAGGCCTGTGTGTGCTCTGTTTTCTTTTGTGAGGAGAACAGTATATCATGTAAACACCCAGTCCTTTGTTAAAGAAGCCTGAGTTTGTTCTTACCCGACCTGGTCTTGTTTCCACGGATACAGCAATGATGCTGATGGTGATTGGACATAAACACCATGCTGACATACTCACTGCTTTACAGAAGACAGTTCTTTATACCCTCCATCTTTAAACTTTTTTCCATGAGGACATCCAAAAAAGGGCAGCATCACTCAACTTCTGAGACATGATATGGAGCATCAACTTAGATGTCTTTCTTACCCCAATTCTCTCTGTCACCCTGTACACACTCATCATTCGAGTGTTGAACTAATAGAAAACTGGAGATACTCCAAAGAACTGTAACACTTGTCCAAATGGGGATGCTTTCCAGGGAAAGTCAGGTGGCTTTTCAAAGTCTCCAACTCTGAATTGACCTTGAAATAAAAGACACATAGATTAATTGGGAAGGCACTAAGTAGCTAGCCCATTCCCTCACCTTCAGTGGGATAGTGTGGTTAATTGTTGTTCCCTAGCACTTCATGTGTCGGTTATATTAAAGGAAACCATACCCCTACTTATGTGCATTTACTGACCATGCCCTAAAAATGTTCTCCCAAGAAAGTATCATATCTCAGTTCTAAGCTTAGTAATTTTTCTTTGGACTCCCAACAAAGGCACAATCTAACATTTTGATTTTCAAGGTTCATTAAATCAGTGATTTTACCATTTGGTAATGCACTAACCCTATAAATGACAAGCAGCCCACTACCCCATATTATTGTGAAGTTTTACACATAACATCCATTCTTCTGTTTTCTCATTCTGTTTAAATTGAAGGGAGGATTAAAACACAAATGAACTGATGTTGCTTCCACTTTTACAAATCATAGATAGTGTCAAGTGGGAAACCTAAATGTATTTTCTTCCACTTTTTAGTATTCTCTGCTGTTCACAAAGTTCATATCCAGATTGCTTTCAGCTTCTTCCAAGCATGTGTAACATGGACACTGGCCCTGTGACAAGGGGACAAGTGATGTCCTCTTTGTGATATGACTCCAGCCATGATCCTTCATAGCTAAGTGCTGCCCACAGGCCACAAATGTGTCTCCTACAATTTCCCTTGAACCCTCCGACTGTGCTGTCTGTTAGCCTGCTTATATCATCCCTTTGTGCTGAGAACACCTGAGAGATGCTTTAGTTCATCAGCTACCTTGTATAAGCCTGTCATGGAATGCTCAGAAAATGACTTCTGAGTAAATTATTAACTGAGTGTTATGGTTGTAATGTTCTATATAAACCACAGAGGTGAACTGAAAGCAAAAATATTCTGGTTGGTCTCTTTCCTTAAAGTGCTTGGGAGGTCAGTCCACATTGGAATACGCATTCAGGAATGTTTACTGTATTTCCTTGCATGCATGGGGGTGGTAAATTTCCAAATTCCCATAGGTCCAATGACTATCATGGACTATCTTTAAAGGCATCATCAATGTGGCTAAGTTATAGTTGCATTATCTCTGTAATGATCTTTTTATGACTGTATGGTTTTTGAAGGTGTACCTCTTATTTCTTTGAGATACCAATAATGAATATTGAAATGAGGAATGGGTCACTGTTTCCTGAGTAGTGTCACTCCTGCATTGAAAATATGATCTATTTAAACCTTTTCAACTGCTGGAGAGACATTTATATGTAGATTTCTGTTCATTTCTTTTTGAGTTTAGTTATTTTATGTGTATGAATATCTGCCCGGGCAGCACTTGCGTCCCTGGACCTGCACAGGTCAGAATAAGGCATTGGATGCCCTGGAACTGGACTTGCACATGGTTGCTAGCTTTGAAGTGGGGGCTGAGAACTGCAAGAGTAGCAAATGCTCTCAAGCACCGAGCCTATTCTTCAAAGATGTATGTACAATTTAATAAGCTTCACAAGCTCCTTACCTCCGCCATGCTGAAACCAATCAATCCAGTCTGTGTGCATCCAGTTCAATGAGAGATTTTGCTGCAATGATGTGATGGAGAGTAACACATATTCTAGAAGCTGGAGGAATTCCAAAACTTTAGAAATAGAAAGTTCAGGATTCACAAGAACCTGCTTTGTGACCACCCAGTGTGGATTAAAATTCTGGCTTTCCCAATTCCTATATTCATCATGTTAAGAATATTATTTGGTTTCTTTAAAAAGTATTTTTCATATATAAATTATGTTTTGTGCAATATGGGTGTATTTTAGGGAGTCGGTGAACTGACATGCATAGCGCCTGGGGAAATGCCCAGCATGCTTTAAAGAACCGTTTTCTAAAATCAGTTATTAGTGTTAGTATTTAGCCTCATGTCTGCTTTATCCACAATTCTCATATTCTGGTTTACATTGGATCTAGGGAAGGGGAGATTCAAAAGAAATGAAATCATGGTAAAGAAAGAAAGAGAGCTCCATTTGCAAAAGACTGTAGTCACTAGATGTTACACAGCTCAGATTGAAGTTTCCCAGTCCTTGGAGGGAAAAACACACAAAGATTGTACAGAAGCTGTGGGAACAAGAGCTTCCTACTCCAGGCTGCAGTGCAGGTGCCCCTGTCTCCTGCTCTGCCTGTCCTGTGTAATGAGCACTCTGGCACAGTGGCCACACACACTGTCCACATGGCTGATGAAGCCATCCTGGATTGCAGGTAGGAAATGATAGAACATCTTCTCCTCCCTGAATCCTGCCACTTTCCTCTCCCAGAGTACCAGGGAGCCCACGTCCTTGTCTCCTGCATCTCTGCCCTCCACAGATTTCTTTCCATTCAAAGGCAGCTCCAACCCACCATGACATGGCAGCACTCACCCATGCAGTCTGTGCAGCAGCTCAGGGTGGGTGTCCTCATGGCACCAGCCAGGCCCTGTTTATCAACCTGAGACCTTAACTCAAGAGAGGTGTCAAGATGTCACCATCAGTAGTTTGGCTTCATCAGGGAAAAGGCTCCTCCTGCACATCCCATCCCTGAGGCCCGCTCTGCCTCCCTGGTGCTCTGTCATTTCCTGAATCCAGAAACTTTCTGATTATAATTATGGTCTCTGTGAGGAGAAGGAGGGGTCCAGGCATTTGAACTTAACTCCAGTCTGTCCTCATGCCTTAGTTTATCTCCTTAACCAAGAGCTACTTTGGAAGAAATATCTGATAGTCCAAAGTGATCACTTTCTGAATAATTTTCAAGCATATTCTTTATTAATAACAAAAGATCACTCAGTACTACAGTCAAGGGCTACGGTCCATGTCATGTTTAGAACAATCACCAGGATACTGTGGGAGCCTCTGCGTTCTCACTAATGTTTTGAGTGTCTGCTGCACACTTTACTGTCAGTCCTGAGTACTTTTTCCTATTTTCTTTTTCCCATTTAAATTTTTTTCTGTCTCTTTCTTGTTTATTTCATTTATATTAGCTTCCTAGGAAGTTGTCAGTATGTATATTTGAGATGGAGGAGAGTAACAGGCTTCACCTTCTCTGATCTCTTGTGAGTCCTTAACTCCTTAGTTTTCCTTGCTTTCCATAGTTTCGACTCCATCCCTAAATTCTATTGACTTTGATACTCTTCTCTTAATCTTAAACCTGGCCCCTAACTCTCATCCATACTCTAATAGTAGTGATTCATAATTGGTCCCATTGTGTGTCCCAAACATTGCAATGCTTGCCTTCTAATCCTCGGCTTCTGGGTTGATCCTTACAGCAATGTTCTCAATGTATTGTAGCCAAAGTACTCTTCCTCAATTAAAGATGCGACCATATAACTTCTTGTAAAGAAATTTTTGTTTAGTACTAATGAGAAATATTATTTCCTAAAACCATTAACTGGTTCATGCTCATTGTACAAAATGATGAGTTTCATTATGTCATTTTCATATATATGAAGATCATACATCTTTCTCATATCCACCCTCTCTCATCCCTTCTGCTCCCCTCACCTAGTCTCCTTGCATTCTTTTTGTGTCTTATAGAGGCCCCAGTGATCTGGTTCTGTAGACACTCTGGTCTCTTGAGCTACTTTCAGGGCTCCCAGCATGTGTTTAGGCCTTTTAATAAGATCTCTTTGTCCCTAATTTCCTTCTCCCTACTGGTCCACCTGTCTAGCACTTACTTATTCTTAATATGTAACTTTGAATTCAGTTTCTTTACTTCCTGAGCTAGATGGGTACTGTGTGATGTGCTTCTATACACTCTCAACAGACTGCCTTCTTAACACCATTCTTGACTGTGAGATCTTAGGAGTCACCATCATGTTAGAGTTGTGTAGTCTCCATTTAAATTTTTATACACTATATTTTGATCATGTCATTCCGTTCCCCCAACACCTCCTGCTTCCTCCACACCTCCCTATGTATCTAATTCTATGTTTGCTCTTTTGTGCTCTCTCCCACAAAAATGACAAAACAAAACAAAACACCAAATAAAAGAAAATTAAATGAATCAAAATAAAATAAAAAGCTCAAACAAAATGAAACAAAAAGCCCACAAAACTGTGAAGGTCATTTTGTGTTAGATAACTATTCCTGGGCATGGGACCTGCTCTGGAGTGTAGCTGAGTGTCACTCAGTGACATTTCATTGGAGAGAACTGATTGTCCATTTTTCCAGCAGTTGTAAATTGCAAATAGCATTGTGGGGATATACAATTAAATATCATTCTATCGTATTTTGAACCAACTTAGTCAGCATAACTTTTTTAATGAATTATGAACACTCCTTAGGTATCATAATGTAACAGGCTGGTGTTGCCCATTCTTACATATCTTCAATGAGAAAAATATGAGATGGACCTGTAAAGCTGCCTATAAATAACGACCAAAAGGATCAGTTACTAGATATTTGGTTTTGAATTGTTTTCAAAATAATATTAATATTATTATATTAATTAATAATAATATTGCAATGTTGGAAAGTGAAGGCAGGAGGGACCTCACGGCAAGGATCCACCTGTTCAGACAGTGAACCTCACGCCAGCAGAGCTACAGGAAATGACTCTCACTCAAGTTCGTACGGACATAAATAAACAAAACAATTATATCTGCAAGATGGAATCTAGACCTGAAATCCCTAAGTCCAAGTGTGACTGTGAAAGTAATCACGGCACAATTTCTAAGTTGTTGTTTGTTTTTTCTTCCCAAAGTATGTTTTGCTTTATATTTATTTATTTATTGGAGGTCAAAATGTCTTTATTTGCAGATGATGATAGTTATACATAAATGACCCAAAATATCCTGCCAGAAAACATAAATGACCCCCAGAAGTCCTACAGCGGATAAACTCTTTCAGCAAAGTAGCTGGATACAAACTTAACTCACAAAATCAGTAATCCCTCTAAATACAAATGACTAACAGACTGAGAGATAAATAGAGAAAAAACACCGTTCACAATAGCCTCAAATAACATAAAATACCTTTTGAAAAAATTAATCTCATAATTCTTTACTGATTCCTTGAGAATTTCACATCATGTACTGTAGCAGGAATCATAAAAGGTCTTATTAATGAAATCAAACCCAAGGCCAGTTATTGGGGTGAATGCTGGAAGATCAGAGAAGCAGAACAAGCCACAGCTATCTCACCTTGCTAGTTCCTCAGGTGATCCTGTTTCCTCAGGCTGGAAGCTTCTGAGTCCTCATCCCAATGGCTCTCAGCTGGACTGTGCTGCTCCAAAGCCTGAATACTTCTCCAGGCAAATGCTTAACTAACTAAATGCTTAACTAACCACATGCTTTATTCACTACATGCTTTACTCCTTCTTTAGTTCCTGGTCCTCACACCTTATATACCTTTCTCTTTCTGCCTCCACTCCCTAGGATTAAAGGTTGGGTTTCTGGGATTAAAGGCATGGATCACCATGCTTAGCTGTTTCTAAAGTGGCCTTGAACTCAGAGATCTGCTAGCTCTGCCTCCCAAGTGCTGGGTTTAAAGGCATGCACCACCACTGCCCAACTTCTGTTATGGCTTACTCTTCCCATTTTCTAGCCACCATTTTTGGCTTTGTTCTAGTGGCTGTCTGTTCTCTGACCCCAGATATGTTTATTTCAGGGAACACACAATATTTCAGGGAACACAATACCCACCACAAGGTACCCCAGTCCTGCTCACCTCCCAGTCCTTCCAAAGCTTCCCCTTGTCCCCGCAGCATCCCCCTGGAAGAAATTCCCCTAAAATTAATTAAAAACTATATATAACCAAACAACCTCACTCTCCCATCATTCCCACCTCTTCAACACCTCTTAATTCGTCATAGTGACACTGGGAGCTTCAGTGTGTCAAGCAGTATACCATTTTGTCCAATCAGCCCCACACAAAAATGTTCATTCCAGTGAGTCATTGGTCTGGTCGAGGTCTCTGGCCTCTGGCACACCGTCATCACTGGACCCTCACTGAAACTCTTCTACAATATCCTGCTCTCCCCCATGTCCTGGAGATCATGTGACTATTGTTCTATAGTACTAGTCCCTTCGAGTTCTCCAGCATGTCATAGAGGGGGCAGATGTTAGGGTGGGCCAACTCAAGGCCCCAGTTGTGGGTCCTGGGTGGTAGCTGAGCAGTCAGTTCGGACCACTGGGACTGCCCCCTCAGGCGAGGAGCAGAACCAGCTCTCCTAGACCCATGCCATTGGTGCTAGCTCTCTCTAGTGCAGTGGGGGGGGGGAGCAACTCTCCCATAAAAGGTGGGACCAGCTCTCCTGCTGCTGTGTTCAGCAAAGAACAAGGTCAGCTATTCCAGGGCCAGTGAAGGACAGGGCCAGCTCAGCCCAGCCCTTAGATTTCAACACCACATGGTCCTATGGCCACCTGTGGGGGCCATTGACATCACCACAGACCCCAGCTGCAGCAGGACCATGGACACAGACATTGCCCTCTGTAGTAACTCAGGCCAAGATGTCACCGTGGTCCCAAGAGTAAGGTAGGCCACCCAGATCAGCATAGCCCTCAGAAACCTAGATGGTCTCAGATGGCTCACCAGCCCCCAGCCTCCCCATGGCACTCTGTGGCAACACAAACTATGGACATAAACTCAGACCCTGGCCACTGCTAGGCCATAGCCAGCATCTCAGGCCCAGATGATACCATGACCCCAGGTGTCAGAGCAGGACACTCAGATAGGCATCACTCCAGTGGCAGCATAGCCCTCAGACACCAATATGGCCACCTAAATAAACCACAGGCATCTATGTGGCCTTTGTGGCAACATGGGCCTTACATATCCACATAGACCCCAGCTGTGGTAGGACCATGGACACAGACATGGCCTTAGCAGAAGACTAGGCCTGGATGTCACCATGGTTCCTACAACAACGTAGCCTTCAGACACCATAGGCCTCAGGTGTTGGCCCAGACCTCTGGCATCAGCATGGACTTCATTGATAACAGGAGTCCTGGACATCAACGTAGACCCTGGCTGCTGTGGGACCACAGACCCTACATGACCCTTAGGTCCAGCTAGGGCCAAAATGTTACCATGGCATCTTGTGGCAACACAGGCCACACAGATCTGTATGGCACAAACTGCAACATGACCCTCAGATGCCAACATGGCCTCAACTGGTGGCTCAAACTTTGGGCAACCTTGTGGCCTAAGATGACAACAGGGATCATTGATGTCAGACCCCAGCACATGTAGGGCCATGGACCTAGACATGGTCCTTAGCAGCACCCTGGGGCAGGCCACCCACATCAGCCACTTCCTAAATGCATTTGCTTCTTTAGTTCTGCCTCTTTCCACAGCACATGGACAGTTCTGCTTCTCTTTCTCTCCAATTTCTCCACTATATATTTGCTCGTTATAATGGCATCTACCTGCCCAACACCATGTGGGCCTGTGGATGTCTTCAGCCAGCCAGGACTGTCAGATCCAGGCTTGCTGTAGAATAATCCCTCTGTACACTGTGAAGATGTATTGCTCTCATTGTTAATAAAAAGCTGATTGACTGATAGCTAGGCATGATTTGGGGGGCTGAAAGCATGCTGGGGAGAAGAAGGACAGAGTAGGAGAAGGCACCATGAGATCCAGAGCAAGCAGTATAAAAAGTACTTAGCTGAAGCAAACTAACAGTGGGGCAGCACATAGAATAATAGAAGTGGGTTGGTTTAAGTTATAAGACCTAGGTAAAAACAAACCTGAGCTATTGGCCAGGAATTTATAATTAATATTAAGTCTCTGTGTGGCTATTTGGGGATTGGCTGGTGGAACAGAGCTGACTGGCAGTCTAGACAGAAAACCACACCTAAAAATGGTGCACAGTGTTCAGGGCAACATATATTCATATAAAACCTAAAAAACCTTTTTTTAAAAAAAATGTTTCAAACACAAAAATGGAGCCAAACACAGTTTCCTAGTCCTACAGTCTCTTATGCAGCCCACGGTACAGGGAGGCATCTCCCAGCTACTGGCTGCACACTTGAGCCACCAGCATGAGCCCTGTCAGCATGCCATGAGCTAAGCCACATGGCAGGTTTAATATTTTGCTCATGTAGAAGAAGAGATTATAGTTATGCAATGAAGACAGATCCAGACAAAAGAAACCTTTAAATGGGTTACAGTGTGTTTAAAAATGTGCAATGGTTTGGGAGAGAAAAGATATTGACAGCAAGAAAAAGAATAGTTTAAAAATAATAAAGTCCTTACTGCAGGAGTAAAGTAATATAAATAATAAACCACTTACAGGGAGTCTGGATCCTGTGTGTTATTGTGTTGTCTTTAAATTTTCTGATTCTGTGAGCGGTCACTTTGTCTTGTTGACCCTGTCCTTTGCTCTACAAATGCTTCTCAGTTTCAAGAAGTCCCATTGATTGATTGTTTCTCTCAGTGTCTGTGCTACTGGTATTTAGGAAGTGATCTCCTATGTCAATGTGCTCAAGAGTACTTCCTACTTCTGTCAGGTTCAGAGTAACTGGATTTATGTTGAGGTCTTTGATCCACTTGGACTTAAGTTTTGTGCATGGTGACAGATATGGATCTATTTGCAATCTTCTACACGTTGACATCCAGTTATGCCAGCACCATTTGTTGAAGGTGCTTTCTTTTTTCCATTGTACAGTTTTGGCTTCTTTGTCAAAAATTATACGTTCATAGATGTGCGGATTAATGTCAGGGTCTTCAATTTGATTCCATTGGTCCACATGTTGGTTTTTATGCCAGTATCAAGCTGTTTTTATTACTGTAGCTCTATAGTAGAGCTTGAGGTCGGGGATCGTAATGCCTCCAGAGGTTGTTTTATTTTACAGGATTCTTTTGGCTATCCTGGGTTTTTTGTTTTTCCATATGAAGTTGAGTATTGCTCTTTCCAAGTCTGTGAAGAATTGTATTGGTATTTTGATGGGGGGTTGCATTGACTCTGTAGATAGCTTTTGGTGAGATCGCCATTTTTACTATGTTTTTTGTTTGTTTGTTTGTTTGTTTGTTTGTTTGTTTTTCAAGACAGGGTTTCTCTGTGTAGCCTTGGCCCTTTCCTGGAACTCACTTGGTAGTCCAGGCTGGCCTCGAACTCACAGTGATCTGTCTGGCTCTGCCTCCCCAGTGCTGGGATTAAAGGTGTGCACCACTGCCGCCACCACCCGGCCATTTTTACTATTTTAATCCTGCCTATCCATGAGCATGGGAGATCTTTCCATTTTCTGACATCTTCTTCAATTCTTTTTTCAGGGACTTACAGTTCTTGTCATATAGTTCCCTCACTTGCTTAGTTAGAGTAACCCCAAGGCATTTTATATCATTTGTGGCTATTGTAAAGGGTGATGTAATTCTGATTACCTTGTCAGCCTGTTTGTCTATTTATTGAGGGCTACTGATTTTTTTTTTTTTTGAGTTGATCTTGTATCCTGCTATGTTGCTGAAGGCGTTTATAAGCTGTATCAGTTTCTTGGTTGAATTTTTGGGGTCACTCATGTATACTATCATGTCATCTGCAAATAGGGAAAGCTTGACTTCTTCCTTTCCAAATTGGTTTTTTTTTGGGGGGGAGGGGGGGTATTTTTTTTGGAGCTGAATATCGAACCCACAGCCTTGCGCTTGCTAGGCAAGTACTCTACCACTGAGCTAAATCCCCAACCCCATGTCTTGACTTTTTTAAAGTCAAAGGTGTGTTGCTTTGGGCAAGAGGTTACACTTTTGTTCCCCCCAGAAAACAAAGTCAGTGGGTTTGTTTTGGGTTGAAGAAGTTCAAGTTTGATGGAGGAAGACCCCCTAAAAATCCTGGCTATAGACATAAAGAAATAAACCTAGAAAAACTACAGGAAATGTGATATGTATTTTACCTCTCAAACATAAAACAAAAGAATCATCTTTAGCTGACTTTTGTACAACACACAGTGTATTTGAATGAAGGCAGATATGTACCTACCTTTAAAAGTTTATGTATTTTCATAACAAGGGGACAAGACATCATTGAAAACAAATGACCTAGGTGGTCTAGAATCTCAGAATGTCTCTACTGCATTTTTATCAAAGTTCTGCATTCAGAACAACTTCAAGGCTCACAGACTATGCCAGCCAAGACTTAACTATGATCCTAATTTTCTCAAGTTCCCCCACGATTTCAGTGTTCCCAGACAATGAGAAGCAATCTAGAGAAAATAATGCCCACATTCATTCCCAAAAGAGGAGTTGTGGATATTTGTTATCAACTGGAGGGGCTAGTTACAAATTGTAATTGGCCATGGTCAACAAATAAATTAAGTTAGATTCAAGGATCTCTTTTTGAAGGAAAAAAGGGGGATATAATATAGAAATGATGAGATTAAAAGGATAAATAATTAAATCTACTTTAATCCAAAAAGCAACTACTAGTCTTAAATATTTTACATTGGTATGGGTTTTTGTATATTGATTCAAATTCAAGGTTATTTTTGTTAAGATATGTTGTTCATACATTTCTACTCTTGTGTAAGGTATTGTACAACTCATTTAACAATGTAATGCAGATTTTCACTCCTAGAGAATTATTATTATAAACTATTTAAGATAAGAAAGAAATGCAGAGTGGTGGCACATACTTTCAATCCCAGCACTTGGGAGGCAGAGGCAGGCAGATCTCTGTGAGTTCAAGGCCAGCCTGGGCTATAGACTGAGTTCCAAAAAAGGCACAAAGCTACACAGAGAAACACTGTCAAAGAAAGAAAGAAAGAAAGAAAGAAAGAAAGAAAGAAAGAAAGAAAGAAAGAAGGAAAGAAGGAGAGAAACAAAGAAACAAAGATTGGTATTTAGTCACCTATTACAAGCAAGCTTATAGCGAGGTACATACATTATCAATGTCAAACAGAGATGTATTTTAGATAGATAGGTAGTCTTCAAACACTTCAAATGTAAACAATATGACATTCAAGATGTTTTAATAATAAAGATGTTTAAATAATATAAGGCTTTTTTAACAATGAGAAATGTCTGCTCCTCAAAGTACCAATCTACATCAGAAAAAAATATGGGCATTGAAGAAACTCTTCTTTGTGGCAAAAGTTAGCCACTGGACAAGAAATTGATCTTGCCTCAATTCCTGACAGTATGCTGTCAAAATTTGTGAGGCGGGACCCAAAAGAAAGTGACTGCCAAACTATACCAACACAATATAGGACAAAATTCCTGCTTCACAGAAAAGTGTCAGATATTCTAGGTCTGTAGGCTGAAGATGCATGCCCCAGTGATACAGAGGAACCATTGGTGTTTGTCCAGGAGGTCATCTGTTTCTGTCATTGCTTAGTTTTGGAAGTTGTTGCTCTGAACTTCCTGTTTACTCAGGTAGTATCATATCCTTCTGAGGTCTCTGATGAAGTTGAAGACTGGATAGTTTTAGTTATAATCTTCCTTGTTACCAGATTCAGAAAAGAACTCACAAAAGAGGTGTAAAGTGTATAACTTTGAGAGACATAAAAGTTTTGGGTTGATAATATAAGTTAGGATAGAAAATGAATTAGGTACAACACACTTTGGACTCACCACTATAGAACAGAAAATGGAATATTTTCTATGAATTTGCCAAACTCAAATGGACTGGAATTTGTGAATGTAATTCTTATCTGATATTTATTTTTATTGTATATAATTTTATTATGTTAAAGCTAAAATCTTTCATCTTTAATTAGACTAAAGGAAGGAAATGCTGTGGAATAATTCTTTTGTATACCGTGAAGATATGTTGCTCTCATTGTTAACAAAAAGCTGATTGGCCAATGACCAGGCAGGATTTACAGGGCAGAGTGAATGCTGTAGAGAAAAGTGGAGTCAGAAGAGGTGCCATGAGACTTAAAAAGGGCAGAATGTGAAACACATAGATGAGGTAAATGAGCCTCAGGGAAGCACATAGATTATTAGAAATGTGTTGATTTAAGTAACAAGAGCTATCTAAAAACAAGCCTGAGCTATTGGCCAACCATTTATAATTAATATTAAGTCTATGTGGTTATTTGGGGATTTGCTTGTGGGACAAAGCTGAATGATAGTCTAGACAGAATATCCCACTTATACAGGCTGGCCTGTGGGTGTCTTTCACCCACGTGGGGCTGAGTGGCACAAGGCAGGCCTGTGGATATCTTCAGCCAACAAGGACTGTGAGAACCTAGGCTGACCTGTGTAACTCATTTATTTTCATTCTAATAAATAACACTTAAATTGTATCATTAAATGGAAGTCACTGTGATATTTTAACATGGCCTCCATCATGTATTGATGGTGTGCTACTATGACTCTTTCTACTACCAGAAGTGGTGATCATGAATGATCCTTTTACACACACAAGAGAAAGAATATCAGCTACTTCATGCAGGAAGGCAAGATAAGAGAAAGGACAGTTGGGGCTTTGAACTTTCTTCAGCCTCATTAATAGCTAAGCTCTGTTACCATTTGTTGAGTGTTTATCCACCGTTATGTGTTGAGATACTCTTAGTAGATACGGTATAATGTGCACCTAAACAAAACGATCACATTTTCTATTTTGTATGCTGAAAGGATAAATGGACATTTATCAATGCCTGATCTCTCTTACTAAGTGTGACAATGTTTAGTCAGATGTTCATCTCTCTGAATAAGTATGAAGGGGCTGATAACTGCATAACCAAGTGTTAGAAACTCTGGAACATATAGTAATTTGGAATAATTCTCTATGAAGAAAGTAAAATATAAAGAAATAAAACAATCTGCCAAGTAGAAGAAAAGAAAACAGAGCATCAGAAGGAGGACACTCTGAGCAGCTCTCAGCTCAGGGGGAGTTCTGTAGAGAAGCTCAGAGTTCTGAAGGTAGAGGACATGCTGGTGGTGCTTGTGGAGAAGAGATACCATGTAGCCACTGGCTCCTCCCATGGCACCCTGAAACACAGTATCTCTCAGGACCATGAGGGTGAGAAAAATCCATCTTATTATCCAGCTTTCTGGCAGAAAATAGCAATAATTGCTGCCTTTTTTAACCTGTGTTATGTTCACACTGTTGATACTTTTAATGTAATATGGTAAATTCATGCTGATCATGAAATTGAGTATCCAAAAGAAGAGCAGCAAGGAAAGAATGTGCTGTGGAGTCTTGAGGGTGAGCCTCTGCCACCTGGAATGTCTGGGGCTGATGGTGACAGCCTGGACCACAGTGAGGAGACTGCTGGTGCAGATGGAGAGGCCCCGGGATGCTCGTGCCAGGTAAACAACAACTTTACAACTGGTGTCATCTAAGAAGTTCCCAAAATTAAAGGCTTCTATAGTCTTCGGCATCCCTTTCGAAAGAAGCATTATGATATTTGTCAGTGCCAAGTGAGCAAGAATGAGGTATATAGGTTTCTTCTCAGTGTTTTGGAACATGTGCATGTAACTGACAAAAACTGAGATGTTCCCCATGGTGCCAAGCCCAGTGAGACAGAAGAAAACTGTGCCCTTCACAGGGTCCAAAATCATCCTACATCTGTGGCAGAAATATTTGAGCCAGCAAACACCTTTTTGAAGAAATCAGTAAATCATGATAAGTATGAGCAAAAACAAACAAACAAAAAACAAACTTATATATCCCCTCAGTTTTCTGGAGGATAAGGTAATGATATATACTATTGTTCAGATTTATTGACCCAGGATTTTCTTGAAGACTTGTTTTCAGAAATCTAAGTTTCCAAGCTATGTGTTTAATTTATATTATAAAATCTAATCTACTGGTTCAAATATTGCTATATCTCACCTATGTTCTGTCTCAGCTGAAGTAATACCAATGGCCCCTACCAGAATTTCTCCAAGTATTTTATATTTCATTCTATCACATTCCTGTAATCCAGTTCTGTAAATCATGATAACCTGTAGCTGGAAGTTTTCCTGTATCCCGACAGGTCCCATGGCTGCTTGGTCCCAAGTAAACACACAGAGGCTTATGTTAATTACAAAGTGTATGTCCTATGGCACAGGCTCACTATTAACTAGCTCTTATGACTTAATTCAACCCATTTCTATTCACCTATGTTTTGCCATGTGGTTTTATGGCATTACCTGTTCTCTAACATCTTGCTTCTCCTGGCAGTGGCTCTTAGCTTCTGCCTGACTCCACTCTACTTCTTCTTCTCTGTCTTCAGTAGGAATGTCCTGCCTAAACTTATTCTGCCTGGCCATTGGCCAACAGCTTTATTTATCAACCAATGAGAGCAACACATATTCACAGCATATAAAAAGACATCCCACAGCACTTCTCCTTTTCTGTCTAATTAAAAAGGAAGGTTTTGTTGTTGGTGGTGTTTTTGTTGTTGTTGTTGTTGTTGTTGTTGTTGTTGTTGTTGTTGTTTTGAGACAGGGTTTCCTTGAGTAGCTTTGCACCTTTCCTGGATCTCGATATGTAGACCAGGGTGGCCTCTAACTCACAAAGATCTGCCTGCCTCTGCCTCCTGAGTGCTGGGATTAAAGGCGTGCACCACCACCGCCCAGCAAAAGGGAATGTTTCAATTTTAAAACTAACCTCTCTGCTTCTGTCAAGTGGTATATATAAACTCTGTGACATCCTGTTGTTTTAACATATTGAACTCCTCTCAGATTTAACCACATTTTGATTTCTACAGCACCTCTTATTTCCCTGTATTGCATTATGTCTTTTAATGGATGAGTGTAGCATTTCCTATATTTCTTCCTTCCTATTTATATTGGATGCTTAGACCCCAGTATTTCCAGATACATATTGAAAACCAAAGCTGATTCTATAGTTGTATAATGAGCCACTCAAACTAAAATTTAAAATTATCTTTCCCAGGCCCAGCTTTCTACTGGAACTCTCATACTGGGAGTGCATGTGGTCAACCCCCAAAGCCCTGGGTCCTGGTTATCAGGAGAAGGCTTATCTCAGCTCTGGAAATTGAGACCCATAACTACATATGTATGCCTATTTCCTAACCTTTGCTGCATAATTTCTGTAAATTTTAGGTCCACTATGGGGCAATCTGGAGACAGACTGAAAGTAACTCTCCCCAATTTTAGCCCAAATTATAAATAAACATTTCCATTTGCATATACATATGCACATATAAATTTCATTTTCTCTTAATGCCAGTAATCTCCTGACCTAGAGCCAAACCATGTAGCTAGATCCAATGGTAACAATTTTATTACTTAAAAATATTCACTGGCTTTCTGTAATTCCACAACATCGAGTCAAAGTGTATGCCCTACTGGATAAGATCCACTGGTTACAGCAGAATCAGCAAAGGCATTCAGGAATCAGTTTGTGTTATTACTATCCACGTTCATAAACTGTACCAACTGTAAGTTCTACTTTGGCATTTTCACACATATATACCTTGTTTTCTCCTCAAAACCACCATTAGTGCCCTACCTCATCCTTTTCCTTGGCACCTGAGCCAGGTAATCAAGGAAGAGAAAAACACAGAAAGGAAATAGAGAAGATATACAGATGTTTTTACTTGCAGATGTCAACCTCTACTTAAAAGATCATAAAAACTATACCAGAAAACTCTTGAAGATGTGATAAATGATTTCAGAAAGCCACAGAATATATAATCAACATACAGAAATCAACATTTTTAAAATACCAGCTAAGAAAGAAAACAATAACTTTCACAATATTTACATTAAATAAAACAAAAACTACCCAGTCCAAAAAAAAAAATGTGTAACAGAATATGACAAGCTGTTATCTCTGCTTTCCTCTGAATCTTTGCCATAATCCTATCCCCAAATTTTTCATCCAGCCTTCCTTTTCCCTGGTTTTCTAGATTCTTAAGTGTGGTTTATATAAATGTCTTCTCTCTTCATCTCCAGTAAATGGAGTTGCAGAAGGTTAGTGTCTAGAAGGAAAGTGGAAGTACCACCCAGGTGAGTGTTAATTCTGGAATTCACCAGAACAACCAGATCCACCATGTTGGTCAACTTTAAATGATTGGCCAAATTGCTTTTACTAAAACTTTAAATACTGACCAAGATGGAATTTGGTCAAGACCATCACCTGGAAACTTTCCAGCTTTGTGGCCTGGAGACTCTTCTTGATGGGATTTATATGGACAAAATCCATAGGCCACCATGTGTAAGTGTTACACTCTGGAGGGAAAGGTATCCTGGCCATCAGAAGCCAGGCTATCCCTGTAAGTCTTACACTCTGGAGGGAAAGGTATCCTGGCCACTAGAAGCCAGGTTATCACTGTAAGTGTTACAGCTCTGAAAAGAAAGGTATCTTGGCCATCAGAAGACAGGCTATACCTGTAAGTGTTGCAGCTCTGAAGGGAAAGTTATCCTGACCATCAGAAGCCAGGCTATAAAGCTCTTAAGGGAAAGTTTTCCTGGCAGTCAGAAACCAGCCAATAACTACAGCTCTGTTCTGGTGGGGGATGGTTTCCCTGCAGGAATGTGGCAGTTCTGCTCCTCTGGGAGAGTTATTACTTCTTTGTTCCACTCTACTAAGAGAGTTTCCCTGCAGAGAATAGTTAATTCTCTACTCCACTCTGCCAAGGGAGTTTCCCCACAGAACTGTAGAAATTCTGCTCTTCCTCAGGGGAAAGTTGTTACTTCTCTTCCCCTCTCCACTCTGGTGAAAGGTCTGTACCCAAACCTCATTCAATAGATTTATTGAGAGGGAGCAATCCAGAAGAGTTGCTGCCTCTGCCAGAGTAGAAAAAGGCAGCCCCCAACTGAACAGGTATAGGGCTTATATAGGACTTCTTAGGGACAGAATTTATCCAGGGAGATTTTCAGAGTGAAAATTGGTCAGATTTCAATCCCTGGATTTGAACAAACTCAGAGATTGGCTGGATTTCATGCCCAGGGATTGGATGGTTTTCATGCCCAGGGATTGGTTGGTTTTCATGCTCAGGAATTGGTTGGTTTTCATGCTCAGTGATTGGTTGGTTTTCATGCTCAGAGATTCATCAGTTTTCATGCAGAGTTAGTCAGGAGCAAAGTGTTTACCTTTGGCTCTGGATTCAGGTCCAAAATGTGTTTCTTTCACTAGCTGTTCTTAACCTTTTGGCTTTGGTTTCAGGACCTTTTGGTTTTAATCTTTTAGCTATGGTTTCAGGGCCAGTGAACTGGCTCTTGTCTCAGAGTCAGGGTGTATTTCTTCATCTCTGGTTTCAGGGCCAAAGTGTGTTCTTTGGCTCTGGGCTCAGGGTCAGGCTGTGTTTCTTTGGCTGGCCCTTTTACCCTACATGCCATACTTCCCATGAGGCTTTGTTGTTATTTTCCAAAAACTAAAACTCCCAGAATCCCAGAAAGTTACCTCGTCCTTGGTCAGGTGTTATCTTTCAAGAATTAGAACTCCCAGGTTGAGTATTTAGCTTAATGGTAGAGTTTGGTCCTCAGCTCAAAAGAGAGAGAGAGAGAGAGAGAGAGAGAGAGAGAGAGAATTACAACTCCCAGAATCCCAAGAAGTTACCTGGTTTGGGTAAGTGGGGCTTACAGGGTAATTTTAGTTTTAACATTTCCCCCTGAAGTTGTATCCTGGGTCAAATCCCTGACTCTAGGATGGGTATAAGTTTATAATTAGATTTAATAACACTTAGTTTAATGGTCCCCAAGCAGGAATTATCATTTAGTTATTGTATCAACAGTAATTAATAGAAATAGTAGTAATTAATAGTCATAAGAGAACCAACAGTCAGTAATTAAAGAAAGCAGAAGGGCCAAAGGCCCTATGATAGACAATATTTCTTTGTTCTGTATAAAGCAGGCCAAGTGTCCTGTCATATTGTAGAAACATTTTAGTTAACGAATCTACCTGTTGATGAACCTGAGTCCATTCTTTTGCTATACCAACTAGCATTATAGGAAGCCATTTTGTCCCCTATGTCAAGGAGTTTTCTTTAGACTTAGCAATTTTCAGCCTGTCATGAGGGCAGGGATGATGTACTCTCTTCTTGTGGCTGCTTCCAGCTGAACTGGGGCATTGGTTGTCAGGTCCCAAGAAGTCTGAGCAATGGGGCATTTATCCGAAGCATCTGATTAGTTGAATCCGGTGAATGGACAGAGAGCAATCAATTGGCTGGACTGGTCCATATCAGCTTTCAGTAAGCCCATGGCTCACAGTCTTTTGGAGAAGGTTGTAGTCGGCTGCTATTCCCTGGACGATGTCTGTAAGCCACCTGGATATCTGCTGAGAAAGATATAGACTAGGGGCAGAAGTTAAAATTTAGGAACTTAAAGGAAAATATTACATTTGGAACTTATAGGTCCATAGTCCTAGTAATTGGGGAAGAGGAGGAGTCCCAAGACCAGGAGAGAGAGAGAGACAGAGAGAGAGAGAGAGAGTCCTCAGGAACAGACAGGTAAGGAAACTTAGGCTCACTTCTCTGGAATCCTTTTGATCTGTGAAAGGTGGATCCAAGTCTTATGATTTCTTGATTCCTTGAAGCTTACATGAAATTCAGTTTTCCAGAGGAGATAAAAGTTTTAGATATATTAACATTTCTCTTACACTGACATCAATATTGTAGAAAAAAAGGAGTTAACAGGCCTGTGTAAAACAGGTGGAACAGATTTACATCTTGGTATCTTAGCAAAGGCTATATGGCTTTTGGTTAAAAAGTATGAACATTTATTCCTATGTCTAGAGAGCCTGATACATATTTTAGCCCAATGAAAAGCATTTTTAAGTCTATATTTAGAAGATGACTGGCAGAAATTTAAAATCATTATTTTATATTTTTTTAGTTTTGTTTTTTATTTTTTATATTATTATTATATTTGTGTTTTAATTTTACACATCAGCCATGGGTTCCCCTGTCCTCCCCCTCCCACCCCCACCCCCACCTTCCCCCCATCCCCTCCCCTCCATTCCCATCTCCTCCAGGACCAAGACTCCCCTGGGGATTCATTTAAACCTGGTGGATTCAGTACAGGCAGGTCCAGTCCGCTCCTTCCAGGCTGAGCATGTGTCCCTGTATAAGCCCAAGGTTCCAAACAGCCAGCTCATGCACTAAGGACAGGTCCTGGTCCCACAGACTGGGTGCCTCCCAAACAGTTCAAGCTATTCTATTGTCTCACTTATCCAGAGGGCCTGATGCAGCTGGGGACTCCACAGCCTTTGGTTCATAATTCATGTGTTTCCATTTGTTTGGCTATTTGTCCCCGTGCTATTTCCAATCTTGGTCTCAACAATTCACACTCTTACAGTCCCTCCTCTTTCTCGACAATTGGACACCTGGAGCTCCACCTAGGGCCTGGCTGAGGATCTCTGCATCCACTTCCATCAGTTATTGGATGAGAGTTCCAGCTCAACTGGTAGGGTGTTTAGTCATCTGATCACCAGACTAGGTCAGATCAGGCTTTCTCTCGACCATTGCCAGCAGTCTACCTACAGAGGATGTATCATTGTGGATTTCAGGGGACCTCTCCAGCACTCTGCCTATTCCTGTTCTCATGTGGTCTTCATTTATCATGGTCTGTTGTTCCTTGTTCTCCCTTTCTGTTCTTGATCCAGCTGGGATCTCCTGCTCCCCTAAGCTTTCTTTCCCTCAAACCTTGCCCTTCATTACTCCCACTGTCGTCCAGGTTGTTCATGTAGATCTCATCCAAGAAATGTAAAATCTTGAGGTTGTGATTGAACAGTAAGCAGTCAGTGCTCTACCAGTTTATCAGAACCCTATTTGTCCATGTTCAAACTTTGAACCCTTGAATCCAGTGTCACAGTACATCCTTATAGTTTGTATTTATATATCTTAACTCATTTTTTGAGACCCTTAGAACTTACTTAAGTTTTTACAGCCTCAGACCCTTATATACCTTGGAACATTTTCTTAGAACATCATAATTTAGACCTCTATGAACTTTACTTATTTACCAGAGACAAAAGTAGCTATTAGAGGACAGTTATTGTAAAGCATGCTCTTTTAGTGAAAAGTTACACCTGAAACTTGTTTATCCTTTAACGTGAAGCCTGTGAACAAGGCAAACCTGTCTGACCCTTTTGTAAAGAAGACACAAAGTAGTTTAACTAACTATGGAACTAACAAGGTATCCTTAGGGGAAAGAGCTGATTGTAAGCTGTTGCCTAGGTGACAAGGCTACAGTTAGCTTAGCCATCAATGTCAGAGATCTGAGAAGGACCAGCCAACATGACAGAGACTAGTCCACAGTTCTTCACCTAGACAGTATCCCAGGCTCCCATAGTTTCCAGGGCATTTTGTGCAGGGGTACCAGGACAGCAGCCTTGTTTGACAGGCCCAGCAGATGAGAGGCTTTTCTGTGGAACAGGATGGGAGAAACTGACCTTACTTTGCCTAGACAAAGTAAGGCAATCACCTCTCCAGTGTCCTCTTGTCCAGAGTTTGGATCCAGCCTTGGCTGCAGGCTAGGCATTGGAGCAGTCTCACCCAGTGGTTAGTGTTACCACAGTTCAGGTGGAGTTGTACTGTGTCCATTGTCTTCTTGGAGATTTTGGGGGTCACTGCTAGGATCTGGGAATCTCTGTCTGTCATATAAGTATAAATATCAAATGTCTTAAATGCCATATTCAGCAAATCTCTGACAGTTTGAGGATCATTATCTGTTAAATATAGTTCTATACATTTCAATGCTTAATTATTTTTCACAGTTTATAATAAAAATAACAATTTCTGATTTGAAGCTCTTTTAGAATCAAGGTAAGACTTATAAACATAGTTCATAAAGAGACTGGGAACATTCCTGATCCTTACATAGTGTGCTATTATAGAGAATAACAATTCCCTATATGACTCAGTTTACCAAAATAGCAACAGCTTAACAATGCTAGTATAAATGAGGTTAGACATGTATGTGTAAATCTGTCTCTGTTAGCTAGAATAGACCTTAAGTGAGGAGAGCATTCTCTAAGCCAGCAGTTTCAAGTTCTTTGCTTAGATCAACATATCACTGTTTCATAAGATACGATTACCTCAGTCTCCAGTGTTTAGCTGTTGTCCTAATTTTTAACTTCTTATTTATCTATTTATCAAGATCATATATTAACAAAGACATTTTAATAAAATATCTTAAAATTTAAAATATCACATACTTATAAATTTAATCATTTTTAAAGCTATTTTTTAAAAACTAGCCAATTTTTTAAATTTTCTGTAAAAGTCTAAAATTTCCTTCTAAAGAAGTTTAAAATCTCTTAACTGTGCTCTGGTTGAGAGGGCTGGGGAGACTAACAAGAGCCATGACAGACTCTCTGGTCACCCTGCCCGAGACCAGGCCTCAGTTTTGGTTTACTGGAGCTGGCTAGAGCTGATCAAGCAGTTCTCAGGAAAACCACAACTTGGGGGCAACAATCAGCAGGCACCACACAGCCTTCTGCTAGCTAAAGATAGCTTTCCCTCCCCTGCTGCTAGAAAGTCCCTAATCACTAGAGCCACCAACCAAACCTGTGAACTTTTTGTTTAAAGCCACAAATCAGCCCCCAAGACTAATCTCTCCTCCATGAAATTCCCCAATCCTGCTTAAAAGGAGCCTGTGAGTTTCTGAGGATCAGCCTCTTTGTCAGATGGTTAGACCCCCAACATGTTGGTAACTTTAATAAATGGTCTTGTTGATTACATACATGACTGGTGCTATTTTATGGGACTTCTCACAGATCCTAACATTGGTCATATCAAGATAAAGTACCATTTTTATTTCAAGAGTGAAAACACAGAGCATAACCATAATTTGCATAAGGGAAAACCAAGTTCTAACAGTGTAAACAACCCAGTGTCTCTAAAATCAATACCAAGTGGGTTATTTTTGTTTACAAAGTTTGGGGTTAGCAAGCTGTGTTCTTATATATAAAAACATGGAGGTACAGTTTTAATACCTCATTAAACAAGCGTTATTTTAAATCCTAATTTTGATAAACCTTGTTCTTAAAACAAGATAGGAATTACACAAAAATCTTATTCCAATTTTAAAGTATTTTTTGAGACTTATTTAGCTAGCTCATATCACTCAGGTGGTTACCCACAGTGAAGATGCTGGTGAAGCATTCTTCAATCCTAATCAAATTGGCAACCAGCCATGTGGCTGCCCTGAGTTAAGATGGTGATGAGCTAGCTGTTGTTTCCTAGAACAGCTCTAACCCCATGCTACAAATTTGAAGTTAACTTTTTGTTACAGACTTTAACCATACCCAATAAGTCATTCATCTATAATCAAGACATATAGGACACAGAACTTTCACATATTCAAGACCAATCAGAAGCAAACAGGCAGTGGCCACACATATTTATATAATTTAATTGGACCTGAGGCAATTTTGTGTGGCTTTGTGTTTGCAACAAAACTTACAGGCTGCATCAGTGGCACTAGGACTTGAGACCTGAGGCTCCACATTGCCTGAGGCCTCCACATTGCCTACCCCAAGTCATACCTAAAGAGACCAGACACGGGTTGGGGATTTAGCTCAGTGGTAGAGCGCTCGCCTAGCAAGCACAAGGTCCTGGGTTCTATCCTCGGCTCCAAAACATGGGACAATGACATTTTACAATTGGAGTCCATTCGTTCTTCCTGTACATCCCAGACCCTGGGTAGCCATCAGGCTGAGCCAATCCAGGTTCCCTCAGCCCCCAGATCCTCGCTGGACCCAGCCCCAGTCTCCCGGATCTCCTGGAATCACAACAGGTAGAAGGGTGTTCCAGTTGCCTCCTTCTACAACCTCTGAACTGCCCAACATCCCCACACTGGGCATCTCCAAACTCCAAGTTTGGCCCCCAATGCTCTGTCCTTGACTTCCTTGTGCGGCCTAGGCATTGGGACCCTGCTGACAGCGCCAAGGTGCTGGGCCACCCCCAGTTGGATTCGGTCCCCAGTGCCATCAGGATGTGAAAACTGAGGCCCAAGGCTGGCCAGAAAACAACAGGCGGCTCTAGCTGAACTCTCAATTAACCAGAGATAGAGCCGGAAATAACCAGAGGTCTGTGGAATGTCTCCCTGTGCCCTGGACAGTGGATTCTGTGGGTCTCATTTGTCCCCAGTAGGATACCCCAAATCCAGGCAGAAAAGTGTCATTGAGTTTTAAAATGTTTTCTATGACTTACCAAAAACAAAAGGGAAGCCTCCATAAAAATGTTTGCTATTTCCTTTTCCAAGCATGGCTGTTCACTGTAGGGATCCCCAGACTCAGAGTGAAAAATCTAGCTTCAGAATTTGGAGTGGATTATCTCACCGGAGTGCTATATATGTTATGAGAAATTTGTAAGGAAAAAAAAAAAAAACGGTTCCACTATTTTGGCTGAATTCAATCAAACTTTTATTAAAATTTTAAATACTGACCAAGATGGCTCTTCAGAAAAGAGCTGGCCTTCCAGGAATACCAACCAAACAAGATGCAAAAAGACTAGGCACAAACCCTCATATTAAGGCTGGATGAGGCAGTCCAGTAGGAAAGAGGAAAAGGGTCCCAAAAGTAGACAAAAGGGTCAGAGACACCCCCATTCTCACTGTTAGGAGTCCCACAAAAACCCCAAACTAAACAACCATAGCATATATAGAGAGGACCTAGCACAGACTAATCACAGTCTCCGGGATTGTTGCTTCAGTCTCTAGAAGCCCCTGTGAGGCCAGGTTAGTTGATTCTTCCGGCTGTGTTCTCCTAGTGTCCTTGTTTCCTCTGGCTCCTAGAATAGTTCCTGCCTGTGGAGAGCTGTGCATCCTAGTCTTGATCAGCATATGACTACTTGTCCAATAGGTTTCCTAGGGGTCAGACACCATTGGATTCTCACTTAGCAAGGATCAGTGCACCTGGGACAGAATAGGAATTTACAAAATACCTGCATTTTGCAAGTTCTTTTCTCTCTCCTTATATATTAACTAGGCAATATTCTCTGTCAGTCACATATGCAACAGCTGTAATTTTACCTGGAAATTCTGTTTTTTCCTGAATATTTTCCCATAAGATTCATGAGAGGGCTAATGCTTCTCAAATCTCTTATCTGGAATTGCTAACTACAACTCCTAATCCTGGGAGCTTTCCTGACTCAATAGAGACAGTTAGGTACATATGAGAAAACAACACTTGGAACTTTAACCATGTCTCAGAGTTCTGGAAAGGAGAGTAAGGCATGCATACAAGAGAATAGGGGAAAAGCCTCAGGAATACACATAGTGCCTACTGTTAAAAGTAAGTTCCCTGGACACCAAGCATATAGAATCAATGGTAGGATCTGATATGCTCCAAGAGGAAAATATGCAGTGTAAAATGTGGGATGGATAGAGCCATCTTTTTCATACATAGAGGTTTATATGTTGGAAGAAGTATGGTATAGTGAGATGGGAAAAGAGTGCTTTATCGAGGTCTGCCTTTTTTAAAATAATTTTTTAAAGATTTATTTATTTATTATGTACATAGAAGAGGGTGCCAGATCTCATTGCAAATGGTTGTGAGCCACCAGGTGGGTGCTGAGAATTGAACTCAGGACCTCCGGAAGAGCAGTCAATGCTCTTAACTTCTGAGCTATCTCTCCAGCCCCCAAGGTCTGCCTTTTATAGAGAGATTGACACTTGGGACCTTCTTGTGGAAAAGAGAACTGTATAAAAACATATCTTGAAGTCAGAAATCATTGTATCCATGTCATTACTTTTTAACTGTGTCACTGCAAGTCTCTGCGGGCTGACATAAGTGCTGCAAGAGCAGGATGTGTTTAAGGTAATCCTGAAAGATGCTGAACTCTGCGTCTAGAATGTGGTTATGGGGGGGAGGAGTGTATTTGGGGAAACATAAAGGGGAACAATGGTGGCTTTTATATTGATTACAATGTATTTCTTAAAATAAGATGTATTTCTTAAAGGTCAAAAATAGGGGCCAATATTCATGTAAGCCTGGTAGAAAAAACTCTGTTCAAGTATAAATAAAGACAGCTTGAGCTATTCCAGGCCACTTGAGTGCAATCCAGCTGGTGGTCAGATGTTTTCCTTACTCTAAGGCCCTTGCCCTTCTCAGCACCTGAACCTGAGCCGAAGCTGAGTCCCTCTTCTGTGGGGTTCCCTGAGCTCTGCATGACATTTAGCTATGGGTCTCTGCATTGATCTTGTGGCACAACAGTGGTGCCTCTGACTCCAGGAAAGCAGTTTTAAAATGGACTTCACAGGGAGGAGCAGTGGGAGGGAAAGAAGGAGAAGGAAGGCAGTAGGGACAGACACAGGAAAACACAATGACATGTGCATGGAAATGTCCTAATGCTTCCTGTTGTTACACACAGTAACGGTAGAAAAACAGCAGCAGCAACAGAGGAAAAACAAAACAACAAAAAAAAACAGGGTGGCTTTGCATTCTGATCGGGGGATAATGTCCCATCCGGATTGGCTTCCAAATCAGCTGGGCAGGGAAGAAAATCTATTAGGCCAGTTTTCTCAAGTTAAAACATAAAGTTATTGCTCCTCAATTCATTGTACTGGGGTGAGATCATCTTGAGTTATAGCAACTCAAGTCTGGCAAGTTTGTGACTATGTTTTTAATCTTTTGTTGTTGATGTTATGAGATGCCTGGGTCTCTTCTAGACTGGCCTGGACCTCACAGAGATCCACCTGCCTCTGCCTGTGTGGTGCTGAGATTAAAGGTGTGCGCTACCACACCAGGCTTACTTTTCCATCTTTGTAGTTCTTAACCATCCTCACCATGGTTTAGGAACACCGTGAAGATACTGACTCACTACTTCAGTACAACATCACATGTCAGGATGGAGACCCTAAGGATAGATTCACTAAAGAATCCTTCACGTTGAAAAGCAGCAGGCCTGGGGAGTTAGCAGGGCACACTAGCAAAGTTGCTGACACAGGACATGTAGAAACTCATCAAAAATGAAATGAATGGACTGAATTTATATCACTGACATCCTTATAAGGAAAGTGAACTTTGGGGTTAGAGAAAAATGGACATTTTCCATAGGAAATTTTAAAGTTTCTATTTATTTTTACTTATTGGAAGAAAGGAGGAAACATTAGACAAAGATTCACCACAAACTCTCTCAGGGTGGCAGACCCTGAGCACAGGGTAGGAAGCACGCCTGCATCCTGGTGTCACGTGTCGTGGAAATGGCCCAGTTATTTCAAGTGTCAGCAGAAGACTGAAGGTGACCAGGCTCAGCCTCTCTCCTCTACTCCTCAGCTCATCAGAGAGCCACGTGCATGTCTTTAAGCAAAACACTGCATAGCACATGAGATTAAAAGAAACTGTGATATCTACTCACCACAGTGAGGAGGTACAGATGGGTTCCGGGTCCTTCTGGCAAGTGAGCCTTCCCGGGTCATATTTGTACCTTCAGTGTGTGTACAGCACTGTCACCATAAAGTGTCCTCAAGACACTAACACATCATGCTGTCAGAGAAAAGGAAGCCCTCTGCAGAACCTGGTCCCTAAAGTGTGGCTTTCCCTCTCCCTCCCCAATTATGGCATTTGTTTGCCTCAAAAGTTACCCGTGGATTAATTAGGTTTTCATTATATCATAGAAACATGTGAAGTGAGAAAGTGAACAACAGCAAGGTTTCCATGTCTAGAGTCCCCCTCGTTCCTGATCCCTTCTTTACCTTTCTAAACTATGTCTACAAATCTGATTAGAGACCTGCCTCTGGTACAGAGAGAAGTCGGTTCTCTTTCTCAAGCTCTTTACTGTGTGGAGGACATAGTAAATGACATCCATCACTTTACAGTGTACTTTCTGAGCACATGCCAACCACACACCTGAGCAGAACAAGGTGTCTTTGCTTCATCTGCACACGTTCTAGGTCACCATAGTCTGCCATAAGCAATGGTTTTACTGCTTCTTCTTTAAATAAATGGTATCCCCAAACAGATGGACCTCCCGTTTCCTACTCAAATTCTGTCCTAACACCACTGTATCATTGTAACACAAAGGTACTCCTGATACCCAATGCAGGATAAACACACTTGGCTGTAATTGAAGGAAAGTCCTTTATTATCTTCATCCTTACTTTTGAATGGGAAATTGAATCCTGGATGGATAAAAGGTCCCATCACATTTTCAAGGGTGAATACAAATATAAAAATGAAAATCCTAATTTTCCCTTAAGCAAAAGATCATGATTAATCTCAATTTCTTCTTTTAAAATATTTTTATCAAACATTGTGTATATTTTTTCTCTTACCCTTTTGATATGTTTGCCAAGGTTTTTATTTCATTAAGACAATAACCCTCCATTCTCTTAATGAACCTAGAATCAGTCCTAGGGACGATCCTCATGTTTGTAAGACATGCATGTATTTTTGTCATTGGTGCAAAAAAAAAAATAGGCTTTATTCTCCCACTTGACTTTCTGAAACATTTTTGTCATGGGGAGATTGCCTGCAGAGAGAGACGTGGGTTTTTTACTTTTTATTTTTTGACCAGTGGAGAGGGGCGTTTACTGGGACTTGGAGACACAAAATGCAGGCCTGTGCTTCTGCTCTTGACCATCAAAGTATGTGATTGCAAGGCATCTTTTAGGATGAATCCCCAAAGGGGCAACAGAGAGCAAAGAATTGCTGGAAACCAATTCTTCTCTGTCTGCCTTGAGGATCAGGCTCTCCTGGATTAAACCATGCTTTGCACAGTGCTGTAATATACCATCTGCAGTTTCTGAGGCGTTTCTCTTGCTAGAAGCCCTATGGGAGGGAGAAGATTCTCCCTTTACACACCATTTTGCCTTGCACCAGATGCTCGAGTCCATGTTATCTGATTACAGATCTGACACTGGGTATTTCTCAATTCACCTCCCCTCTCATCATCTCCTCTTTACTATAACACAGCAGTGCCTTTCCCCACCACACTGTTCTCCTTTCAGGAAGAGCATCTGATGTTTCATTTCAGACTTGTGGAGATTCCAGCAAGAGCTGAGTGTTTCTAACCTGCCTCCTCCCCCGCATCACTGATGCTATCTATCATAACCAGCAAAGCCTTTGCTGTCATGGAATCCACATGGAGACGGCATTCCACCCAACACACTGGGAAGCAATGGAAACAGAGCCAGTGATTTCTTGAAAATTGCACAGTTCTTTCTCTAAGGATGCTTTCCTGGAATTAGCATTGGAGAAACAATCAACATTTGGGGTCCTTTAGTGACATGTGTCCTAGTTAGGGTTTCTATTGCTGCAACAGAACACCATGACCAAAACGCAAGTTGGAGCAAAGGGTTAATTAGGCTTTGGCATTGCTGTTCCTCACTGAAGGAAGTCAGGACAGGAACAGAAACAGGGCTGGACCCTGGAGGCAGGAGCTGCAGTGACCATGGAGAGGAGCTGCTTACTGGCCGGCTTCGAATCACTTGCTCAGCCCACCTTCTTATAGAACCCAGGACCAGCAGCCCAGGGATGGCACCATCCACCATGGGCTGGGCCCTCTCCCATGACCACTAAAAGAAAATGTCTTACAACTGGATCTCATCCTGGCATTTCCTCAACTGAATCCTCTCTCTCTCTCTCTCTCTCTCTCTCTCTCTCTCTCTCTATCTCTCTCTTCCTGCTTGCTGGCCTACTTGCTCCATGCCGCCCCCATGTCACCATACTCCCTGCTGTGGTGGTCATGGACACCCCCTAGGAAACTGTAAGCAAGCCCCCAACTAAACACCTTCCACCATAAGCTGCCTCAGTCTCTGGTCCCATCACAGCAGCAGAGTAGTGTTTGAGAACCCTTGAAACGGCTTTCTTCACAAAGCTCTGACGAAGGCCTTGGATTCCTGGCCATTTTAAACTAAAGGAGACCCTAACAAGAGACAGATGAAGTGATTGATAAAATGAGCCTCAGCCAGGAATCAGCGATGAGTCGTGACTCAGTACTTGATCATCTTCTGTTAGCAGTGTTACTCTACTTTGCAGACATTCAGAAATTGACCCCTTGGGATCAGGAATGTTTCTTTCCAATCAGTGCCTGCCTTCAGTGTAGTGGGAGGTGAGAGGAAACTGGAACCAAGTCTGAGAAAGCAGCACCCTCAGGACACTGCTCACCCTCACTTCCCACTTCATCACCCAGAGACTCTGTAATTACAAACATGATTTGTGAATCAGCAAATGACAGAGAACCAGGGGGAGGGCTGGCCTCAGGGATGGAGATGTGAAGAAGGAGCCCTTTTCCCCTGGTGAACCAAACTCCTGACAGCAGAGAGAGCTGCTGTGAACACAGGGAGTGGGAATGATAAACAGGGCCTGGCTGGTGCAGTGAGGGCACCCACCGAGCCCTGCACAGACCGCACAGGTGAGTGCAGCTCTGTCACTGTAGACTGAGGCTGCCTTGGACTTTGGAAGGGACACTGTGAGGCAGGGTGACTTTAGGTGTGGATAAGGAGGGTCTCAGTTCATCTGTCATTGTGCAAAAGGAAGGCAGCAGACCCGGGGAGCAAGCAGTGTTTCTACCTGTCATCCAGAACCTTGGTTAGGGAATATTTGCAGCAGTTGGTGGTACACATTGGCAGAGCTGCTCATCACATGGACCAGGCAGATACAGGACACAGGGGTCTGGGGGCATTTCAGTCTGGATGTGGGGAAGTACTCACTCTTTCCACGGCCATATGCATTTTACCCTTAAAAAAATAATCAAAGATTTTATTTGAGCTGAGTATCTTATTTCTCATGTTTTTCAGTCTTTTAAGCTAGGGCTCTCTTGTCTCTGACTCTGATTTTGTTTTTCTGAACTTGCCAAACTATAACATAGAGCACAATTGTACAGACTTGGGGTAAGTGACATTACTCTTGGGTAAGAGCAAAAATGATTTCTTTAGAAAAGTAATTCTGTTTCTGATACTTGACACCTCACAGTATGCTTGCATGGGACAAAGCAGCATCCTCAGCTTACAGATGAGAACACTGGATGTGAGGAAGTCAAATTAGATGATCAGTGTGATACATGCAGAAATGAGAGCTGGGTTTGAGTCTGGAGTGGTTGATTGTAAAGAATGCTCTTTTTGCATGCTTCACTTAATGCATGTGTGTGTGTGTGTGTGTGTGTGTGTGTGTGTGTGTGTGTGTGTGTCTGGGTCTGGGTCTGGGTCTGTGTGTCTGTGTGTCTATATTTCTCTGTGTGTGTCTGTTTTGTTTGTGTATACAGGGTTAGGAGAACATGTTGGTATGTGCAGGTGATGGGGGTACATTGGTATATGCAGGCAGAGGTGTCTGCATTTGTGTGTGTGCATGTGTGTGTATGATTGTGTGTGGACAAGATATCAACCTCACATGTCTGAAGCTCACTTCTTCTCCTAGACTGGCTGGCTAGAGACTCCCAGAGATCTTCCCCTCTCTGTATCCACAGTGCTGGGATTAAAAGCAGGATACCACATGACATTTTCATGGGGCTTCTGAGCATTGAACTCAGGTCCTCATGCCTCACTAGGGTATTTTATCAAGTGAGGCATCTTCTCAGCACCATGAACTTTAAACTTCTAAAGTTTATGGTATTTCTCAAGCATTTGGTGTATTTGTAACCCACTCCCACATACTTTGCTATGGAAAACCTTGACTTCGTTAGATCCACAGTAATTTTAACATTACATGACTTAGGTGAGAAGCATCTGAAAAGCTTATTAAATATGGCACAGCAGTCCCGGATTAGACATTAGACCTGGAGCTCTTTCGATACAGATGCAGCTCTGCTAAGGGGAGCAAGGGCTGCTTCATTATTACAAATTCTATTACCGATGGTTCCAAGAACCTAGAAGTGTCTGAAAACCTCACCAAGTCACAAAACAATTAGTAGAATATTGCAAGTCAATTTAAACCACTACACTTGTCTTAAAGGACAATTCATATCTTTCACTAAATTGATGGAAGCTTGCAAATTCATGTACCAAATGTGTCACCCAAACTAAGTTGACTTCTTCAGGCCATTCAGTTTTTAAATATCATAAGAAAGAGACCAACTCAAGTGTTTCTCCACGTGGGCTGCCAGCTCTCCTCTCTTTTGTGTGCAGTTTTAAAAAGAAGCACCTCATTTAATAACTTATTTATAAACTAGTTTTGAATATGCATTAGGAGATTCTCCAAACCAAAGCAGTGTCTCTGAGGCATGCTCACTATCCAGGGCAGGAAGGAAGCAGATACACAGGCAAGACAGCCTGGAGAGTTCAGGGAAAGCACAGGAGACGAAACTCTGAGCTGATATGGATAAGATGGAGAGTAGGTAGCCACGAAGCCTGATGACCTGCCAAAGATCAACTGGGGCATATTATACACAGTCCTGGGGCTAGGAAAGCACCAATGCTACATTTGAGGGGGTGAAGGGAATTCAGGAATAATTGTGATAAGGAAAGGATGTTAAATAGTGAAGGACAAAGACAATTAAGGTTGAATTGCATTCTCAATGCTTTGTAAGAGGTGAAGCAAATAGCATAGTTGTCTGTTCCAACAGCATTATGTGTTATGTGTAGGTGTTTGGGGGGGGGTGGGGGTGGGGGTTATGTGTGTGCAGTTAATCATGCACAAGTGTGTGTGCAAGCAGAGTTCAGAGATCAGCATTGGCTGTCTGCTTCAATAGCTTTCCATCTTCAGTTTTCAGTCAGCTCTCTCTCTGAACATAGAGCTCCCTGATTCTGCTAGGCTAGCTGACCAGGGAACTCTAAGGACATGTCTCTCTCCATATCAATCTCCTTCCCACCAGCACTGGAGCTACAAATCTGTGCATCTTTGGCCAGTTTTTATTTGATTGCTAGGGATCAGACTTGGTTCCTCATATTTGGACAGCATGCCTTTTACAGACTATTCCATATTCCCAAATCCTAAAAGAATATTTTGACTTGAATAATATATAAGGAGAAATATTAGAATGGATACCATTCATACATATTAGCATGGAATATTAGAGAGATGTAGTTCATAGGTTGTGGCATTTCTGACTGAGAAATTGTTAGTCTCAACACACCTTCAAGCATATAATCAGCTACATGCCTCTTTGGTTAGAGGCCATAAGGCCAGTGCCTGAGTTAGGAAATGTTTTCATGGTGTTTTCTTTTAGAAGAAGTCTCGGTGGAAAGAGAGATCAAGAGCAAGGTAGGTGAGAGGAAAAGAAAATCATCACCTTCAAGGAGGTTTGTCATACCTAGAGAGCTAGGAACACCAAATTCCATCAGACTGACTCCCACCTTGATATGAGAGGACAGGACTCTTGACTTCTACTTCCCACAAAGCACTCACTTCTATGCAACTTATGGCAAAGGAAATGAGAAGCTATGTATGTACAATCTCCCCTGAGAAGCTAGTCCATTTGGTCAAGAACAGTTTTCTGGAGGAGTGTCAAGCTTTTTATTAGTTCCACAACCATTTGAGTGATGAGGCAGTGAAGAGGACCAGGATGAGGAGCCAACGCAGTCCAGGAGCCTGAGGTCAACACTGGTTGTGAGGAGGGAAAAGGAAGAGGCCTGTCAGGCTAATACTCAGGACTGTGTTGTTTGGAAAACTAACAAAGCGATGTCATGCTTTTAGCTTTGTTCTAGGAAGAGCATTGTCACATGAACTTGAGGGAATAAGGATCATCATGAAAGGTAGGATTTATACCCTTATTGTAGGTATATCATTTCCATGGGAATGGAAAAAAATACAAACCAAAAACAAATAAACAAAAAAACAAAAGAAAACAAAAAATATGATCAGGCATCATTAAGAGAAGAACAGTATGTGTTTAGATACTTGAAACCATTCTTTTCATTGGAATAAGCAGAGAACATCTGACATGCTTCTCAAATGATTTTTCTTAGTCTATGCCTGAAGTCTGAAGATGAAGTGGAGTAACATTATCCAGACAATAATCTTCCTTTGTCTTATTGGGCCTGGAATTGTGGGAAATATCCTAATGTTTGTGAGACAGGTATACATGTCTTCCTTGGGGACTGAGAAAAAGCCTGTGGACCTCATTCTCACCCACTTGGCATTTTGTAATATGATTATTATTTGTACCACGGGAATCAGAGACATAGCCACAGTGTTTTATTTTAGAAACTTCCTCGGTGATACTGGCTGTAAAGCTGTGATTTATCTGGCAAGGATGGCCCGGGGCCTCTCCATCTGCACCACCTGTCTCCTCAGTGTGGTCCAGGCTGTCACCATCAGTCCCGGGACCACCCTTTGGACAATGCTCAAACCACAGACCCCATGGCAAGTTCTTACCTATGTCTTGCTCTTTTGGGTCTTTAATGCCCTCACAAGTTCCAACTTGTTGTACTATATAACAGCAGGTGGCGGCTTGAACAGATCTGGAGTTGCAGGGTATATTGGATATTGCTATATGCTGCCATCCAGGGACACAGTTAAGTGGCTTTTCCTCTCGATCATGGCTGTTCGTGACCTCATCTTTCAGAGTCTCATGGGCTGGAGCAGTGGATACATTTCTTTTTCCCTGTATAAACATCACAAGCAAGTCCTCTACCTCCACAGCTGCAGGTCTGTAAATAGTTTCAGTCCAGAGATCAAAGCTGCACAGAGTATTCTCATTCTCATGGCCTGTTTCCTTTTCTTTTATTGGGCAGACTTCATTTTCTCCTTTTACACAGGTTCCATGGTGACTCATGACTCCATCATACTAAATATTAAAACATGTCTAGAACTTGGTTATGCTGTTCTCAGCCCCTTTGTCCTGATGAGCAGAGCTGTTCCTGTTGCTACAGCCATGTGTTCGCACTGAGAAACCCTAGGATTACATTTCTCTATGAGCTCAAGAAACACAGTGTTATTTATTTGCCTTAATTTGGGAGCGGACGTGGTAAGCACGCAGCTTTGCTATGTATTGTAACCTGTCCTGAAAGCTACTTTATAGCCCAGTCCCTGACCTGGTACCTGCCTGGGCATTACAAGTATTTGCCATCATACCACAATTTGCCTTAGCATGCTAATATATCCAAACATTAAATCAGTTAGGCATTATAATAATTTACTTAAAAAAAAATAAGACTACTATGGTAGTTTGAATGTCATTGGCTTTCATAAGCTTGTAGGGAGTGACACTATTAGGAGGTATGGCCTTGTTAGAGGAAGTATGTCACTATGGGGCCAGTCTTTAAGGCCTCCTTCCTATGCTCAAGCTTCACAGAGTGTGGACACAGACTCCTTCTATTTTCTACTGGCTGCGGATTAAGATACAGAACCCTCAGTTCCTTCTCCAGCACCATGTCTGCCTGAACACCACCAATTTCCAGCACCATGAAGATAATGGACTAAACCTCTGAAGCTGTAAGCCACCTCGATTAAATGTTTTCCCTTATAAGAGTTGCCCTGGTCATGGTGTCTCTTCACAGCAATAGAAACCCTAAGATAACTAGTACTCAGCCACTTAAGAGTAGTTTAGGGCTTCTAGGCAGGTGGGAAGTAGGTTGTTACTATCTTTCCATTAACTGTCCCTATCGTGTGACTTTTAGCTTCTCATTAGCATTGGGAAAAACGCTGGAGGCAACGCTTCTGTCAGAATCACCAATTTTCCTCTTCAAAGCCAGAGGAAGAAAGCAAGACAGTGTAGGTGCAGAGGAGGAGGTGACCCCTTTCTGGGGTAATTTGTACAGCAGTGAGGATGACAGAGAGACAAGGGATGTCATCACAGTCCAGCAGGTTTGGTCACCAGCTGTTTGATGTTGTCAGGTTCCAAAATGGCTAGGAAACTCGTGATGTCAATGCGGGACAATTCTAATCTTGTTAGTTCTTAAATAATCACCACAAGAGGCTCTGGCCACCTGGTTCTCTCAAACGATGCCATCACGGGTCTGTAGACCATGTTCCAGGCCAAAGCCTCACTGACTGATGTGTAAATATCTCACTAACAGATTGTTAACGCTGGAGTTTCCACCTCTTGCTCCCTGTCACTCACAATGATTTAAACTGAACATCTAGGGTCTGCTAAACTACTTTGCCTGGAATCCCAGGCTCCTTTGCCCCCTATGCTGCGCAGGCACAGAGGAATACACGCTGCTGAGCTGTGGACTAGGAGACTAGGGAACTGAGGACACACTGGAGATCTGCTTGGTGAAGGTCAAGGGGTAGAGCCTTGCAAAGCAGAAGGACACTGGTGGCTGTGAGAACTCCACAGCCTCTAGCCAAAGAGGAAGTGGAAGGTCCAGAAAGCACCCCGACCCCGAGCCCTTCAGAATCCTGTGCTGTAGACTTCCCCTGGAAGCTTTGATTCCTGCAGTGTGTGCACAGCCCGGAGGGCAGCGAGGCTGGTCACCAAAGCTGGCCATCAGCTCACTACAGTTCCTGCAGGAAGAGAAATGGAAACACCTCCACAGTTCCCAAAGAAGTGGAGCCGAACCAACGCCCTGCAGCTCAGTATCAAACCAGCACCTGGCAGGAAGGAAGCTCGTTCCCTCCTGGTCTCTCCCAGGTCCAAGAGTTGAAACTCCAGAGCACAGCAAGAGAAAGGCCGGGGGTCTGTAAAATACTGCTCTTTTTAAGGTAAACTAGGGTTTTAATAAAGTCTAACTAGGTTAAAAACCACTTTCAGAGTATTATAAAGTAGATGTATGGCTAGGGAGGAGGGCTGTTTCTCTACAGCAATTATAGTTACAGGTTGTAACTATATTACAAGTGGACAGTGTGAACAGAATGACACATCTGTTCCTAACCCAGCATTTCTATCCAGATTTGTATATTGTCTACATTTTCTCTTACATCTTTAAAACTAAAGGTGATATATAACTAATCTTCAAGAAATGTACCCATGATTCCCTTGGAAAAGCTAAAATCACTTATCCACTTACTCTGGACTATTATTTGGTGGGTTTAGTGAACACACTTGAAAATTCTCTTAGCAAATTCCCAGTGTACTATACAGTAGAAACAGTTATCCCCTGCTTTGCACTAGGTCTCTTTAAATAAAGAGCAGCTAATGGTTGCCCACGTCTGTACCCCTGCTTAGCTTCAGTAGTTATCACGTAAGGGAGCTTACCCAGCACCACCTCCTTGTCATAGGCTCTCCCAGGAGCCATGAGCATGAGAACAGGGAAAGCATGTGAGGAGAGCAGATACTTTAGAGAGAGACATGTCCCCTCCTTTGAACTTCAGAATATTGATATACCCAAGGAATTACCATTTGGCTATTTCCCTATTGCTTGTGTGTTTATCTCAAGAAAATATTTCATCTTTTGGGCACACACATATAACTTTGGATGGTCAGGAGGACGATTTTTATATAAGTTGCATAATTCTGATGATTAGAAATAATATTAGAATTTTTTTATAACTTACACAGGAAAGCAACAGAATTCTCAGTCACAAAGACAGTTAATTTTAGATTTCAGAACAATTTCAAAACAGACTGACTGCCCCTGCAGAGAATTCACAAACCTAAGTTCCAGGTGTTTATCACTAAACTGAGGTCACAACTGAAGCAACTTTGGTAGCTACAACCCTCTGCAGTAATTCTCTTTCCACACGTACCCAAGCACTCAAGGGTTAGGCAACTACTCTTATTGTTAAGTCCTGAATTTCTGTGTCATTCTCTGTCTGGGAATGCTAACCACTCAGGCTACCTGCTTGGCCAAGTGTTACTCATTGGCCAGTCCGCATGAGCCCTGAGAAAAACTATGTGACCTATCATGTGTCATGAGGATGGGTCGAACCCTGAAAATGTAACATATAATTGTCCAGAATTTGGCTATGAGAAAGAGAAGGAAGAGAGTGTGTGTGTGTGTGTGTGTGTGTGTGTGTGTGTGTGTGTGTGTTGGAGTGTGTATATAGAAGGAGCTGAGGAAAGAACATGAGTAGGCAAGAGAGAGAGAAAGCAAGAGAGATTTTTCAGAGAGGATTCTTTTTCAAGATGAAGTAAGAGAAAGTTATCATCAGAAAGCCTGTGTGTTTCCTTATCTTTCCCCACAGATATAGTCTAGCCCTCACTGCCTTTGTGGATTTTTTTTTTTTTTTAACATACCATGGGCCCTCCAGCTACAAGTACCTGGTTAATACCTTTGTCAGTTTGTTTCCTAATTTCCTTAAAGAAACAGTGGCCTCATGAAATTCTTTGCAGTTTCCATTTTTCATGTGTGTGTTTGTGCATGTTTGGAATGTGTGTCCATGCTTATAAGTGAATGGACACCGGTGTGTGTGTGTGAAGTTGTACACATGCACATTTGTACTCACCTGTATGCATGAGTCTGCGGTTGGTGTCAGGAATCATCATTTTCAGGCAAATACTGAGCTCATCAAAATAATTCATCTCACTATACAGCTTCCTCTAGCGCTAGCCGGCCCCTGGCTTCTGAGGCTGGAATTACAGGCAGGCTGCCACCCCACCAGGCTTTTAAATGAATTGGCACTCACACTTGGAAGCCAAGCACTTTAACCACTGAGCAAGCACTCCAGTCAGGGTTTGTTAATACTAAATGCCACCCTGTCACAAGGAAATATCCTTTATATGGGATCAGCTTGTGGGACGAAATAGAGGTCACCAGTGAGAGAAGCGAACTCCCTGCCATATAATAATTTCAGATAGTGGTTATTTGCTGTTACTTGCTTCAAAAGTGAAAAAAAAAAAAAAAAGTAAGAATAAATGACCTAAGGTAAATCCAGACACATTGAAGACCTCGGAGCGTGGTAACATGGAAGGGTCATGGCCACGGAGCCCAGGCAGACCCATCAGGTGTGTTTCCCAGCCCACCAACCCACACACCCAATGCACTGGTCAGGTAGTTGGTTTCAATTGGTTTCAATGCAGACCTGGATCTTGGCTGGAGACAATGATGTCAAGAAAGTTATGACAGCCACCAGAAAGGTGCCCAAAGGGAACGAGCTGGTGACCACGGGTAACATGCATGTGTGAGTCTTTGAGTAGGTTCTTTTGAAGGAGCTAAAAGGGAAAGAGGAAAACAAGAGAGGTAAGGGTGTGAAGTGTGGCTTGAAGACCTCTCTGAAGAACAGCTCCTCCCCGGGTGATAGAGAGGACAGTGATGGCACCAAGCCGAGTTGCACAACAGACATCTCCCCCATCAAACAGACAGCAGCAGTGGCTGAGGCCTCCCCCAGTGCCCAGTGCGGTGTGTTCCTGGGATGGCATGGATACCAAGACAGAGGAGACACAGGAGGGAGTGCCTCACAGCTGAAGACACTTCTGGCACACAGGACTCAGTCTTCCGTGGAAAACTTGATGGCAGCTCAGGAAAAGCAGATCTACAGAGGTGGGGCTGGCAGCAGAGAGTTTTGGCTCTCTCTAAGGAGTGCTCCCTCTAAACAGGTGAAAGGGTCAGGTGCGCAGCTCAGAAAGCGTGTCTCCATTCTGTAGGCTGTCTCTTTACTGCACTAAATATTTTCATTCAGGTACAGAAGTTTTGATTTGTGGGGTCCCTTCTGTCAATCACTTGCTACTTTACTGAGCAACTGGAGTCATGGTGAGATGCTCTTGTCTATATCTTGAAGTTGTTTGTGTTTTGTTTTGTTTTGTTTACATTTTTGCATTTCCTCAAATAATTTCTTAATTCTCTATCTCGCATTGAGGTCTTTGGAGTTGGTTTGTGGGAGGATGATATAAACAGTCTAGTATACATCCTCTACACATATGTCCCCAGTTTCTCCAGCACCATGTGTCCTTCTCTGTGGACCAAGCACGCTGGACCACCAACATGACACACAGGACTCAACTGTTGCAATAAAGGCATGGCTGATGGGGAAACAACCAGATGCTTTCTGCCTGGATCTGAAACCCAATAAACAGAAGGGAATCCATATCTGATACCATACAGCTAGTCTAAAGCCTATGGTGAGGGTAGTGTGCTCATAGCACTAGTGGGGAGACTGCAGCTGTAATTTTGCTAACTAGACATGATGGGCCTGTCAAATCCATTGTAAATACTTGATTATACCCCTAGTTAGTGCTGCCATAGGTTTAGTCACGGAAGCTTCTTTTCTGCAGTGGGTAGTCACTTCAAGAACTCAAAGCTAGAAATAATGCTGATAGTGAGGTTTATAATCATCAACATTCTGCCAATCATATTTCTTATGTCTTCTTGTGGGGCTGATTATGTTGTAATGGAGCTAGTTTAAAATAAAGTCCATTTTATCTTAAGATTTAGAGTTGATATAGTCTTAGAGTTAAGGATGTTGTATTTTATGTAATACTGTCCTCTTATTTTACTAACACACATACACTATTATAATGATCAGAAATTAAGCAATGATCTTTTAGTATAAGATGTGAATAGAAGTACAGGCTGGTACAGACTGAGGCCCAGGACCCTCTCACAAACAGGCAAACAGCAATCCTATAGCATGTAGAAAAGGTGATGGTGCTTGGTTGCATTCTTTTGAAAAGGGGCATTTAAGCTGCCAAAGTCACATTCATGAGATGCTGTGTATACATTCCTTCCTGGGGATCCCGTGTGGATCTGTGATCCACAATACACAAATGCTCCCCACCATGCCAAGTGCCATTAGGAAAAGACAAGTGCTTCACTGACGAGTATCGGAACCATTTCCACTTTTCAAAAGGAAAATCTGCATCCTGGTAACACCTTTCTGAAGACAACAACAGGAATCAGTACATATTTGCAGCAAAGGCTTTATATTATGGAAAATTTCTGGAGTGGGAGAGGCAGTCGTGGTGAATGCCATCATGCAGATATTTGACAAAGGACTCTATCCTTTATACTGCGGAACCATTTGTGGAGTCTGGAGTCTCTTATGCCTTCTAGATGACTGATGTTCAAACATCTATTTTTCAGTTCTGGAATGTTCATGAGCTTCATGTCATCCAGACCAATGCACTTATTTAAGTTGTTAGAGATAATGGTGAGAACCATGTCATTGAACTCAAAATAAACTATTCTTTATGAAGTTAGCTTGCCTCGTGTGTTTTTCATAACAAAACTAGACAAACACCATGACTATAGAATTATTCCCCAGCACATGACTTTTTCTTTGTTGACCACTCTCTATGTCTGCTGATGCAGAAATTGACGAACACTTAAGTAAGTAAGAAAATAAGGCTCAAAATTATAGAGTTGCTAACAGTCTATTGAGAAGAAATGGATGCTCTGGCAAGATAGGACCTTAAATGTGAAAATAAAATAAACCAGTAGTATGAGATTAATAAAAGTGGTAATGATTTCTTTCTGTCACAAAGCTGCAAAATAAAATGGATTGTTTTCATTGTAATAATTCTGAGAGATGGCCTGTTGCAGGGCATCAGGGCTGGCCCATTGGCTACACAGTATTTCTGCTCCAAGAATACCACCAGAATGTCCTCTGCCTATAGGTGACTAATTTTTTCTACAGAACTCATCCCAGATGGAAGCACCATGAAGGACTGACTCTCTTTTTGATATTTTCTTACCTTTTATTGAATAAATCAGTCAATATCTTACAAGCTTTAAATTGCTTTATTTTTCTTTATACTTCAAAGGTAAAGAAGACACTTAGAAACTTTCTAAACAAATTAACAGAGAGAACAGAGGAAAGTGCTCCTTGATGGACAGAGATAATTATTTTATTTTTCAACTTCTGTCCCCCCTGACATATGTAGTGCACAAGTGAGTTTCTCTGCACCTGGATTTCCCCACTCAATAGAGAGGACGGAAATCCTGGCTTCATCAAAAGCTGTTGTTTCATTTACAGCAGAAGCATTTCTGATTTCTATTATATGTCAGCTTCAACCACATGTGTAGAGACACCACCACACAGGGCACAAAGAGATGAGTGACCACGAACTCATCTCCCAAGGAAACCCAGTGGTGCTTTCTCCTCAAGAACAAAATGATGATGTCATCACTTCTACAATCAGCCTACACCCACATTTGTTCATATCATTTTGCATTTGGGATAGGAAGGTCTCCAGGATACTAGTTTGCAAAGTACACAGAAGGACCACTCTTGGACACACGTGAGTTTTTGAAGTGTCCTTGACGTTTTATAACAAGTGAACGTTGTTTTTGGAATAAAGTCGAGGTTGGGGAGGCATTTATATTTCAAGTCTCATGTGATATTTAAAGTGCAGGAATGAAACAATCAATTACAGCAAACACTTAACTACCAATGGTACAGGGAGAAAAAGGGACTCTAAACTCATCCTGGTCCACGTTTGGAACTTGCTCAATAAGCAGAATTCCCAGTGCTGAGCATCATTTATTCTATTCCTGTGTAAGGAGGGATTTAAGAAAGAGAAGCAAGTGACTTCACCTGTGAGTCAGAAGCCGGTCCCCTGCCAGATCATAGCTTGTCTCTTTGGGAAGGTGAAACAGTCTGGAGATGCGGGGAGCTCTGTACAAAGAAACTTAGTTACTTGTTCATTTTCTCACCTCACATCCTTCCTCTCAAAATCATTAAGCCCTAATTAAACTTGAAATAACTTCTGAGGAAAACAGATGTAGTAATTGTGGAGAGAGGGGGAAGCTGTACTTCAGGGACTGGGGCCCTGCAGAGGCCTTCCTTCCCCTACACTGTGACAACATGAAACTTGAAGTCTGCACTACTGATGGCAGCCAAGAGCCCCACAAACCCTGACAGTACAAATAGGACCCGGCAAGTGTCACCTTCCCAGAGCTGCTCCAGAGGCTGTCTGTCTGCACCACAGAGGTCCAGGTGAGTTCATGGAGGTGAGATCTTCAACCCCTCAGCTGTGCAGGGAGAGTTTCACTAAAGCAGAAATCTCTCTCTTTGACTAAGCCAGGGAGCAGTTGACAGGCTCTGAGATCCTCAGGACCTCTGCTTTCCTCCTGACCCTGAGGAGGCTGGTCCCTGACTCGAGAAAGAGACAGAGAAATGGAACAGAAATGCTGAGACATCGCTAGCCATCGTCAGGCTGGAGGATCATGACAGAGCTCTGGTTGGGTCTTTGCCTGTGGTTATCTCCTTGCCTTTTCTTAAAAGGAAGCCATAACATGTATAAAAGTTTCAAGAGTGTATCAAAACCTAGAGACAGGTACTGGAAAGATGACTCAGTGGTTAAAAGCACTTGCTGCTGTCTCCACAGAACCTGGGTTTGTCCCAGCACCCACACAATATCTCACAATCATCTGAATCTATAGTTCTAGGAGATCTGTTGTCTTCTTCTGGCCTCCACTGACACCAGGCAAGCATGTAGTGCACATACATACATGCAGACAAAACACCCATACACATAAATTGGTTCAAAACAAACTAAAACAAAACAAAACAAAAACCTTGAGACAGGCAGAATATTACACTCCTACTATATCAGCACTAGGAAAATGAATCAGAAAGATTACATGCTGAAGACCAGCCTGTTACATAAGAAGACCTTATCTGAAAGAAAAGAGAGAGAGAGAGAGAGAGAGAGAGAGAGAGAGAGAGAAAGCTAAAACAAAATGTTGTTGTTTTTCAATCTCCAGATTGACTATCATAATGATTTTAACATGTTATCACCATTGGTGACTATAAAATTTGTACTTTTCAATTTGATGCATTTCCATATTTCAAATATTGGCAAATGTTTTCTTTTACAATGTGTTGGTAGGTCCTAAACACACTTATAATAAACTGGAAGGTTTTTGTTAAAGTTTCTTGATTCTGTCACATGATATCGCACACACGTGTAAATCAATTTTAATCGTTGTATGCCTGGAAGGTGTGGAGAAGTATAAACCACTAGAGTAGCAGTTACCATTACCATCTTGAGAATCCCTGCTGTAAAGGATACAAGCTGTGAATTAGTATATCCTGAAACAGCTCGCCTTAGTTTATTCCCAGTGCTGAGGAAATGGAGCAATAATCTTATATTTATTGGCATGGAAGAAATTACTAATGCACCTCAATGTTCTGAGGTTATACAGGACGTGGTATTCTTTGACTGTGTTAATAGAAATCATGTCTCCTCAAACATTTCACAAGATAATCTAAGAGATGAGCCATCTCTTCTTCCCTGTGATTCTTCATATAAAAAGATAAATCACGTTTGAGATGTCCCAGAAACTGGCTTCAAACAGAACTCAGAGCTTTAAAGTTTGAAGGGAAAAAAAGTGTTAGAGAGTAGAATCCCTAGTCCGTTGGGGGGAAAAAAGAAAAGAGTTAGAAAGTAGAATCCTTAGTCAATAAACAAGTGAAAACATTTTATATTTTCCATTGGGACTAGAGGTGAAAGGATTGCAGGGATTTCGACAGATTCCAATCTCTAGGTAAACAGTTAATTATTATTCCAAGTGTAGTAATGAATGTAGTGACGCTGACATGCCTGCTATTAATGTCTGGAGCATGTTTCATTATGTGCAGACATATAGGAAGGCATTGTGAATTCTAGGGTGCAATAGAACAGGAGTTAATTACCCCGTTGTTGGAGGAGCCGTTGAAAGGTCATAACTGGCATTCCTAGAGCCATTAGACAACATGAACACACAAGGCTATGTTCACGCAGGTCACAGGTGACATCACCAAGACACAGACATTAAAGGGATCCTGTGAGTTTAACAGGAGGGAGCAAAGGGAACAGGGGCCTTCCAAGTACCAGAACACACAAACCCGTGGAGCCACTGAAACATCCAGTTTCCTCTCGTTCTAGAAAAGGTGCCCACAGCTTACCATGAGTACCTGAGAAATGAGAGCGGAGCTCCTGAACGAGAAGAATCACATCCTGCCGAGATCTAAGGTTCTGGAATCAGCTCACACCAATGCAGAACAAAGCAGCCTGCCGGATAAACAGGTGGGAGAAGAATCAGCACAGTGCGCCCAACCTATGGTACTGTATGCAGCCAATACTGAAGACTAAAAACTTCATTCATTTCATAGTAGCATATAATACTTCATTAATCCCCTTCCCCCATCCACCTCATCATCATCCCCTGGTCCAGAGCTATACCAAACTATTTTAGATGCCCTGAGGTTGCTCATTGGGGCTCACAGATTCCCTGAAGACATCCACCGAGATCACAGCCCTCTGCTACCCACTCTCCTAGGAAGTGTCCCACGATTCCTCTCCATGGTCTTTCTAATTACAATAGGGTAGTAACATGACTTTTTAACGAAGAATTTCTTTTCAGGATGTCTTTTGATGATTCAGCTTTAATTGTTGGACCCTATCTGGAAACGTTATTCAATATGACTTTGAACTGAGGACTATTTTTTTTATCATAATCATTTATATGGAGTGAAATCACAGAATAATTAATGTCAAAAATTTAAATGGAGAAATCCAAATTATAAAGCTTTGAAGCCAAATGCAAACCTGGATGTAGTTCTACTAATCAAGATGCAGATAAGAAAGGAATATCAGACAAAGCAGGAGAGAGTGTGGAGGGTAAGGTTACTAAATCTGAGATGTGTTACAGGTGTTGACCCAGCAGGGATTCCCAGTGTCTGTGAGGTGATGTGGGGAAGGCACACAGATTCAGCATGAGCCTCAGGCTTTGGGAGTCGGGTGGGGAAATATTATGAAATCGAATGAGAAATAGAAGAAATGTTGGTTGGAGAAGCTGGAATTCAATTCAGCTATGCTGAGAGTTAACTAGGAAAATCCAGGTATGAAGACATACAGACAGAAAGAGAGACACAGACAGACAGACAGACAGACAGACACACACACACACACACACACACACACTCACACTCACACTCACACTCACACACACTTGACCAAGTCAACTTTGCTAGTGCACAGCTCAAAAATCAAAATCTCCTTTGAAACTTTAGATTTTGAATAGCAGTTCCCAAACTCACCTGTCAGAGCACACACAATATCCCAGAGTCCACAGTGGGGAAAAAGAGGCATTTCAAGGATCTAATCTACATACATTACCTGTATCCATGGATGCCTCTTGCACACTAGAAAATGTCATTGTGGAAAATGTGTTTTCTGATCCATGTCTAACATTACTGATGTTTTTTTGAAAATTTGCAGCCTGGAAATAAGCTTTTCTAACTAAGAAGGAAGAAATGGTTCTGAAGTTTATTAAGGAAATAGTTTTCCTCTTTATGACTGTGCTTGGCACTCTGGGGAATGCTTCTGTTTCTGTGAATTATATGTTCAGTTGGTGGGGAGGCCCTGAGAGGAAACCCATACACCTTATTCTCATCCACTTGGCTTTTACAAACATCATTATCCTCCTTGTAAAAGGATTGCCAAAGACAATAGCAGCTTTTGGGTTGAGAAACTTCCTAGATGACATAGGCTGTAAGATCATTGTTTACCTGGAGAGAGTGGCCCGTGGCCTCTCCATCTGCACCAGCAGTCTCCTCACTGTGGTCCAGGCCATCACCATCAGTCCCAGAGCATCTGGGTGGAGGAGGCTCAGACCAAAGTCTGCATGGCACATCCTTCCATTCTTTTCATTCTTTTGGATACTCAATGCTTTAATAAGTGTGAACCTAATCCACTCCATCACAAATATTAACCTGAATGTATCACAGCTTAAAAATGACTATAATTATTGTTATTTTATGCTAGAAAGTCAGATAATAAAATGGATTGTTCTCCCTCTCATGGTCCTGAGAGATGCTGTGTTTCAGGGTGCCATGGGAGGGGCCAGTGGCTACATGGTATTTCTTCTGCACAAGCACCACCAGCATGTCCTCTACCTTCAGAACTCTGAGCTTCTCTACAGAACTCCCCCTGAGCTGAGAGCTGCTCAGAGTGTCCTCCTTCTGATGCTCTGTTTTCTTTTCTTCTACTGGACTGACTGTGCTTTTTCTCTATTTTTAAGTCTTTCTTCAGGGAACAATTCTGAGATAATAATTACTCGGGAATTTCTGGTCCTGGGTTATGCAATCTTCAGCCCCCTTGTGCTGATTCACAGGGATGGACTTCCAGCTGAGTGCTGGCATGCTCAGTGGAAGAAATTGAGACAATGTCCCTCTCGTTTATCTGTTTAATAAGCATAAAAGAAATCCAACCAACACACTTTAAAGATGTTTTAATTCATAGACAGTAATCTTAGTAACTTACAGCCTTGACTTAAGAGAGATCGAAGCAAATCACAATGATATGCATATTTTCTACAGCTAGGCACCCTGGAGAAGTGCCTTTAACTTCAGATTATGAAAATAATTTTCTCAGCACTGAGTCCAGGAGTGGGATGTGTGAGGACAAATTAGGTAAATTTTATCAAAAGAACTGGCCTATCTCTCTTTTAGCTAGGAATTTCTTATCTTAGATCTATAGCTACAGGTAGATTTGTTCTTTGAGAATTTCATTGGGGGAAAATGTTATACATTATAGAATTGTTGTTTCCTAAACACAATAATTTAACCACAAAAAGTCTATTTTGGGCTGCTTGAAATCAGGTTAATTATCCAGCCACAGAGAAGATCTTATGGAATTGTGAAGTAATTGTAAAGAATCAAGACACCTTTATCTAGAATGATATGTACTGTGAAATTTCAGTCAGTAGAATCCATTGACACCAATCACGGAACTGAAATTCTTGGAAACACTTAATCGATGCATGAAGAGTGTCTGCAGTAACAGAGATCATAGACTGTATAACCAGGTAATATATGTACAGTAAAGTGCCATTCTATATCCCCTGTAATCGCTGTATTCATAAAAATGTGAATTCTTCTTCAATATTGATAAATAAATGTGTTTGCAAGCCGACAGGACTTGTTGGTAGCTGCCCTTTGTTGTACCCTAACTCTCCACAACACTATTCATCTCTCTGTCATGAAAGAACTGCATAAGGATCTCATTCTACTTTAATTTAATTGACAATTTCTGCTATTGGATCCACACAATAAGGTACTGGGTAGAGAATATGGGTCAAGCTATCAGATATTGAATGAGCCCATTATGAAAAATACTTACTGATAGTTAACTTATTATATTATTTTTGAACTCTAGAATTGTTAGAGACAGATTTGTACACTATTTGAAAATAAAATTTCTGTCACCTCTGGCAAGAACCCCTGTAAACATCATGGTTCTATTTTACAATGGTGAATATATATTTATTTTGTACTTGGTTGCACAAAGAAATGTTAGCAATTTCTGTTATAATTTATGCTATAGTTCCTTAAATAGCTTGGCTTTCTAGCATAAATGTTAGCTTGCAGTGTGAATGTAGAAATATTACTTATCTTATATTTCAAAACTTTTCTTCAATTATCATTTATTCAAGCATTATGAAAGGTTTTGTAGGCAATCATCACTGCAGGATTTGTTTTTATATTTTATTTTACTGGCATCAAAATCTATGAAGAGAAGAGAGTGAACACAACTCAAATTCCAGTCTGTCCTTTCTCACGCTGTGTCAATGGTCATGCATCTCCTGTCTACTCTTAATGCTCAGCAACCTTCTCTCCAAATTCAGATGCAACACATTGCTCTGCACCCCATCCCCAGAATCTTACATCACTTCCTCTTGAGTCAGCTCTCAAAGACTGATTTAGAAAGTGCTTGTTTGAAATCTGGTTCCTTCAGATCAAGGCGTTTTGCCAGGTGTGGTGTGCATGCCTGCAATCTCAGGACTCAGGGGGTTAAGAAAGGGGTAAGGGGAGGGTGAGGATAAAGGAGGAAGAGGAGAAGGAGGTGGAGGCAGAGCTGGGAAGATGACTATCAGTAATGTGCTGGCTGTGCATTATGAGAACCTGAGTTCAGATCCCTAGGACCATGTAATAAAATAAGCCATGCACAGTGGCCTGAAAGGTGGAGAAAGACAGATCCGGGCAGCTCACTGGCATCCAGTCTACCCAGTCTAGGAGCTCTGATACAGACCCTGTCTCAAAAGATAGGATGTAGAGGGCAGATGAGTCAGCTCACCAGGTAAGGGAACTTACCACTAAGCCTGATGAAACAGATTCGGTCCTTGGGACCCATATAGTGTAAGGAGAGAACTGACTCCCTTAAGTTCCCCTCTGACCTCCATGTGCATCACACACACACACACACACACACACACACACACACACACACACACACACGAACCAAAAAATAATGATAATAATGATAATGTGGAGAGTTACAGTGGAAGATGACACCAGATATCAACCTCCATATTTACATGCAGAAAGAGAGAGAGAGAGAGAGAGAGAGAGAGAGAGAGAGAGAGAATGCAAGGCTTCAGCAGTAAGTGAGTAAATTCACACCCAGGCACATCATAAATTGCTAAATATTAAAACAATAAATTAACCTAAGAGAAACAAGACTCTTCTTGTGAAGAAACCTGGATTCTCAAATGACACTGGAGTTTTCACAGGGCACAGTGAATGTTATTCAGATTTTGCATTGATCACTTTTCCTTATGGAACCTCTACTCAAATTTGTGGGGCACAGTGACATTTTACACCTCTAAAAACTAGTGTAGGGGCTGGAGAGATGTCTCAGAGGTTAAGGGCACTAGGACCCCGTTTCAATGCCCTGCACCCACAGGGCAGCTCACAACCATCTGTAACTCCATTCTCAGGGGCTCTGATGCTCACTTCACAGACACTGCATGCATATAGTACAGACACTCATGCAAATATATACTCATAAATATAAAATAAAAGTAAAATCTAAAAATACAATTTCTAAAAACTAATGTCAGTTTAGACTAGTGTCCTATCAAATCTGAAAGGTATAAGTTCATTTCTCACCACAAAGTAACCTAGTAAATGAGTGCAGTTCATTTGTGCCAGAAGGAACATTGACTGACAGCACATATCTGTGGTGGCAATCTATGAAAGAGAATCTGGCTTCACCCTTTTTGCAGGAGCTTTGAGACTGAACATTGACCATATCTGGGAACTGCTGATGAACAGTTCTAGTGTTTCAAGTCAGATGAATCTAGATCTGGTGATTTCCCCTTATATATAGCATATAGAATTCTGGTGGAGTTCTAGGCTAATACCATGATTAGCCAATCAGCACAAGAGGTTTTTCTGCATTGAACTGTTCTGATCACTGTCGTTTCCATGACCATAGCAACCTTCCCTATGGTGACTCGGTCTCATCATTTGTTCCCTATCTAGTTTGGCTAGAGATTTTATGTCAACTGGAGAACCCCACCACAGAGCTCATCAGAATGTTGGGGCCTGTCCATTCTCATTAAATAATTTCTCACAGACACAGTGCAAGGGCTGTGGACCACTAAGACTATACAGTGTATAAAGTGATGTTCTGACACCTGCATATACACGTGTCCCCACATACACAAGCACATTGTGAGTTGTTAAAAGTAAATGATCAATGTATTTACAAGTTCATAGTCTCTTCTCACAGTGCTAGCTAATGAGTGTGTAAACCAGGTCCAGAATATTTGACTCTGAATCTCTCTCAATCTTTCTCCCCCATCTTCAAACATTTACAACCTTTTAATGTTGATCATTGAAGGATTCCACATAGATTAGGTGATCATTGGAATCAGAAGGCTTATGAAGAAATCTGCTAAATACCAAGTGAACAATGGCTTAGTTAAGGTAAAATACAGAAGTATCTAGGAAATTTCCATCTGTCACTTGATAAATTCATAATGATCACTTGAAAAGTAAATTTTCTCTGAAAAAGAAACACAAGGGAGGATGATGGAAAGTAACACAAAGAGATAAAAAGGGAGTAAGATAAATAACGCTATAGGGAAACTTCATAAGCTTACATTAAAATACATGTTGTTTATATATAAATACACACACACTTAACTTAAATATATATACACATACATCAGAGAGAGAGAGAGAGAGAGAGAGAGAGAGAGAGAGAGAGAGAATAGAGTTACCCCACACAGAGGATAATAATCCTCCCAGAAGCCATGGACTAACCACCCTAGTGCTTAGCAAAGGAAACAGCTCTTTGAGTTATTGGTCAAGGGTATCCAAAGACCCCAGAACAATATAGGCTACAGCCATCATCCTTGTTTTGCTGTGGGATGCCTTTCTGTATGCTGTCAATATGTGTGGCTCCCATTGAATAATTTTCCCCCTCTTGTAAGAAAGCTTACAGCCAGGTGGGAAATCCAAGCAGAGATACAGAGAGAAGGGTAGAGTCAAGAGAGACCACAGCTGCCTCCAAAGGAGTAACAAGATGCCAGCAGACCAGTAATGCCACAGCCAAATGGCAACATGCAGATTAATAGGAATGGGTTAATTTAAGATGAAAGAGCTAGCTAGCAAGAAGCCAAAGCCATAGGCCATACAGTTTGTAGTTAATATAAGGCTTTGACGCCGGGTGGTGGTGGCCCACACCTTTAACCCCAGCACTCAGGAGTCAGAGAGGTAGGCAGATCTCTCTGAGTTCGAGGCCAGCCTGGACTACAGAGTGAGTTCCAGGAAAGGCACCAAAGCTACACAGATAAACCCTGTCTCAAAAAAAACATAAAAAAGAAAAATAAAAAAATATAAGCCTCTGAGTATTTAGTTTATAAATGGCTGTGGGACTGAAGGTGGGAGAGATTTGTATGGACTGCTGGGCTAGGCAGAACAGGAGAAATTTCCAGCTACTTGGTTACCTCCCAGAAGTTGAAGGCAAGACCCTATTGCTGAAGATATCACAAACTTCACATAAAATACTTGGGGGAATCAACCTGGTAATTGACCTGGAAGCCTCCTTCCTGAGAGCTACCTCTTAATAGTATTGTAAGATGATGTACTGCTAAGGGAGAAAAGCAACACTAGTACTATTCAGCTGTAAAGCCTACAAACCACAATGGGTGACCTGGCAAAGTATGTCTAATGGCTCAACAGAGGCACATATATATTGGGTAACCAACAGCATCTTGGGGATAACCAACAGCATCTTGGGGATAACCAACAGCATCTTGGGGATAACCAACAGCTGTCTAAATGGATTTAATGGATGCTCAATAGGAGAAAACTCATGCTTGGCCCTATCTATGAAGCTAGCTAAGATCCCATGGGTGGAAAGGTCACAGATTGTAGAAGAGAAACCTACTACTGCCACTTTCCTAAATCAATAAAGCTTTAAACCATGTTCTAAATATTTATGCTCATACCCACAGGTAAGTATACCTCTCACCCATTGTGGTAGTTTGAATGAAAATGTGCACCATAGACTCATAGGTAGTGGCATTATTTGAAAGAATTAGGGCATGTGGCCTTGTTAGAGTAGGTATGGTCTCTTGTGTCACTAGAGATGAGCTTTTGGACCCAGGACATCACCTTTCCAATGATCATGGATCTCCTCATATCTGGCATTGGCCCCAATGGCTTCCACCATCTTAGCCAGAGCTCCTTTGTCTTTTTCATGAGCAATCATACACATGTCCTGTGGAGTGGCTACCCTGCCCTTCCCCTTGATGATGTAGTATAGAACTCCCATCTTGAAACATGGAAGGCAGGGAGACCACCATCTTGATGGAGCCAGTCATGACCAACTAGACCTACTTATTTCCACCAAGTAGCGACAGTATTGACCTCGGCTTGAAAGACAGGCAGCCATTAGTGAGAATGTACTAAGCCAACAGAGAAACCATTCCAGATAAACTATAACTCAATATCAAATAAGGGGCATATAATTTTGTAAAACACAGAGTATCCTAAATTCACCTGGTAATTTGGCTCCCTGTGTAAATTTCCTGCCTCCACTAATAAATCAGTCAATAACCTTCCCATATGTACTAACAGCCATTATAGGACAGGATGAGTCTTTCACATGGAGTTCCACTGGGTTTTGGGGTCCCATTTGCTGTTTAATGGACAAAGAAGGAAACAGTCACTCATGGAAGACCTTGAACCATCAAGGTGCCCACAGCAAGGAGAGCCTCTTGCTCCCAACTGTGTATCTGACACTTTCTCAGGAAGTGGAATCTCCAGAGATGGATGACACTTGTCCTGCTCTCAGGTGTGGATCAGGTCTGGGGAAGAACAGGACGTTGCCTTTTCTGTGCCTGTAAGGCAACTCCTCTTCTCATTCCCAGCTTCAGAACTTTGTGACGGCGAAGAGACAGCCTGGAGACGTAGGCAGAGAGACTTGGAACCTAGCTGCTGTTCACTTCCTCACTGTGTGTCCACTAAAGTAATTCAACTCCAGACTGTACTTCCAGGGATCACTTCTATAGTTCACGTCATACAGTAATTAAACTCCAATTAAGTCTGAAAGAGCTTCTAGAAGATACCTATGTAGTAATTGTGGAGGGAGAGAGAGATGTACCCCAGGGATGAGATTCCACACAGGGCTTCCTTCTCCCCTACACTCTGAGAGCTGTGAAAACTGAAGCCCAGTGTGACAGGTTGTTGAAAACAAGACTGAATCCAGAAGGTTCAAACACAGCCCTGGAAGGCTCACTTGGCCAGAGGACTCACCCAGAGCCTGTCCTCCACCTCAGCCGCTGCAGTGAGCACACCTGAACACTCTTTGATGTCTCTCCCTGGAGCTGCAAAATTTCCCTCAGAAGCACATCAGCTCCTTTTTCTTTGACTGTGAGGCATAGGGCTGGGCGAGCCTGATCTCCACAGGTATGTACCACAGGCTGGAAAATGGTTGAGTGCCAGGCTTCCATGCTTAGGAGCCAGTGCCTTTGGAGAGCTCAGTGTGTGGGGAGAGGGGGTGTATATATATATATATATATATATATATATATATATATATATATATATATATAGAGAGAGAGAGAGAGAGAGAGAGAGAGAATAGAGAGAGAGATATAATATATATATATATATATATATATATATATATTATGTGTGTGTCTGTGTCTGTGTGTATGTATCTTAAATGTTTTTCTGCACTCATCCTCAAAGTCTCCCCAAATCTTATAAATAACATACTGTACCTCTGAGTCAAATTCATCATTATATATTAGTATGATGGAGAAACCTATTAACAATTAGTATTGAAAATTATTCTTTATCTTGGCCAGGTTATGAGTTAATATGATCCATTGTAAATTATACTTATTTTCTGAAGCATCAAGCACTATTGCCATTGTTAGTTGCGAAAATTTCTGTCTGAAATGGGAACAGTTGCCTGCCTGAGTTGTTACCTAACTCAATGTACAGCACGCCCTTTTAAGTAGTTTCCAACAATAATTCAAAAGCTGTTTAGGAAGGTAATTCCCTATTGACCCTGCTACTATTCAAATTGTTGCTCAAAAACTACTGGAAGTGTTGTAATAGGTGTTTCAAAGATTACCCCAAATCTGATTTGGAGCTTTGGGTTCTCACTAACATTAAGGTAGGAATCCTGGGAAGATGGGAAACACTAGACCAAAATCATAAAATCATAATATATTTGTTAATGACATGAGGGTACTGAGGAATAGTCTTAAATTTGTTTGTTTGTTTTTTAGGATTCTAGATGTCTGACTAAAGTTTTAATCAACTCTTATTTAAACATACTAGTTACAGCTGTTCTTACTGACATGCCTGGTGCTTTATTGCACTATGAGCTGAGAATTTAAAATCCCAGCATGCTATGTTTAATGCATGGCTACAGATTGTAATCTCTCATCTTGCAGTCAAGGAAACTGAGGCTGAAAGACTGTACTTTCGTGAGTGTTTCTACTTATGAGGCTGCATCATCCCAGACTTGGGATGTTCACGCAGTTCTTGCTGCCAGTGATCTTGGAGATAAAAGATAAAAGACAGGCATAGAGGCACACACCTGTGAAGTATAAAGATAAATGAATCAAAGATACAGTAACTGGAGACAGAACATAAAACAGGTCTGTAGGAGGAAGTTGGTCCCACCCAGACCCATGGTCTGGACAAATCTCTCCACCCACAGTCCCACAGCCACTTATAAAATAATTACTCACATGCTTACATATTAATCACAAACTGTTTGGTCTATGGTTCAGCTTCTTACTAGCTAGCTCTTACATCTGAAATTAACCCATTTCTGTTCATCTCTGTGTCACCACACGTCTCATGACTTCACCTTTGTTACATTAACTCTGGCTTCCCCAGGCACCTCGCAGCATCTCCTCTGGCCCGACTTTCTTCTCCATGTATCTCTGCTTGGGTTTCCCGCCTGCCTCGAAGCTGCTTTGCCATAGAGCAGCTTATTATTAAGCAATGATAACAACACACATTCACATCATAAAGGAAGACCATCCCACAGCACAGATCTTTTCTATATTCATTTTAAAAGAAAAACCACATAATAACAAAACAAAAAGAATTACAGAAGAAGAAAGGTCTCTCATTCTGAAAGATGCTAATGTTGATGCTGTAAGATAGGGTTGTTTTGTTTCATATTGTTTTTCATTTTGCTTTTGGGGCTGCTCTAGGGTTTTCTTGGGGTGGGGTTCAGACAGGGTCTTGTTATGTGACTGTGGCTGACCTGAAACTCTCTATGTGATTGCAGGGAATCCACAGTAATACTGCCTCACCCTTCTTCAAGAGATGAGATGACAGGAGCGAATGGCCAGGGTGGTCACAGTTATTTAAAGAAGTGTCTGTTGACTAGCTGTGTAGGAGAGGAGGTTAAGGGAATGTCCAGGTTGGGAACAGACTCACAGCAGAGGTAACAAAATTAAATAGTAAACACTAGGAGACATTCAGGTTGGTGAGCATTTGAGTTTATTTCAACACATGTTGGGGTTCAAAATACATGGAATATGTAAACATCTGAACATGTAATTTAATTTTGCTATTATGGAAGTCTATTTGCTAATATAAATACGTTTTGTAATTTCAAATATTTTATCTTCTCCCACAGACTCCACTTAAGGTATAAGATGTCTCATAAAGACTAACAAGAAAAAAAACAGAATTCTTTAGATAGAAAATTTGTTCCATTACACATCAGGGCTGTCTTTTATATATCAGAAAGACACTATGATATTAAATATATTTTACAGATACATATCATTTTCTCACACTCTATAATGTTAGAAATGGTTTTGAATATTAGTGAAATAACAATATTCCTTCTTATAACTGGACTTGGCACTGTGGTGAATGCTTCTGTCTTTGTGAACCACATAGGCGCTTTTGTTGGTTCTGGGAAGAAATCTATACACCTTATTCTCATGCACTTGGCTTTCACAAATATTATGATGCTTTTTTCCAAGAGCATGCCAACAACAATTGCAGCTTTAGGTCTGAGACACTTCCTAGGTGATGATGGCTGTCACATTATTGTTTATCTGGAAAGGATGGCCCGAGGCCTCTCCATCTGCACCAGCAGTCTCCTCACTGTGGTCCAGGCCATCATCATGAGCCCCAGAGATTCCTGGTGGGGGAGACTCAGACTGAGATCCACATGGCATATGATTCTTTCACTGCTCTTCTTTTGGATTCTCAATTCACTAATCAGCATGAACCTCCTTCATTCCATCAGAAACAGAGTCACAAATACATTACAATTGAGTAACAATGGTTTATACTGTTATTTCAGAAAAGTAAGTCAGAAAATAAACAGCATGTTTCTCCTTCTTATGGTCCTGAGAGATGCAGTGTTTCAGGGTGCCATGGGAGGGGCCAGTGGCTACATGGTATTTCTTCTCCACAAGCACCACCAGCATGTCCTCTACCTTCAGAACTCTGAGCTTCTCTACAGAACTCCCCCTGAGCTGAGAGCTGCTCAGAGTGTCCTCCTTCTGATGCTCTGTTTTCTTTTCTTCTACTGGACTGACTGTGTTCTTTCTTTATATTTATCTTTCTCTTTGAAGAATGACTCCTTCACAATGCATTTTCAAAAATTTCTGACCCTTGGTTATGCAGTTCTTAGCCCATTTATCCTGATTCACAGGGAAGGACACCTGGCTGAATGTTGGCATGCTCAGTAAGATTGAAGAAGCCATGTTGCTTCAGAAAAGGAGGTTTGAAATGGCTGTTAGTATGTTTTATGCCTTGTATATGTTTTTTAATCAAGTAAGAAAAGCTTATGCAGGTAAGGATAGTCTCACACAGTACAGCTGGTAGTGAGCAGCCTATGTCTGATACTAAGATCAGATCAAAGAGAGCAGGACCCAGGTACCTTCTTATTTTCTCTCACATAATCCTTCAACATTCAGTGTGAACTCTGCATAGATAGACAGAGGTCATTCAGTATGAATTCTGCATAGATAGATGGAAGTCATTTGGTGTGAACTATATATAGATAGATGGAGGTCATTTGATGTGAATTCTGCATGGATAGCTGAAGGCCATTTGGTGTGAACTCAGCATATATAGATGGAGATCATTAGGTGTGAATTCTGCATAGATAGATTGAGGTCATTTGGTGTGAATTCTACATAGATAGATGGAGGTCATTTGGTATGAATTATTAATAGATAGATGGAAGTATCTCTCCACTGAGCTTCAGGTAGTGAAGATCAGCAGAGTGATGTGTCAGCATCTGCACAAATTACTGAAGTGAATCCCTTTGACTCAGGAACCTCATTTCTAGGAACTAATCCTTCAGATACAGGTGTTCACTGAAGAAATACAATTTACAAATTATGTATATCATTCCAAACACATTACCTAAATATCAAACGAGATATGCATTTGTTAGCTGCTTGAAAATATTCAGGGGCTGGGGAATAACTCAATGTCAAGGTGACCTCCTCTATGGACAAGGCCAAGGCTCAACCTCCAAAACCAAAGCAAAGAGAACAACACAAGAAGAACCATATCCCCAAGTTCCACACTTACAAGAGATTATGGCATTTACCACTGGTGGAGATGGCACAGCAGGGAAAGGCACTTATCACAAGACTGACACCTGAGCTTGACCCCAGGAACCACATGATTAAAGAAGTAAACTGACTCTCTTAAGATGCCCTCTGACCTCTACATGTGCCATGGCACATGCGTGTTCCCCTCCCACAATAAATGTAATTTTAAAAATTTACAAGACTTTTTTGTTGTGTCATTTATAAGATGGTAAATAAGCTAAAATATATTGAAATAGAATTAAATATTCAAGTGTGTTTTAATTTAATGAAATAAAACATGAAAATAATGAAATGTAGTAATATCTTTAATTAGATTTGCTCTCCATCATTTACAAGAGTTTAAAAAAACTGTAAGAATTATTACATTTGAGAAAAACTAGATAAATAGAAGTTTAATAAGTACTTCCTTTTACCTTTCTGAGTTATTTTATTTTTAAAAAATATGAGGAAACTGAAGAGATAGGTCAGCAGTAAAGATCACATACTGCTCTTGCAAAGGACCCATGTTTGATTCCCAGTACATCAAGTGGTTCACAACTGCTTATAACTCCAGGTTTGGGGGGATCTGTCATCTCTGCACTTCTCTGGCACCTGTATTCATGTGCACAGACACATACACATAACTACAAATAAAAATAAACATTTTGGCTATTGAACCCAAATTGGCCTCTTGCTTTAAGGCAGAGGCTGGCTGTCTTAATTAGGGTTTTATTGTTGTGAAGAGACCACATGAACACAGCAACTCTCATAAAGGAAAACATTTCACTGGGGCTGGCTTACAGTTCAGGGGTTTAGTCTATTATCATCATGGTGGGAAGCATGGTGGCATGCAGGTAAACACAGTGCTAGAGAAGGAGCTCAGAATTCAACATCCGGATTTGCAGGCAGCAGTAAGTGAATGTCACACTAGACCTGGCTTGAGCATTTGAGATCTCAAAGCCAGCCCCCTCGTGAAGCACTTCCTCCAAAAAGGCCACACCTTCTAATAGTGCTACTCCCTATGAGCTAATGGGGGGCATGTTTATTCAAACCACCACACCAGCCTTGAATTCTTGATCTTTCAGCATCAAACTTTCCAACTGCTGGGAATATGCATATACCATTAGAGATATATACCACTGTGCCTGGCTCACATTTATTTTGGTGGCTGTGTTGACAATCTGAGAGATGTAGGAATGGTGCTGGTCAGTGCTCCTATTGACAGAAATAGCAAATCAAATTGGTACACGGTGGGAAGAGCCATGGTAGGGTCTTTCAGGATGGGAATTTCCCTGCTCTGTTGAGGACATGATAGGAGAGGAGTAAGGAAGGGCTTCTGGTTTACTGTAAACATTTGTGTGTGAGTTTGTAGATATGTACTGTTTCTAAGAGTCACTGACTGCATTTAAGGTAAGTGTAGTTTTCTTCCTTATGATCCAACAATCCTAACTACTGGATATACAGCCAAAGGAAATGAAATCAGAATGTTAGAGACACTTGTACTCCTGTGTTTAGTCACAAAAGCACTCACTATGCACATGGATTCAACCTAAACGTCTGTCAATAGTTCAATACAAAAAACTGTCATATATAACCTGAATGTAATAATTATTCTTCCACAAAAAGAAAGAAATCCTAAGGGTCAAGGTAGGAATAGGAAGAGAGGAGCAGTAGAAGAGGAGGGGATTGGGAGAGGATCAACCAAAACCTAGCAGGTATTAAAATGCCACAAAGGAGCCAACTGTTCTATATGGAAATAAAAATGTTGAAATATATAAACAAAGGGATAAAAAATAATCATCACCACAAAAGGAAAGAAATTATAACATGAATAAAGGGCAAAACACCCAACCCACAATAAAGGTGGTGATGGTGGAGAGAAATAAAAAACAGACCTTAAAAGCCTAAAAGGAAGGAGGAAGAGGAGGCATTCAAAATAGTAGTGAGAACGCAGAGGCTCCCACAGTGTCCTGGTGATTGTTCTAAACATGGCACGGACTGTAGCCCTTGCTGGTGGTACTGAGTGATCTTTTGTTATTAATAAAGAATATGCTTGAAAATTATTCAGAAAGTGATCATCTTCAAGTATCAGATATTTCTTCCAAAGTAGCTCTTGCTTTAGGGGGTAAATAAATGGAAAGAGGAAAGAATGGATTTAAGTTCTAGGAGCCCAGACCCCTCATGCACTATGCATCACCTACACAAAGGCACCGTAATTAGGATCAGAATGTTCCTGGGTTCAGGAAATGACAGAGCACCAGGGAGAAGGAGATGTGCAGGAGGAGCCTTTTCCCCTGATGAAGCCAAACTACTGATGGTGACATCTTGACACCTCTCTTGAGTTAAGGTCTCAGGTTGATAAACAGGGCCTTGCTGGTGCCATGAGGACACCCACCCTGAGCTGCTGCACAGACTGCATGGGTGAGTGCTGCCATGTCATGGTGGGTTGGAGCTGCCTTTGAATGGAAAGAAATCTGTGGAGGGCAGAGATGCAGGAGACAAGGACATGGGCTCCCTGGTACTCTGGGAGAGGAAAGTGGCAGGATTCAGGGAGGAGAAGATGGTCTATCATTTCTCCCTGCAATCCAGGATGGCTTCATCAGCCATGTGGACAGTGTGTGTGGCCACTGTGCCAGAGTGCTCATTACACAGGACAGGCAGAGCAGGAGACAGGGGCACCTGCACTGCAGCCTGGAGTAGGAAGCTCTTGTCCCCACAGCTTCTGCACCATCTTTGTGTGTTTTTCCCTCCAAGGACCGGGAACTTTGATCTGAGTTGTATAACTTCTAGTGACTACAGTCTTTTGCAGATGGATCACTGTTCCTTTCTTTACCATGATTTCATTTCTTGTGAATTTCCCCTTCCCTAGATCCAACATAAACCATAGAATATGAGAATTGTGGATAAAGCAGACATGAGGCTAAATACTAACTGATTTTAGAAAACGGTTCTTTAAAGCATGCTGGGCATTTCCCCAGGCGCTATGCATGTCAGTTCACCGACTCCCTAAAATACACCTATATTGCACAAAATACAATTTACATACAAAAATGTTTTTTAAAGAGGCCAAATAATAGTTTCAATATGATTAATATATGAATTGGGAAAGCCAGAATTTTAATCCACACTGGGTGGTCACAAAGCAGGGTCTTGTGAATCCTGAACTTTCTATAAAGTTTTGGAATTCCTCCAGCTTCTAGAATATGTGTAACTCTCCACCACATCATTGCAGCAAAATCCCTTATTTAACTGGATGCACATGGACTGCATTGATTGATTCCAGCATGGTGGAGGTAAGGAGCCTGTGAAAGCTTGTTAAATTGTCCATGTGTGGACTGAAGAGCTGGCTCCCTGGTTCAGAGCACTCACATCTCTTGCAGAGTTCCCTGATTCAATTCTCAGCACCCTCATGGCAGTTAACAATCATGAGCCACTCCAGTTTCAGGGCCAATGCCTTATTCTGGCCTCTGCAGGCACCAGGCACACATGTGGTATCCAGACATAATGCAGGAAAAACACCCAATACACAAAAATGACTAAAATTAAAAAGGCATAACGTAAAATATAAATTTCTCTTTGACAGTTTATTGAGTAGATGTTTTTGTAGTCCAGAAGTGACAAAAGTTCAGAAAAAAATTTCAGTAAACAAAGACAGATACCTCATTCAATATGTATTATTGACAGCTCCAAAAACCAAGAGATACATCTGTAAAAAATACAAGGTAACTGATGTACTAAAGCATCTCTTAGGTTTCTCAGCACAGAGGGGTTGATAAAAACAGACTAACAGATAGCACAGTCCACAGGGTTCAGGGAAATTGTAGGAGACATATTTGTGACATGTGGGCAGCACAGAGCTGTGTAGTATGGAGGCTGGAATTGGATCACATAGAGAATATTACATGTACTTTTGTGGCAAGGTAAGTGCCACTACCACATATGTTTGGGAGGAGCCAAAATAATTCAGAGAAAAATTTGGTGAACAGCACAGAATATTAAAGTGTGGAAGTCAAATTAATTTAAGGATCCTACATAAAACTATTTATGATTTATAAAGATGTAAGTAAAATTAAAGCATTTATGTTTTAATCTTGATTTGAACTTCAAACAGAATGAGAAGAAAGAAATTGATGTCATGTGTAAAAAAATACAAATCAGTACTAGGTATTAGGTTGCTTGTCCTTTATAGAATGGGGAAATACTGATTGATAAAAAATCACTAGATTTGCTGAAACTTGAAAATCAAAACAGTAGGATGTGCCTTTGTTTAGATTCCAAAAGAACAATGACTATGCTGAGAGCTAAGACTTGAAAGAATGTTATTAGGGAATGGTCAGTAAACACACATAAATAGGAGAGTATGCTACTTTTAATATGATCCCATGCAAGAGATGATAGGGAACAAAAATTAATCACTCTATCAAGGTGAGGGAATGGGCTAGCTACTGCCCTACCCAATTAATCTATGTGTCATTTATTTCAAGGTTACTTCAGAGTTGGAGACAGAGAAAAGCAACATGACTTTCCCTGGAAAGCATCTCCACTTGGGCAAGTATTACAGTCCTTTGGAGTATCTCCAATTTTCTATTAGTTCTATACTTAAGGGATGAGTGTGTACAGGGTGACAGAGAGAATTGGGGAAGAAAGACATCTAAGTTGATGCTCCATATCATGTCTCAGAAGTTGAGTGATGCTGCCCTTTGTTTGGATGTCCTCATGGAAAAAAGTTTAGAGCTGGAGGGCATAAAGAACTGTCTTCTGTAAAGCTGTGAGTATGTCAGCATGGTGTTTATGTCCAGTCACCATCAACATCATTGCTGTATCCATGGAAACAAGACCAGGTGGGGCAAGAAGGAACTCAGGCATCTGTAACAAAGGACTGGGTGTTTACATGATACACTGTTCTCCTCACTAAAGAAAACAGAGAACACACAGGCCTGAACCATTTCATGTTACATCCTTGTGTTTCTCAAAAGTGTTTTTCCTAGTGCTGGAAATATCATGAACATGATCTGGAGAGACCTCATCCAGAGACTAATTTTCATTTTACTTACTGGACTTGGAGTTTTAGGGAACATCATCTTGTTTGTGAGACATGTGTATACTTTCATGAGTCCTAAGAGAAAAAATGTAGATGTTATTCTCATCCACTTGGCTTTTGTAAACACAATCATTATTCATTGCATAGGGGTCAGAAACATAACTGCAATTTTTTATTTCAGAAACTTCCTAGGTGACATTGGTTGCAAAACTATAATTTACCTAGAAAGGGTTGCCCGTGGCCTCTCCATCTGCACCACCTGTCTCCTCAGCGTGGTCCAGGCTGTCACCATCAGTCCCAGGACAATCCTTTGCAAAAAACTCAAACCACAGACTGCATGGCAAGTTCTTCCCTTTCTCCTCCTCTTTTGGATCTTTAATTCCCTGATAAGCTCCAACTTTGCTTCACTATATCACAGCAGCCAGTAGCACAAATAGGTCTGAAGTCGGGATGTATACTGGGTATTGCTATATGCTGCCATCCACACACACAGTTAGGTGGCTTTTTCTCTCTCTCATGGCTCTTCGTGATGTCGTTTTTCAAAGTCTCATGGGCTGGAGCAGTGGGTCTATGGCTCTCCAACTGTACAAACATCACGTACGTGTCCTGTACCTTCGCAGTTCCAGGTTTGCAAATGATTCCAGGCCAGAAATCAGAGCTGCCCACAGTGTTCTCAGTCTCATGACCTGCTTCCTTTTTTTTTTACTGGGCAGATTTCATTTTCTCCTTCTACACAGGCTCCACAGTGACTCATGAATCCACAATACCAAATATGAAAGCATTTTTAGTACTTAGTTATGCTGGCCTCAGTCCCTTTGCCCTGATCATCAGGGATGTCCATGTTGCTAAGCACTGCTGTGTCCCCTGAGAAATAAGAAGTTCCTTTCTATACTCAGTTCTTTATGAACTAAAGCTATACACTGGGATGGCTTTGCTTTGCCATTCTAATGTATCACAGCACTAAATTATTTGAGATAATAGGTTGGTTTTGTTTTGTTTTGTTTTTCTTCAGACAGCTGGTGCTAGATAATTGAAGACTGGTTCAGTTTCTAGGGAGTTGGCAGGGATTCTCACTATGCCACCATTCCACCATGTCTATCATGCAGTTTATTTAGCTTGTTGCATCCTTCATCAGGAAATGCAGGAGGACATACAATCACCTGAACGTACAATTTTATTTTATTTTTCTGTATGCTAGAATTTTACTCTGACAAGACTAACAAATGTTTCCTGTCCTCAGGGTCCTTCTAATGTATTTCCATGATCATCAACTTCTCTAGTTATTTACAAAGCACTTCCTATGTGTCAGAGCTATTCTAAATCCAATGAGCAGGAGAGCAAGTGTCAGGAAGCATCCTTTATCAGAAGGTCACTTGCAAAGTGGGGATGACCAGGGAGAGAAGCTAATTCACAGCAGCAGGTGAATGCTTGGCATTGCAGGGTACCAAGCACTAAAGAACTGGTAAGAATAAACACTAAAAAGTAATTCCCAAGACATTGACATGTAATTGTGATTGCTAAAGAAACTCCATTTTATGGTAGACATCTACATTGATACCCACTAGCGATTTATCTCTGACTTCAGTCAGATGATAAATTCTCAGCTACCTTGACTCAGTAACCCCAAGCCAGAAATTTACAGCATGACCATTAACTTGTTATGATATGATTAACTGCTATTTTGGCATCTGTAACCTGCTTATACAGACACTGAAATATTGCTTTGGGGTGCCTTAATCATTTAAATTTGGTAGGTCTTGCTTGCTTTGGAAGACATTGAAGGTCTCCCTGTGTTTTTCACCTTAAAAAATAAAGGCCTTCATCATTCCTCTGTTTCACAACATGTCTGAGATTTAGCTTTAAGGCTGTTACCCTGTCAGCAGCTAGTCAATGGATCTTTTAATTACAGTTGAGACCCTGGACTCAGGCCCGGGGATCCAGAATAGGCCCCAGAGGATCTTGATAGGCCATGGGGAACCCAGACCACAACTGCCCCAGATTTGCAAATTGCAAGCAAAACAAAAGAATTGCCAACCAATGTGCTTCTCAAGTTTGGACTGATTGTGAGCTGCCTTCTCTTTTGGAGTTCCAGCATTTGGAGAGACAAGGGCGGGACTGAACACAAATGTAGACCCAATCTCTGGGACACACTTATATGTAACTTAAAGTCAAATCTTGTGTCTCTTTTTGAGACTAAATAGACAACAAGAAGAAGTCTGCAAGATATTTTGGATTAAGAGAGTTTTTTATATGATGATTTTTGTCAAAAAATAAAAAATGTAAATAAAAAACAACTATGCTTATTAAATAAAATATATGTAATAAGAAATGTTTATAAATTCCTATGCTCTACTCAGGTTAACAATAAATGACTTAAAGGTGTATTATAGTCCCTTTGTCTTTGCTAACCTCATTAAGCTTTAGCTGTTTGGATAAATGAGACTTAGTGGAAACTGTGATATTCTATAATGGCACACTATGAAAAGATCAAGAAAATAAGATTCCCAATCTCTCTGCAGGCTATATTTATGGCTTTATAAAATTTCCAATCTCTCTATCAGCTGCATTTGTGATTTAAAATTTTATTTTGATACTAAAAGAGCTTCAATTTAAAAAATGTAATTTCTAAAGCTAAGATTTAACAGGAGTAAAACTGTAAAATCCTAACCTTATAAAAGCTGCTAATTTGCTATAAATTACTAAATATAATTAGTACATACAAGTTAATAGTCATTCACCTTATAAATGATCAAATTCTTTAATGTGTTCAGGACTATGCTTATAGTCAAGCTAAGGACAAATGTAATTCAATTACATCATCAAGCTTTATAGCCTTCTCTATATATTTTCAAGGTTAAGCCTGAAGCAAGTAACTAAAAACAAATAAAGTTTATTTAAAATCAGGTATACTAAATAAATTAAATGTTGGCCCTCAAATACCTCAGAGTTCTACTGAATGTGGTATTTAAAATGTTTAACAAAAAATCTTCCATGATATTCAAAACTGTCAGCTCCTAGAGGCAGCCTCAAGGTTTCCTCCAGAGTAGATGACAGGGCTCAAACAGCTCTATCTGAATTGTCACAGCACTAACCACTAGGCCAAGAACTGCTCCATGCCATTAGGACCCTGCCCAAACTCTGGACAAGCAGGACACTGGAGAATTGACTGTCTCTCTTTGCCTTGCCAATGTAGGCCAGTCTTTCAAGTTCCTCATCCACAGGAATTCTGTCCTATCTTCTGGGTCTGGCAGCTAAAGTTAATAAAGCCCTATGTGGCAATGGAAGAATTAATTCTGACCTGCCCTATGGTTCAGTTTCTAGGGAGTTGGCAGGGATTCTCACTATGCCACCATGCCAAAGACCAACAACCTCTGCCCTAAAGACCACCATGGAAGAGCCTAGGGTAACCATTTAGGTATGTCTCTGCCATTTTAATTGATACAGAGGCCATTTGAATTATAATTCCTGCTCAAATTTATCCTCAGATCTCAGATGTTGACAGCTAACTAGCTTTATTAGGTTGACAACAGCAAGGACCCAGTTCCTCCAAAGCTGGCTGGTCAGTCGATTGCATATGTTAAAAACAAAACAAAATCAGGCTTTGATTTTTCTAGAGATACTAGGTCTCCAGCTAAAAAAGGCAGACTCATACAGTTCACCTTGCAAACAGGCTTCACATTATAAGAACTTTGGAGTTTCTAAAGGTTGTGTCTAGGAAAATGATTTAAAAATGAAGGCTCTAAAGATATAAGGATATAAAAGCTTAAATTATAAGAGTCTAAGAAAGCAATTTAATGTATATACATGCAAATTATAGAGGTCTGGGGATATAAAAGCTTAAGTAAATTGTGAGGGTCTGAAAAGGTAATTTAAGGCAAGTTGTAAAGGTTTAAAACTTATGTAAAAAAATTAAAAACTTTCCAGAGTTCTTTCCCTCTCACTGTGCTATTATTATATTAAGACTCTAAAAGCTCAGAGTTTTAACATTAATAAATGAAGTTAAAATTTCCCCTGATATCTTTGACTTTACCTTCTGTTTCTAGTCTATATTTGCTCCATCAGATTTCCAAGCAACTAGAGACTGTAAACTGCTCCAAACCCACCAGCCTCAGGTGGTCCTTCAAAACTAGCAAGCTCTGGACTTACTAAAAGCCATTTTAAGCCATATGCTTCTGAGAAAATTTCCTACCAGCTTGAGCCCCAGTTTCAAACCAGCGTTCCAGACTGCTCCAAAGTTACCTGCACTTTGATAGACCCAGGTGGTCCAACATAACCTAGACAGCAAAACCAATATATCCTGCCTCCTCCCAGCCTTTGGTGAGCATTCCAGCCTTCCTGAGCCCTGAACATGGCATCCTAACTTCAGATGAGAATCAGTTACAAAAGAAAGTACCCTGCCCCTTATCATTAACAAAATGCTGGAATATTAGATCCAAAGGAAATTAGTTTCTCTTCCCCTACCAAAAGGAGTCACTTCCCTTCTCTCTGGCAGAAGGGACAAATAGCTATGGATGATGTCTATTTCATACCAAAGTTCAGAAGTTCCTTTTGGTTATGCTTTTTATCACAGCAACGGAAACCTTGCCTAAAGAAATGCAAAATTAGCACAATTACAAATATGAATGTGTAGGAGATTGAGAACTGAATCTGGAAACAATTTTGCATTGGCAAGTATTCAGGGGACAAACGAGTAGGTTTCCCCATGACAGTCTCAATGCTTGGCCAGGTGCTGGTTCACGTCCTTCCCATCACTATACTCTCTGATCCACTCTGTTCTCACAGCAGGAACACACATGTCTAGCTAGAAGTCACACTGACCATCCTTCATCCCTTAGATGATTACAGGTTTCCTTTTTTATAGTATGATTGATGTAGAAACATGAAATCCATATTTTACCATTAAAATCATATATTATATACATATATATATGGATAATTAAAAAGAGATTGAAGTTTGATGTACTAAACCTTTTAAATCAAGAAATCCAGGAAACTTCATGCAGGATATATCTTAGTATGTCTGCATCCAAACATATATAAAGAAATTTCTAAAATTCAAAAGTGAACATAATCTTCAAAGTGTTCTGAGAGAAACAAGAGATTATCTGTAAGGAAGAAAGGCTTCCAAATAGCACTGTTTTCTCATAAGACACCATGAAAATGAAACAGAACTCAGTTGATTATCTTCCCTTAGGAAATACCTTCTCTGTCTGATGGCACAGAATGGCAAACGGGTCTCCAGAAATTAGTGTCATTTGTCCCAAATACTCATTCACCTCTGAAAGTCCACACTAAGTTTCAGTCCCAACAACACCTGCATGATACCTAACTAAATGACCACAGGAATTTTTGTGACAGATAATTAGTGTGTATATAGGATAGCATAGCTGACGTGGGGTTTCACATTTCCCATGGGAGGTGGAGCGTAAAGAGACTGAGCACTAACTCAAACCTGGGACCTTACTGATTATCTGTTCTAGAGACTCAAGTAAGATTTGTTTAACTGGACCATGGGTTTTCCTCTTTGAGCTGATCAAGTAAGACTAAGGCAGAGCACTCTCTTAGTCAGGGTTTTTATTGCTGTGATAAAACACCATGACCAAAAGCAATTTGTGGAGGAAATTATTTATTTCAGCTTACACCCACTCTCAAGTCACACGAGACTCAAAGCAGGAACTGAAGCAGAGGCCACAGAGAAATACTGCTTATTAGCTTGTGACCTGTGGCTTGCTAAACCTACTTTCTTATAGAATTCCCCAAGACTACTAGCCAAGGGCCAGCACTGTCCACAATGAGCTGGGTCAATCACTAATCAAGATACTCCACAGATTTGCTGACATGCCTATCTCATAGAAGTATGTTCTCAGTTACAAGTCCCTCTTCTTATATATGTCAGATTTATATCAAGTTGACAAAAAACAACCAACAGAGGCTCTCCTTTACTTCAGTTCCACAGATACCCAACTCTGTGATCAACCAGTCATACCAAAGATTGCTGTGAGTAGAGCTACTATGATCTCTGTCTGTTACTGTAACCATGACAGCCTATTCCCTCAGATTCAGATTATCTCAATGTGACCAGGGAATTCCATGTCAATAGGGAAGATCCACCACTGAGTTTTGGTGCTGAAGCTGTTCATTGTGGTGGTATTGTGTTCCCCAAAATATTGTGCACCCTAATAAACTTATCTGGGGTCAGAGACAGAACAACCACAATATTAAACATACAGGATAGGTGGTGGTAGCATACACCTTTAATCCTAGCATTCCAGAGGCAGAAATCCATCTGTTTAAGGATATAGCCAAGCATGGTGACTCAAGCCTTTAATGCCAGAAAGCAAGCCTTTAATCCCAGGGAGTGACGGCAGAAAGAGAAAGATATATAAGGTGTGAAGACCAGAAACTAGAAGCATTTGGCTGGTTAAGCTTTTAGGCTTCTAGCAGCAGTTCAGCTGAGATCCATTCGGATATGAGGACTCAGAGGCTTCCAGTCTGAGGAAACAGGATCAGCTGAGGAACTGGAAAAGTGAGGAAGTTGTGGCTTGTTCTGCTTCTCTGATCTTCCAGCATTCACCCCAATACCTGGCTTGGGTTGTTTTTCTTAATAAGACCTTTTAAGATTCCTGCTACAGTTCTTCCTGGTGAAGTTCTTTCTCATGGGAATAACCTGGACAGGGTCTCACTATGTAGTCTTGGCTGGCCTGGAAGTCACAGAGATCTGACTTCCAAGTGCCGGGGTTACCACCACACTCTGCCAAGAATCTAACAGAAATAGAGCTAAAGAACTTTTGAAGAAAGCACAGTTTGGATTTAATTGGAGTCTTACTTCAAATAAATTAAGGGAAATTAATGAAAACAGATAATTGAATAATTGATAACTGAACAACTACTGTGTGAAAACTGCTAGATGTCATATTTTAATAAAGAATTAGTAGTATTACAGTATTTCCATACTTGTCATTATTTACCATCCTTTATTAAGTTATTTATTCAAGTTTTTAGCGCTGGAATGAAAGAATAAATTGGTTTTTTTTTTTTTTTAAATATCCTAGTGTAGTGAGGAGAAAATGAGTCAGAAAACTGAAAAAGTAATCTCAAAGAGGCGACAAATGGAGGCTGCTGGCAGATCCTCAGTCCTTTAGGGTGAGACTCTGTAGAAATGCATAGTTCCCATTCCCCATGAATACACAGATGTATCAAGATGCAAGCTGAGGAAACCTGAGGGCTAAAAGGGTTCTCCCACCCTGGCAACCCTTCTGGGACCTGAGAAAGCTTGAAGCAGGCCAGTCTCCTGGAAACCGAATGGTAGAACCTTCTGAGGTCGAAGGGGATAAGAAGCCACCAAAGCAGCTGCATTGATCCTCCCAGTCTGCTCCCTCCAGTCATACAAAGCAAAACAGCTGATTCTCACCAACCAGCTGCAGCCGAACGATTGCTCTAGTGAATCTAAAATGTCTTTAAGCCTTTCTGTGTTTTGTGCATTGGTCATTTTGAGGAATCTATCAAGTAGTTTGCAGATATCTGTGATTTAGGACTAGTCTTTTAGTCTGTTTATGAATAAACTGGGATTATGAGTTTAGGGAGACAATGCAAAAGAGATGAGATGCTCTTTTCGTCTCCTCTGTTGTAGACTGATGTTTCTTTCCCACCCCTCCCAGAAACTGTATGTTGGAATTCTAACCTGTATCAGGATACTACCAGGAAGAATGGCATTTGAAAGCTGGGCAGTAGTGGCTCACTCTTTTAATTCCAGCACTCAGGAAGCAGAGGAGGAGGCCAGCCTGGTGTACAAAGTGAGTTCCAAAACAACCAGAGCTATTACAAAAAGAAATCCTCTCTCAAAAAGACAAAAAAAAAACATTTGGGGGTAGATTGGCCTTGAGGGAAGAGACATCATGTGGGGTGGACCCTGTTAATGTGACATACCACTGATGACTTTAAACCTGATCACTAATGACAAAGCAGTGTTGCTCAGATTTCTCTCTTTTTATACAGATTCATTATATTTTAGATTTTCTATATTTTTTGGAAATGTAGGTGGGTTGGCTCAGCCATCATTTAACAAAGTGAGGATGATGGTGTCTCCAGCTTTATTTCAAAGTTTTCTGTCAAAAAGATTTTGTATTTATTTATTTATGCAAAAATCATCTTACAGAGCATGTTCTCATGGATTATATTATGTTTCAGGTTATGTTTCCATGGCATGAACTTTGGGCTTTTTTTCCTTTCTTTATATTGTAAAATTTGTTGTTGTTAAAATTTCTCTACCATATAAGCTTATAATTTGGGGGATGAAATAGATTGGAAAGATTTACTGAAGGGTGAGGTATAACTACTTTGTGAGGACAAGGACTCTGAAGACAGCAACACCTCCCCCAAGTGGTTAGTTCATAAAATAAGTTAGTGTGTGTTAATAGTTAACAGAAATGGTAAGACCTTGAGGGGAAATTATTTGTAATTCATACCATGACAGTTACCATGTACATGTTTTTGTATGGGAGGTTTTTGACTATATGAAAGATCCATTATAACTCAACCATGAATGGGCCTTATTATGATGCTGTGTGTGTGTAAGATCAGGTTTTCCCTGTCTGATTAATGCAAATGCATGACTATTCTGCATTATCTTGTCAAATAACAATATCTTCTCAACCGTGAAAGATAGCTTAAGCTCTCCATTGTGCCAGGAAAATTCTGGGTTCTATAAGAAAGCATGCTAAGCAAGCCATAGGGAGCATGCTAGTAGGCAGCATTCTTCATGGCCTCTGTCTCCAGTTTCCTGACTTAAATGACCCTAAAGATTTCACTAGAAATTTCTTGGATCTGACCATTAAAAAAAAAAAACCATAGAATATAAAGTCAATATATAAATCCAAAGATATTTTATGTGCTAATAAAAACAACATTGAGACAAAATCAGCAAAACAATACTTTTAGGAATAGTCTCAAACAATAAAAAGAAATAACTAAAAATAAACCTCAATAAATCCTCCTGGAAAAATAAGTCAACATGTAAAGAATGATCTTGGACCCTATTTTTCATCCTGTGTAAAAGGCAGTTCAAGACAAATCACAGACTTCATGTGAAGCCCCAAATTCTACAGCAGAGAAAATTCTTCAGGATGTAGATGTAGGCAAACACATGCTACACAAAACATTCTTGTGCCAAATCATGAAACATTGCTCAGATCTATATGTCTCTTCCCTGAGATCTAGCTAAAACCAAAATATAAATTTGGTTTTAATGTAATAATATAAATTTCTGTAAAGAAATGTCAACTTACATAAAAACAATATAGTAAAAAATAAATAATTAAGCCTAGGAGAACTTGAGAGTTTAATGAAATAATTGTGGAAGGAAGGAGATGAAAACTGTGTATCAGGCACTGAGATTCCACAGTGGCCTTGCTTCTTCCTGACATAGTGACAACTTTGGAAACTGAAGTTTCACTGATATTTTATGGTAGCCAATAACTTTGTAAACCCTGGAGATACACAGGTTGACAAACAAACATCACCAGATCAGGAAACGGGGAAGGGTGAGCCTGAGGATCTTCCTTCCCTACCTGAGATGGAAAGGTGAGTGTCGGGGGCCAGAATGCTGGACCTTCCACTGACAGATGTCCCCCAGCAGACTTGAGCATCTCTGTTGCCGCAGTGTTCGGGATCTGCTCTCATCACAGAGCTCCAGGGTGACCTGTGCATGAGGCCATCTCAGTGCTTCAACCAGAAACCAATTTCTGAGAATTCACTGTTCTTCAGCCTCTGCTGTGTCCTTTTTGTAGTAGGAATCTTAAATGGTCTTATTAATAAAATCAAACCTGAATCCAGTTATTGGGGTGAATGCTGGAAGATCAGAGAAGCAGAACAAGCCACAGCTACCTCACCTTGCCAATACCTCAGCTGATCCTGTTTCCTCAGACTGGAAGCCTCTGTGTCCTCATCCAAATAGATCTCAGCTGAACTGCTGCTCAAAAGCCTGAAAGCTTAACCAGCCTAGTTCCTGGTCCTCACGTCTTATAAACCTTTCTGCTTTCTGCCATCACTCCCTGGGATTAAAGGCATGAGTCACCCTGCCTGGCTGTTTCCACTGTGGCCTTGGATCCATGCCTCCAGAAGGCTAGGATTAAAGGTGTGTGTGCCACCATTTTCTGGCCTCTGTATCTAGTGGCTGTTCTGTTCTCTGACCCCAGATAAGTTTATTAGGGTGTACAATATTTTGGGGAACACAATACCACCACACTGCTTTATGACACTGGCTGCATCATTGGAGTTTAGAAATTTTATTCACCCAATTTTGGTGAGTTTCTGGGCTCCAAACCTTTTGCTTTTTTACTGTATTGCTTAATCCTATGTTGACTGAATTCAAATGGCAATGTTCTTTTATGAATCCACCCTGGGAGTCTCCTTAAATTCACACATACTACATTATATGTGAAAATAATGAAATGTTTGAAATACTGAATAAAAGAAAAACTGTTCTCAATTGATCAGTGACCTTAAAGAGGATTCAGAAAACAGGATAACAGAGGTGAATTCGGGATGTAGATCAGAAAGTCAGCAATCCATATTAGACATTCAGCAAGAAAATTGAGATACTGAAGAAAAGAGAAACAAGCGGGAGGAGAAATGGAGAATTCAGCCAGGAGGGAGCTGACTCCTCTGTAGAGTCAGCACTCAGAGCAAGAGACAGACGACAGCCCTCCAAAATGTCCCCTGCTGCCCCACCCTGGACATCACATCTGAAGACCAGCCACTGACTCGGGCCCTTGAACATTTTTGTTCATGGTGTTACTGAGCTTTAAAAAATAAAATAAAATAAATTTTATTTTTATTAGATTCATTCATTTAATGTGTGTTTTGCCTGCCTGGATGTTGGTATACCATATGTGTGCTTGATGACCATATAGGTCAGAAGATGGCATTAGATCCCCTGGAGCTATATATGGTTGTGAACTTCTCTGTGTGTGCTTGGAATTGAACCTAGGTCCTCTGTTGGAACAAGTGCTTAACCACTGAGCCATCTCTCCAGCCCTGGTGTTACTCAAGTTGGAAATGTTTAGAGAAAATTGTTCAATTTCTCAGAAGTTTCTCCCAATTCAATTCCTCTCTTGGGGGTAAAGGAGGAAAAATTCCCAGGAGCCAGGAAACTCACATTGCTGTCCATCCTCACAGTCCTCCTTGTCTCCACACAGGGACTGTAATTAGGAACAGAAAGTTTCTGCCTCAGCAAATGGCAGGGCTCCAGGGAGAGCACAGAGGTGGCATCCAGGATGGAGAGGTGCATAAGGAGCCCTTTTCCCCTGGAGAAGGAAGCTCCTGATGGTGACATCCTTACAGCAGTGACACTTGCTGGGAACACAGGGCTAAGGGTGATCAACGGGGCCTGGCTGTGCTGTGAGAACACCACCCTGAGCCCTGCACAGACTCCACAGGTTAGTGTTCCATCACGTCGTCACTGAAGCTGCCTTTCACCCTGCAGAGATGCTGTGAGGTAGGATGGGGAGAGAAGGCGGGGAGACAAGGGTCTGGGCTCCTCTGTCGCTGTGAAAGAGGAAAGTGACAAGATCCAGGGAAAAAGCAGTCTCCCGATCCCACCCGCCATGCACAATAGTTTCCATGTCCATGAAGGAGCCGTGTGCAGCTGTGTGGGGTGCTCTGGGCCAGAGATGCTCATGACAGCCCCGGCAGGTCTAGGAGACACGGGCTGAGATCTCAGCCTGAGTGTGAGGAGCTTTTCCTCTCTGCAGTCTCCAGTTTGTGTGTTTGTCCTCACAGGAGTGAAGGGTTCTGCTCAACAGTATCTCAGATCTGGATTCCTTTAGCTTCTCAGAAGGTGGAGGGGGGCTTTGCCCTTCTTTGTTGTGGTTTTATTGTTCCCGAAGCTTCCCTGTCCAGACTCAAAACCATCACGTGGCGTGCAAGAGCAGAGAATTGTGGGGGAAAGTGGCATGACACAAACTCACAGAACGTTGCTGTTAGTGTGTTTGACACTCGGCAGGCATGTCCTGAGCACTAGCACCTCTGCCCCAGTGAATCCTCACAACACACGTGAGTGGTACTAAGCATCATCTCCACGTTAGTGAGCCTTAAAGGGGCCAAGCTAAACGTTCAAAGCCAGGAGCAGAGCGGGAAGGAAAGGCGGGGTCTGACAGACAGGATAGCTGCTCACAAAGCTTGAGCTTGTTGGTTTTGCAATAATTCTTCTCTGGTTTATTGATTTCTCTCTCATACATTCAGACCTTGCATCTGCCCTAGAGTCCATGATCTATTTCTGAAAGAAAACCCTGACTTCATTAGTTTTACACAGGTTGCTCTTTGCTATTTTTTTTTTCTTTTTTTCCTCTTTGGTAGTGTCTTATGTATCCCAGGCTGGCCTCCCAGCTCATTATATATCTGAGAATGACTTTGAACTTCAGCTCTTCCTGCCTCCATCTCAGTGTTAGGATTAGAATTGTTCACCATCATGCCTGGTTTTATGTGGTGCTAGGGATTGATCCCAGGACTTATACATGCTAGGCAAGTGCTCTACCTACTGAGCTACATCTTCAGCCTTTTAAAAAAATTACTTACTTTATGTGTATGGATGTTTTGCCTGCATGTATGTCTGTGCACTATGTGCATGTGTGGTGGAGACCAGAGGAGGCTTTCAGATCCCCTGGAACTGGAGTTGCAGACATTGTGAGCAGCTACATGGGTATTGGGAACTAAACCCAGGTCCTCTAGAGCATCCAGTACTCTTAACTTCTGAACCATCTCTCCAGCTCCTTGCTATTTCTTACATGAGAGGAGTGAGGGTTGAGAAAGCTTTTTAAATATGTATGTAAATATCTCTTCATAATCACCTTGGAATAGGTGTGTGTGTGTGTGTGTGTGTGTTTGGGGGGTAGCTTTTTCAACTCAGATGTCACACTGTTTAGGAAAACAAATACAATTTCATCACTATAAGTTTTGCTACTGGCATCTCAGTGATCACATAGGACCATCTGAAAAGCTTGAGCAGATGAATACAGAGGGATTTTTGAGAGAAAATAAAGCATTGTTGATGAGTTTCATGAAGGACAACCCATCGCCTTCACTAAATTGGTTGAAGCCTGGTACCTTGCATCTTTGCACAAGTGAAGTACTAACTACTTATCGAATGCGCCATCCAACGTGAATTGACTTCTCCAGTATACTCAGCTTTATCAATCTTAAGGAAAGAGACCAACACCAATGTTTCTCCAAACTGGCTTGTCAGCTCATCCTTATGATTAAAGTGGTTTCAAAGCCAACAGCTTCCTTGAGCAACCTACAAACTTGTTGAGCAGGCATCATGCAAATACCCACATAAAATATACAAAATCAGTGTCTCTGAGGCCTGCTCATTGCCCAGTGCAGGAAGGGAGCTCGTACACAGGCAACAGCCTTCTGAGAGCAGGGGAAGCATAAGAGATGAAAGTAGGGTGCTATAATGCATGGTAGTTGGGGAAGACCAGCCTTGGGTATTGCATATTCCTGTGGAAAGGTAAGTGCCAACTTTACATTTGTAACAGGAGGTACAAGATAAGTCAGAAATAATTTAGATGAGGAGAAGATGACAAAGTGTAGAGGACAAACAGAAACTAAGGCTGTTGTGTGAAGCTCTCTGTATTTTGTAAGGGGTGAAACATGGAGTAAGTTTCTGCTTCAAGGCATCATTTTGACTGCAATAAACACAGTTTTAAAAAAAGAACAGAAAAAGACACCATTCATAAAATGGTGACAATCACAGTGTGAGATATTGGGGAAGACTCGCAGGTTGGGGGATTTCTGACTGAGACCATCACTAGACTGAACCAACCTTAAAACAATCAGCAAGCCATGCCTTTGTTAAGATGCTACAAGAACAGTTTTCTGGTGTTATATTGGGGAAAGTGTTCACAAACAAAAGAGTAAAAACAGGATAAATTGGAGTAACAGGAAATTGTCTTTAGTATAATTCTATTCATGCTGATTGGAAACACAATTTTTAATCACACTCAGTCCCACATTGAGGCCAGTGATCTAGACATTCATGCCCCCACTAAGTCACTAACATCTATATAATTTATGATCTAAAGGCTTGGGAAGAGGAGAATACCATATCATCTCCCCCGAGAAACTGGACCACTTGACCAAGAACAACTTTCTGAGAAGCTGAAAGCTTTTTATTAGTTCAACAATTGAGTGATGGTTGCATATGGGCAGTGAAGAAGACCAGGATGAGGAGCCAACACAGTCCATAAGCCTGAGGTCACACTGGATGTGAGGAGGGAAAAGGAAGAGGCCTGTCAGGACTGTGTTGTTTGGAAAACTGCCAAAGCGATGCCATGCATTTAGCTTTTGTCTGGGAAAAGCATGGTCATATGAACTTGAAGAATGAAGGATCTTTGTGAAAGATGGAAAACTATAAAGTTTATGTCCTGGTTGTAATTATTATCATTCCCACCAGAAGTGAAAACCAAAAACGAAAAACAAAATAAGCAAATCAAAAGAACAACAAACTATGACCAGGCATTATAAAGTAAAGAACCATATGTGTTTACATACTTGAGACCATTCTTTTTATCAGAATAAGCAGAGAAAAATCTTACGTGTTTTTCTTGATGATTTTTCCTAGTGCTGTGCATGAAGTCTAAAGATGAAAAGGAGCAACATCACCCAGGCAATAGTCTTCCTTTCTCTTGCTGGACCTGGAATTGTAGGAAATATCATAATATTCCTAAGATATTTGTACACGTCTGCTTTGGGGACTGAGAAGAAGCCTATAAACCTTATTCTCACCCACTTGGCATTTTCTAATATGATCATTATTTGCACCACAGGGGTCACAGATATAGCTACACTGTTTTATTTCAGAAACTTCCTCGTCGATATTGGCTGTAAAGCTATGGTTTATCTGGCAAGGATGGCACGGGGCCTCTCCATCTGCACCACCTGTCTCCTCAGCATGGTCCAGGCTGTCACCATCAGTCCCAAGGCCACCCTTTGGACAAGACTAAAACCACAGACCTCATGGCAAGTTCTTCCCTTTCTCCTCCTCTTTTGGATTGTTAATGTTCTCATAAGCTCCAACTTGCTCTACTACATCAAAGCAGGTGGTGGCTTGAACATATCTACACCTGGAACATTCATTGGCCATTGCTATATGCTGCCATCCAGAAATATAATCAAGTGGCTATTCCTCTCTCTCATGACTCTTCGTGATGTCATCTTTCAGAGTCTGATGGGCTGGAGCAGTGGGTCCATGGCTCTCCATCTTTATAAACATCACAAGCAAGTCCTCCACCTTCACAGCTCCAGGCTTGAAAACAATTCCCCTCCAGAAATCAGAGCTACATGGAGTGTGCTCATTCTAATGTCCTGCTTTCTTTTCTTCTATTGGGTAGATTTCATTCTCTCTTTATACACAGGTTTCACAGTGACACATGATTCTATTTTACTAAATATTAAAACATTTCTAGAACTTGGTTACGCTAGTTTCAGCCCCTATGTTCTGATCAGCCGAGATGTCCACATTCCTAATGTTTTGCATGCTCACTGAGAAGTGTTGAAATTACATTCTACATCTATTCTCTATGGGCCAAAGGTGTGTACGTTGTAAATTGCTTTGTCATGGTGAATTTTAGAGGCAGAGGACATATGTTTGCTGTGTAGCACAAGCTCACCTTGAGGTGACTCAGAATCCCAAATCTGATATTACAGGCAATTCCCACCAAACTGCCATTTGCCTTACTGTTTTGGAATATCACAACATCAAATTAAATAAGTTCAGAGTTTCCAGGAAGGTGGAAAGTTGATAGTTACCGTTTTCCCATTCCACCAACCTTGTCATGTGACTTTTAGCTTCTCTTTAGCACTGGAGAAAATGCTGGAGGTAAAGCTAATATCAGAAATCAGTACTTCGTTTTTCCCCCAAACCCAGAGCATGAGAGCAAGAGAGGGTTGGTGGAGATGGGGAGGTGACCCTTATCTAAGGTGAGCCTACATAGCAGAGTAAAGATGACAGTGAGTGAGATGAGTGATGTCACCACAGCAAGGCAAATTTAGTCAACAACTGAATGACAGCTAGGCTCCAAAGCTGCAAAGAAAACTAGTGTAAAGTATCACAACAGGACACTGAAAAATGGGCTCTCTCAAATGATGTCATCATGGGTCTGGAGACAATGCTCCTGACCAGGGCCTCACTGGCACACTGATTGTAAATACCTCACTGACAGATTGCTAACACTGGAGCTAGCTCCCAGTGACTCACTATGGCCTATAGTGATATCCTGGTGTTTGCTAAGGCTCCTTGCCCCCTGAATCTCAGATTCCATTTTCCCTTATGCTGTGTAGATGCATCTTGTTGACCTACATACAAGGGAATGATAGTGCTAAGGGGACACTGGGGATCTGCTTGGTGAAGCTGAGGTGGCATGACCTTACCAAGCAGTAGGACATTGGTGGCACTAAGAACTCCACAGCCTCCAACCCAAGTGGACCTAGAGAGTCCAGAAATTGCACTGAACCCACATCCTCAATATACTATGCACTGCAGTTGTCCCAGGGAGGCTCTTGTCTCCTCTGAGCTATGTGAGTGCCCCTCCTGAAGGGATGCAGGACCCTGAAGAGCTCTTCACCATAGCTGCCCATCAGCTCACTGCAGTTCCTGCCCCATGATAAACAGAAAGACCCAAATAGTAGGAAATGATGTTGAACTGCTGTCTTCTGTGCCTGAAGGGGAGCCAAGGCTACCTGCACTCCTTCCTGGGTCCATAGTAAGGCAAGAGGTAGGCCAGGCAGTGGGTCCTCGAAATACTGCTCTTTGGTAAGATAAACTAGGTTCTCAATGTTTTGATAATATAAAGACCACTATTATAAGTAGTTTCTATGTCAATTTGTCACAAATTGGAATCATCTGAGTGGGGAGCCTCAACTTAAAATTGTTCTGACTGTCTTAATTAATGTGATAGCCACTCATTCTTATAACCGGGATATTCTCACTGATTCTCTCTCTCTCTCTCTCTCTCTCTCTCTCTCTCTCTCTCTCTCCTCTCCTCTCTGTTTTACACCCTTTTTTTCTTTGCCCTCAATCTTTGCCCTGCCTGTGCCCTCCTCTTTCTTATCTTTGTGATATAATCTTTCAGAATATCATGGATTTCATCAGTGGGTCAATGGTACTCTTCCTGTATATAAACATCACAAGTCTGTCTCCCACCTCACAGCTGTAGATTAGCAAACAGTTCCGGTTCAGAAATCAGAGCTGCAGTGTTCTCATTCTCACGATCTGTTTCCTTATCTCCTTTTCAAGTAAGTTTCATTTTATCCTTTTACACGGGTTCGTCTGTTTGTTCCAGCTATGCCATTTTGTAAAACTCTTCCATTTTGGTAAAACTGTGACAATTCCCGTAAGTGAAGCTCTAGAAATAAAGTAAATTATTTTTCTAGATTCTTGTGTCCCTTCTCTATGGATCCCCAGTAATTACTTATTCTGCTTAACTTATCTAACAACAGCCAGTTGCAGACGAAAGAAAGAAAGAAGGAAGGAAGGAAGGAAGGAAGGAAGGAAGGAAGGAAGGAAGGAAAGAAGGAAAGAAAGAAAGAAAGAAAGAAAGAAAGAAAGAAAGAAAGAAAGAAAGAAAGAAAGAAAGGAGAGAAGGAGAGAGAGAGAGACAGGGGGGGGGGACTTTTCAGTCTCCTTCCCACCCCTCTTTTTGTGAAAAATCTAAGCTGGAACTGCACTGTGCCCTGTGGGGCAGACCTCTCTTCAGAGATGCTGTCTGTCCTCAGTGTTAATAACTCTCTAATAAACTTCTTACCCTCAAGAGATAGTCCACTACGGAGTTGCCCTTGAACCCTAAACTTGAAACCAGTCACTTCCTTGATACACACTTCTACAACACCAAATGTTAAGATATTTCAAAAACTTGGCTCTGCCGTTCTGAGCCCCTTTCTTCTGCTCAACAGAGATGTCAGTATTGCTAATGATAGCAGGACAAGAGAGAAGAGAATTCTGGGAAGTAGAAGGCTGGAGAGAGACACCGCCAGCTGCCGCCAGGAGAAGCAACATGTAAAGACACTGGTAAGCCACAAGCCATGTGGCAAAGTATAGACTAACAGAAATGAGTTAATTTAAGATAGAAAAAGTAGATAACAAGCAGCCTGCCACGGCCATACAGTTTGTAAACAACATAAGTCTCTGTGTGTTTTCTTGGTTGGGTCTGAGCGACTGTGGGACTGGCGGGTGAGAGAGATTTGTCCTGACTGGGCCAGGCAGAAAAACTCCAACTACAAATGGCGCCCAACTTGGGGCAAGAGTTTCCACCTAAAACCTGAGAAAAAAGATTCTAAAACAGAGCTAAAAACAGCTTCCTAGTTGTCTCTCTCAAGTTAGCGGCAGCCTGCCAGTTTGAGCTACTCTGGCGGGTTCCTGGCGTGTGTGTCTGACCTGCAGTGTGGCGGGAATGAGGAATCTACAAGCAGCACTTTACTCTGCTGCGTGGTGGATTTAGCCTTTGGTAGTTTAAAAAAAAAAAAAAAAAGTTTCTGGGTTATACACTGCTTTGATAGAACTGCTTCTGATAGCTGATGGTACACATGGCTCCAGACCCAGAGCTGGCGGTAAACTGTACCACCTCCATGTTGGGAAGCTGAGGTGGGCGGAGCCAGCAGCCACAGCAGCGTTTCAGTCTTACAAAGATGGATATTACACAGAGAATCTGGTTTATGTTGTCTTTGGGATTTTTAACCACAGAAAAATATTTGATCATAAAAGCTGTTGAGTTAAACAAAAATGTAAATTTTAAAGGTACCTTGACTTTGAAATTTGGATATAAGGATATGTTGCTTTGGAAAGGAGTCTCTGCTTTTGTTTCCACAGAAAGCCAGAGGCTGTGGATTTGTTCCAGATTAAGATACATCAGGTTTGATCAGCCAAGACCACCTGAAAGGTCTCTGATGACACCATGGCCCAGATGATCTGACATCCAGAATGGTTTCAAGGCAACTGGCTCAGAGGTTCACCCTAATAGACTACTCTATAATCCTAAAATTTTCTTTGTGTCCCCATAAGACACAGCGCCCCCCTCCAGCAGGAAGTAGTAAGAAAAACTACGCCCAAATTCCCAAAATTATCAAGCTGGCTTTGGAGATGGAATTGGCTCACTCCTTCTCTAAACCTAGACATATTACTAAAAAAAAAAAGGTTAAGAGATTCTCATGTCCCAAATCAGAAGAGCCCTCTGGTGTGGGACAGAGAGAAACCAATATTTTTATTTAAATTGGGTTGATTATAAATGAGATCTCTTTCTAAAGAAGAAAAGGGGATATGATACAGATATAATAGGATGAAAGGGTAGATTAAGGAACTTACTTCTAAAGAGCAACAACTTGTTTAAAATGTTTTACATTGGTATAGATTTTAGTTTATTGATACAAACTTAAAGTTAATTTTGTTATGCTATGTGTATATTTCTACTCCTGTTTAAGGTATTGTGTTTGTATAGCTCATTTAAAATTGTAATGGATAATTAAAAATAGATTAATAATTAATCATCTGTGATAATCATACTCATAGCCATGTTAGTTAAGTCTTCTAGGTATACATAGAGATATTTCAGATAGATAGGTAATCTTCAAATACTTCAAAGACCTTCAGAATATGGCATTTAAAATATTTTTAAAATTTAGATTTTTCTGGACAGTGAGACATGTCTGCTCCTGGCAGCACCAATTTACTTCAGAGAGGAGAATGGGCATTGAAGACATTTCATATCTTATCTTCACCTTTGCAAAAATAGCCATTTGGGCAAGAAACTGTTCTTGCCTGGACTGCTTGATCAACTGGACATGCAGAACCCATAGAAAGGTGACCACTGAACTTGGCTTGACAAAATGGTCCTTCAGGTTCCTGCTTCGCAGAGGAAACTGCCAGACATTCTACAGGTCACTGAGAGAAGTGATCGAGAGACTCTAGCCCTGTGGGCTGAAGACAAATGCCCCAACTTTACAAAGGAACATTAGGTGACTGTCCAGGCTGCCAGCTGTCTCTGTCTACTCTTACAAGACTCCCGAAAAATGCTTGCATCCTTTTCCCAGTTCTCAGGTAATATTATATCCTTCTGAGGTCTTTGATGTGGTTGAAGACTAGATAGTTATAATTTTCTCAGTTATGATAAAAGATAAATTAGATATAAAACCGTGGACTCACAAATATAAGATAGATAGTATATCTTCTTTAATAATGTAACTATAATTCTTGCTTGATAATTGTTTTGTTATATGTAATTGTACTATGTAAAAGTTAAAACCTTCCTTAAAAAAAAAAAAAAGAAAAGGGGAAGTGCTGTGGATATCGCTCTGTGTAAATAAAATTCTGATTGGCCAGTGGCTAGGCAGGAAGTATAGGCGGGACAAGAGAGAAGAGAATTCTGGGAAGTAGAAGGCTGGAGGGAGACACCGCCAGCCGCCGCCATGAGAAGCAACATGTAAAGACAGGCACCCTGAAAAATGCATCAGTTACTGTTTACACCCATTCCTCTGTGATAAAAGTATATCTACCACAAATTTCAGTTCCCTAACGTTCTAATATATTAAGTCACTCAAGTTAATCAAGGCTTTTTAAAAAGAGGTTTGCACTGTTTTACAAAATCAGTACTAGGCGATCTAAGACCTGCGGAGGAGTCTGAAAGCTGGAAGGGCAGATTCTTACTCACCTCCCATCATGTGACTTTGTGCCTCTCGATTACTCAGGAAAAGAATGGAGGTGAGTGTCTGGATTCTGCCACTCCAGCTATATGACCTCATATGTGCAGTTCAGTAGCTAAGCAAGGGGTCTTCGGTCATCAGAGGCTTTGTGATTGCGCAAATGCACGCAGCGCAGTCCTGCAATCAGCACGTGCAAGTGGGGCAGCTCTGTAAGCCCACCTGCGCATGTGCAGGGGAAATCCTTAAAAGCTGGTCACAGATGGGCTGGAGAGATGGCTCAGAGGTTAAGAGCACTGGCTCTTCTTCCAGAAGTCCTGAGTTCAATTCCCAGTAACCACATGGTCGCTCACAACCATCCATAATGAGATCTGGTGCCTTCTTCTTGTGTACAGGCATATTGCACACATAATATATAAATCTTAAAAAAAAAAAAAAAAAAAAAAAAAAAAAAAAAAAGCCGGACACAGACTCCTCCCCTCTCTTTCTGCTCTCTCCCTCTTCCTCCCCCCCTCCCGCATGTGTCTCTGGCGGGCCTGGCCACGCTCTTCTGTCCCCCCTTCCTTCTAATAAGGCTCTGATTCGGGGTTTTGTTGTGCCTCATGACCTCTCTCGAATGGTGTCCAGCGCCATTATTTAAAACCAACATGCTGTGACAAGACAGGGTCTCCCAGCACTGTGCGTGCAGGACCCTGTACCAAGATTTATTCCCACTTTTTCCATTTCCCCAACTGCTGGAACTGCTACACACAACACACCAGCTAACCAGATTAGTGAGTTTCCCCTTTCTGATCTCTCACCATTTCCCACAACGGTAGCCTGAGATATATTTCTCCGGCGGGACCAGTGAGGAGGAAGGGAGGGTCCTAGGCTGAGTATCACAGCACAACGAAGTATTGAATGCTGACTCCCAGTGGGGTGCATACGGCCGGCCGCCAGCCCTTGCCTCTCCTGTGACAACAGGTGGGGTAACTTGTGCTAATGCTGGGCCACAGATTACCTGCTCTCAGTGATGCCCGGGATTCTTGTCTTTTTTTTTTTTTTTTTTTTCTCTCAGCTGCAGTCATGGGACATAGACACTTCCTTCTCTTGGTCCCACTCCTCCTCTGAGAAATGCCTTAAATATCCCCAGATAACAGTAAATTTGACCGCACCATGGATGCTTGAACCTCCATATTTTACAGGAATTATCTAACTTCTGCCAGCAAACAGGCAAGTGAAAACAGTTACCCTGTCTCTGCACTTTTACCTAAGCTCTGAACCCTCCCTTTCTGTGTCTTTCTCTCCTTGCCCACTTGCATTCCTGAACCTAAGGAATCTCTGACTCCAAAGAACCTTATCTGATCTCTCTCTGTTCTCTAGTACTGGGTGGGCTGCTAAGCACAAACAGGTCTGGAAGCAGGCTAGGACGCATGCAAATAAGTTTATGATCAGGACCCACATTGGAATCATAATAATCTGGATGGCTCTCTAGCCAGAGATCAGTTTACAGCCTGCCTCCTGGCAGGTCTTCCTAAAGCTGTCCTCAAACCAGCAAACTGTCAAATAAAAAATAAACTAATTCAAGACACAGAATAAAATCCATCTCTTGTCTCCCAAAGCTTCCTGACATCAGGGCTAAACATAAGCATCCGGAGAACAATGCTCCTGACCCCATGTGCGGAAGTTTCAGCTGTGGCATTTAAGGTACAATTCTGACCATGGGAGAGATGAGAAAGCCCATGAACAGACTTGCCAAATGCTGGCACACGCTATCCAAACGGCAGCTGTATAAGGGTTCCCAAGTCTCTGTTTTAGAAGAACACGTGAGCTAGTGCGTGCCCTGCTGGGCCATCAACTGAGCCTTGTTCAAAGTGCCACCTAGAGAGATGACTGGTCAACTGACTGCCCCCGGCACCCAATGGCGTGGGGACATCAAACTAAGACCTCCAGCAGACCTGCTAGGCATGGCCACGGGCTCACAGGGAACCCAGGATGCAGCATGGGGTGATCTGTTTCCTTCCTCTTCGACACCAAGCCACTTAATCAGTCCTGAGGGAGTTTTGGGGTCCCACCTCTCCTTCTTATTTCCCTATTGCCAGGGTAGGGGGACAGCCTTACCCACCTCACCAGACCCCACCACTTATTCAGGGGTACCTAATGGGAAAAGATTTTCCAGCTAAGGTAGGAGCTTTCATTTCATTTGCTCCCTCCTTGGGCCTCACTCCAGACTGGACAGCAGTGCTTCTCATGCCCAGTGACACAGACAGGGCCCTGATCTCTCTCAAGTTCCAGAGGACATCAGGATCCACTGTCTTGTCCCCAGTTCTAGAAGAATGAGGTCTCACCCCATAAGCTTTTCTCTTCCTGGTTCCCTCTTCTAATTAACTACTTAGCTAATTGTTATGGAGCTGGAGTCCAAGGATCATCAGATATATCCAGGCGGTAAGGAAAAGGCACAGTAACAATCAAAAGGTATTTACACCCCCAGACAAAAAAGGGCCTGGGCTTTGCAAAAGCAGACTTTAATATAACTATCTATTACTGTTAACTGCTCTCAGCAATTGATCACCTGTGTCTCCTGGATGCTAAACTAATAAAGGAAACAGGTGCCTTAAAATAATCTATCTCCGATCAAACTTATCTTAGGTAAAAATTAAAAACATGTTCCAATCTATCTCTCTCTCACTAACACTAACCAATATAAGCAGAGTACCAAACACTACAGTGGTTACCAGCCCAAGACTTTAATTTTTCTCATGGCTGCTTCTTAATATGTTCAAAGTTTCTCCAAGCTCCAGAGAATCCACCTGGACAGATCAGCAAGCTCCAGAACCAGCTTGAATCCACCTAGACAGCACCTTGTCAGATGATTTCCAAGGCATCAGACGACATCCCACCACCCCAGGATGCCTTTCTAACTCAGAAGTCCCCTTCCCTACCCCCCCCAAGAGTTAACTGATGCCCACCAAGTCAGCTGGAAGCAGTTTTTTAGGAGAAACAATGCCCCTATTCCTGTTCACACACCTTTTTTATAATAAGCAAAACATTTAGAATGTTAGGATTCTGCCACCACTCCAGCTGCATAACTACACATGTGCAGTTCAGTAGCTAAGTAAAGGGTCTTATGTCATCAGTACACTTCATGATTGCACAAATGCATGCAGCACAGTCATGCAATCCGCGCATGCGTGGCATAGCTTGATAAGCCCACCTGCACCTGTGCAGGGGAATCCTTAAAAAGCCGGACACAGACTCTTCCCCTCTCTTTCTACCCCGCCACACTCTCTCTCTTCTGCCCCCCCACCCTGCTTCCTCTTAATAAAGCTCTGGTACTGGGTTTTGTCGTGCCTCGTGACCTCTTTCAAACGGTAACCAGGGCTGCTTATTTAAAACCAACAGTGCCCCCAATGCTAGGAAGCTAGAGCTACAGATAAAGAAGGAACAACTAATGGTTGTTCACATTTCTGTCCCCTCAATGTGCCCCTGCAGTTATCAAGGAAGTTACCCAGCACCCCCTATTTGTCATTGGCTTCCCCAGGAGCAATGAGCAGGAGACCAACAGGAAAAGGGATGTCAGGATGTCACTGTCCTTGCAGAAGAGCAGATATTCTAAAGAGAGACGTGTTTCCCCTCTTTTCACTACCAGAATACTGATACAATAAATCCAAAGAATTCCCATTTGCCTAGGATTCCTTCCCAGGGACTCTCAGAGGAGGAACTCGCCTCCCCAGAGAAGCTTCACACAGTTTTAATGACACATGGATATTTCCTGGATTTTCTTTCTGTGATAAAATTGTAACTGAAGGGCTCTAGCAGGCCTGAGCATGGCAAACACAGGCCCAAGTATGACAAATATGGCGCTGGCAGGTTCTGCCCTTCCCTCTTCCCTCTCTCTTGCTAAACCATTAGATTACATTCCTAAAGCTAGCCTCCAAGGTCTATTCCCTTATTTGGCCACTAACTCATTCCTGAGGCTGATCACCAAGGTCCAACTATCAAAACATCAAGGTCAAGGAATACAAATTACTTATTTTGACTAACCTAATTAAAATACTCAATCAAAACTTACCAACTTATCCTAGCTAGTTCTAACACAGACCTCCCTTTTCCCTCTTAAAATGAACACTTACAAAGCAGTTTGTGTGTGTGTGTGTGTGTGTGTGTGTGCGCGCGCGCGCGCGCGCGCGCGTGCGCGCATACATGCCTGAGCATTTGTACACATGCACATTTGTGCTCATCTGCATGCATAAGACTGAAGTTGATGTCAAGAACTATCTTTCATTTTCCACTTTATTGAGTCAGTCAAACAGAATACATGGAAATGCTAATCTCACTACCCAGCTTCCTCTAGCGATAGTCTGCCCCTGGCTTCTGAGTACAGCAAGCTGCCAAATGCAGTTAAGTGAGTTGGCACTCATACTTGGAAGCCAAGCACTTAAACCACTGAGCAATTTCCCCGTCCAGAAGTTATAATTCTTCAGTTCCACTCTGTAACACGGGAATATCCTTTGTATGAGATCAGATTGAGGGACAAAATGAAGGTCACCAGTGACCCCCAGCATGTCCTCTGTCTGTGAGTAGGCAATTTTCTCTCCAGAACTCCTCCCACGTGGAAAAGCTGCATGGAAGCTCCCTTCCTGATGTTTTATCTTTGATTGAATAAACCAGTCAGAGCACTACAAGCTTTAAACTACATTTTCTTTATATTTCAAAGACAAAATTTAGAAGTCTTCTAAACAGGATAACAAAGACATCAGAGAGAGCCATGTGTAGGTATCGAATGCCAGTAATCCCACCCAGCACTTGAGAGGTAGAATCTGTTGGATCTCTGTTCTGCAAAGTGAGTTCCAGGACAGCAAGTTCTACGCAAAGAAACACTGTCTCGGGGTTGGATGGGGAAAAAAAAAAGACATCAGAGGGAAGTGCTCCTTGTTGGACCAGAGATAATTATTTTACTTTTCAATTTCTATCTGCCCAGACATATGTAGTATACAACTGAGTTTCTCTACACCTGGATTTCCCCACTCAAAAGAGAGGATAGAAATCCTGGTTTCCTCAAGAGCTGTCATTTCATTCACAAAAGAAGCATTTTTTAGATTCTTTCATGTGTCAGCTATACCCACATGTATGAAGACATCCTCATACAGGACACAGAGGGAGACCAGTGACCTCAAACTCACCTCCCAAGGAAACCCAGTGGTGCTTTCTCTTCAAAAACAAAATGATGATGTCATCACTTCTAATCTCAGCCCTGCACATTTATTTACATCACCTTGCATCAAGGATAGGAAGGGCCTCCTAGGAATTAGAATGAAAAATTACTTAGAAGGACCATTCTTGGGCACACATAAGTTATAAAAGTGTCCTTAATAAGTTTTATACTAAGTAAAGATTGCTTTGGAATATAAGGCCAAGGTTGGGGAGGCATTCAGACTTCAAGTCCCATATGATATTTAACTTGCAGGAATGAAATAATCAGTCACAGCAAAGACCTTCACTTCTGGCAGCCACAGGTAGAACAAGGGACTATAAATTTGTTCTGGTCCATGTTTGGGACTTGCTCAGAGAAACAGAACCCCCCCAAGCTGAGCATCATTTATTCTACTCCAGTCTAACAAGAGATTTAAGACAGAGAAGCAAGTGACTTCGTCTGTGTCAGAAATTGGTCCCCTGCCAAGCCACAGCTTCGCGCTTTGGGAAGATGAAAACTAGTCTGGAGATGTGAGAAGCTCTGTACACATGAAAGGATGCCAGAGTTGCAGCCATCTTACACACACACACACACACACACACACACACACACACGCACACGCACACGCACACGCACACGCACACCAAGCCAGGCAGTGATGGTGCACACCTTTAACCCAGCACTAGGGGAGCAGAGCCAGGCAGATCTCTGTGAGTTCAGCCTGCTCTACAGAGCAAGATTCAGACAGGAACAAAATTTTCACACAGAAACCCTGTCAAAAAAAGAAAAAAGAAAACAGCAGAGGATGTACTGTCCCTTCACCCCTAAACCCAGAAAATCAGGAGCTTCACAAAAACAAGTTCCAGAAATTTCCTGCTGTAAGCTAAAGGATGATACAACATAACTGGCATAATAAACAAAGCACTAGGTATTTCCTGTGGGATGTTTTCTGCTGTTGTAGATTGTAAACCATAGCTGTCAGCGGGGATGAGTTCCCTGCAAACAAAATTGGGATGTCTAACTATCACAGGAAATGGGTCTGCTGGCAAAATAGATACGATGACATAAACTGCTGGAGGAGACGGCAGTGTCCTTGCAGCTGCAGCTCTCCAATCAGTTCAAGCCAAGCGTCTGCAACCTGAAGCAAGCACCAGTCCTGAGCTTGTGACTGTACAGAGTTGGAATTCCCCTAGACCCCTGACCCTAAACTGTAGAAAACCCTGCCCAATTGTCACACAGGGTCTCTCCTGCTCTGCTGCTGCGTCAGACAGGAGAGGCCCAAGTTAACTTGAAATAATAAAAGACTCTTTGCCTTTGCATCAGACTTGTTCTCTTGTGGTCTTGGGGGACTCTGGTACAACACACAGAAACATGGCTAGCTGTTCATTTTCTCACCTCACATCCTTCCTCACAAAATCATTAAGCCCTAATTAAACTTGAAATAACTTCTGAGGAAAACAGATGTAGTAATTGTGGAGAGAGGGGGAAGCTGTACTTCAGGGACTGGGGCCCTGCAGAGGGCTTCCTTCCCCCACACTGTGACAACATGAAACTTGAAGTCTGCACTACTGATGGCAGCCAAGAGCCCCACAAACCCTGACAGTACAAATAGGACCCGGCAAGTGTCACCTTCCCAGAGCTGCTCCAGAGGCTGGCTGTCTGCACCACAGAGGTCCAGGTGAGTTCATGGAGGTGAGATCTTCAACCCCTCAGCTGTGCAGGGAGAGTTTCACTAAAGCCGAAGTCTCTCTCTTTGACTAAGCCAGGGAGCAGTTGACAGGCTCTGAGATCCTCGGGACCTCTGCTTTCCTCCTGACCCTGAGGAGGCTGGTCCCTGACTCCAGAAAGACCAAAGGAGACTGGATCCTGGAGACAGAGAAGTGGAACAGAAATGCTGAAGCATGGCTATCCATCCTCAGTCTGGAGGATCATGACAGAGCTCTGGCTGGGTCTTTGCCTGAAGTTACCTTTTTAAAATGAATCAATAGGATAGATAAGATTTTCAGAGGTCTGTCAGACTCTGGAGACAATCATGATGTACTCCTGTAACATCAGCACTGGAGAGACTGAGACAAGGTCATTGTTTTTCAAGGATATTCTGGTTTACATATAGAGACTCTTTCTCAAAAATTATAAGACAAAAGAAAGGAATCCCCAGCAAAGCAAGCATTAAACAACCAGGAAAGTGTTAATATTTTCTATCATGACTTGGGGGTGAATTGATAGCAGGGACTTTGACAGATCTTAATCTCTGACTAAATACTTCATATTTATTCTAAATATGTCAATGAATGCTGATGTGTTTGTTGTTAATGTCTTGAGCATATTTCATTATGTTCAGATATTTAGGATGGTATTGTGATTTATAGGATACAGTAGTACAGGAAATTACACCTTTGTCAGAGGAATTAGTTGAAAGGCAATAACTGACATTTCTAAAGCCATGATGTCACCTGGACACAAAGGTAGCAACAAGGCTAAGTTAATGAAGGTCACACATGAGATCGTCGGGACACAAACATTTAAAGGGATCCTGTGAGTTTAACAGGAGGGAGCAAAGGGAACAGGGGCCTTCCAAGTACTCAGAACACACAAACCCATAAAACAGCCAGATTCTTCTTATTGTAGAAAAGGTGCCCAAAGTTTACCATGAGTCTCTGAGAACGAGAAGAATCACATCCTGCCGAGATCTAAGGTTCTGGAATCAGCTCACACCAACGCAGAACAAAGCAGCCTGCGGGATAAACAGGTTGGAGAAGAATCAGCAGAAGCAGCTGCAAAGCAAACAGACAAACTGCTGCTCACAAGGCCCCACAGAGGCAAACACACCGTGAACTCTTCTGAGATGGGGATTCCCCCGCTCACAACTGTATACCCATAACTACTGCAAGGTTTGTAGCTGATAGGGAAGACCCATAACTCAGAAACTGCATGCATCTCATGGTAGCACATAAAACTTAATCTCCTTCTCCCATCCACCTCAGCAGCAGCATCTTGTCCAGAGCTGCTCCATGCTCCCTTAGGTGCTCTGAATTCATCCACTGAGGTCACAGCCCTCTGCTACACACTCTCTTGGGAAGCGCCACAGGGTTCCTCTAGAATCCCTCCCTGGCTGCACCATAGTAGTTACATAAAATTTTCAGGGTATCTTTGACGACTCAGCTTTAACTGTTGGCCCCTATTGGAAAGGTTATTCAGTTTGACTTGACATTGAGGACTGCCTTAAAAAAATAACTAGTAAACATTTATGTGGAGTGAAATCACAAAATGGTCAATATGAAAATGTTTAAAATATTAAGACGTATAAATAGAAGTTATAAAGCTTCAAAGTCAAAGGCAAATCTAGAAATTGTTACATTAATCAAGATGCAAATAAGAAGATCCTGTGGTTGGTATGTAGAATGAATAAAAAATTTTAAATAAAAAAAGATTTAAAAGGGAAAGAAAAGAATATCAAACAAAGGAGGGGACAGTGTGCAAGGTAAAGGTACTAATCTGAGATATGTGACAGGTGCTGACCCAGCAGGGATTCCCAGTGTCTGTGAGGTGATGTGGGGAAGGCACACAGATTCAGCATGAGCCTCAGGCTTTGGGAGTTGGGTTGGGAAATATGATGAAGTAGAATAAGAAACAGAGGAAGAAATGTTGATTGGAGAAACTTGGAGTTCAATTCAGCTATGCTGAGAGTTATCTAGGATAATCCATGCACACTGACAGACAGACAGACAGACAGACAGACACACACACACACACACACACACACACACACACACGGACACACGGACAGACGGACAGACGGACAGACACACAACAGGGGGGGGGCAATTTTAAGAAGTTAATTTTGCTAGTGTAGAGCTAAAAAAAAAAAAAAAAAAAAAAACTTTTTAAAAACTCCAGATTTCGGATAGCAGTTACCAAATTCACCTATCAGAGTGCACACAATTTCCCAGAGTCCACAGGGAAAGGAAGAGTTTCAGGGACCTTATTTTGCAGCATTACATGTGTCCACCACTGCCTCTTGCACACTAGAAAATGCTGCTATGCAAAATGTGTTTTTCAGATCCATGTCTGTCATTACTAACACTTTCTTGAAAAAGTCTTTGCATCCTGGATACAAGTTTTTCTACCTAGGAAAGAAGAAATGGTCTTGAAATTTATTAAGGAAACTATTTTTCTCTTCATGACTGTGCTTGGCACTCTGGGGAATGCTTCTGTTACTGTGAATTATATGATCAGTTTATTGGGGAGGCCCTGAGAAGAAACCCATACACCTTATTCTCATCCACTTGGCTTTTACAAACATCATAATCCTCTTTGTAAAAGGACTGCCAAAAATAATTGCAACTTTTTGTTTGAGAAACTTCCTAGATGACATAGGATGTAAGATCATCATTTACCTGGAGAGGGTGGCCCGTGGTGTCTCCATCTGCACCAGCAGTCTCCTCACTGTGGTCCAGGCCATCACCATCAGCCCCAGAGCATCTGGGTGGAGGAAGCTCAGACCAAAGTCTGCATGGCACATCCTTCCATTCTTTTCATTCTTTTGGATACTCAATTCTTTAATAAGTGTGAACCTAATCCACTCCATCACAAATATTAACCTGAATGTATCACAGCTTAAAAATGACTATAATTATTGTTATTTTATGCTAGAAAGTCAGATAATAAAATGGATTGTTCTCCCTCTCATGGTCCTGAGAGATGCTGTGTTTCAGGGTGCCATGGGAGGGGCCAGTGACTACATGGTATTTCTTCTCCATAAGCACCACCAGCATGTCCTCTACCTTCAGAACTCTGAGCTTCTCTACAGAACTCCCCCTGAGCTGAGAGCTGCTCAGAGTGTCCTCCTTCTGATGCTCTGTTTTGTTTTCTTCTACTGGACTGACTGTGCTTTTTCTCTATTTTTAAGTCTCTCTTTAGTAGATAATTCCGTGATTATAAATATTCAAGAATTTATGACCCTTGGTTATGCAACTTTTAGCCCCCTTGTACTGATTCACAGGGATGGACTTCTGCCTGAGTGTTGGCATGCTCAGTGGGAGAAGTTGAGAAAATACCTCTCTTGTCTATCTGTTCAATGAGCGTGAAAGAGCTCTCAGTTCTGCAATATTGTGGGTAAGACAAAATCCCATGGAACAGTTTAAGCATGTGTTTATTCTCAGAAATCTTCCTGGTGACTCACTGCCTTGAGCTGAGAGAGAGATCTTAGCAAATTACAGTGATAAATGAAACCTCATTCTCTGTATTGCCACCCTTTTTGAAAGGATTTAATTTTTTTTAACTTTTCTATATTTTTATTCACTTATTGTGTATGAATAGTTCACATGCATTTATGTCTGTGTAGCAAATGCATGCCTGGAGCCTGCAGCTGCTGGAAGCGACCATCCAATACTCTATGAAGGACTGGAGTTAACAGATGGCTCTGAAACAAAATATGACTGCTAGAAATTGAGCCTGGCTGCGCTGGAAGACCAGCCAGCACTCCTAAGTACGAGGTATCTCACCAGCACTTCAATTAGGATTTGTAGAATTCATGTTACTACTACCATGACTGGGAGCATTTGGGTGAATTTGGTAAATTTTATCAAAATTCATAATGATTTAATCATGTTAGTCCAAGAAATTCGGTTTTTTTTTGTACCTGACACTGTGCTTGCTAGATGGTAGTACCACGAGGCTATTTTGAGATACTTCAAAGTGTCTGTAACTATCCATCCATAGAGAAGATGTTATAGAATTGTGAAAGAAGGACATGTACTCTGCATTCAGTTCATCAAAGCCCCATGCCCCAGTCACAGGAATTAAAAGCCCTGAAGCATTTCACTGATGGTCTGTTCATGAAGGTTCTCTGCAGAAATAAAGACTGTAGATACAGGGAAAACTAGAAAACAAATACACAGTGAAGTTTCCTGTTATATCGTCTACAGTTTCTACATTAATGAAAAAGTATGGATTTGCCTTTTTGCAAGATGAACAAGTCACGTGACTGAAGCCAACGAGGCTGTCTCGCAGCTACACTTTGTTAAGGCCCTGGTGCTCTCCACAGCACTATCCAGCTGTTTGTCATCAAAGAGCTGCAAAAGGATCTGATTCTACATTTGTTAAGATGAAGGATTCTCTGCTGATTTCTCAAATTGGGTCCACACAATAAGATACTGACATGGTTCTAAGACTCTGATGGACACATTCTGAAAAATACTTATCGATACATCATTGAACTTGACATTGTTGAATCATTTGATGTAGGTTTATGTCTTACTTTTTAAAACTTGTCTGCCATATCTGACTAGAACCCCTGAAAATATTTGGGTGCGTCATGGATCTTTACAATGATGAATATGGATTTATTTTTTGCTTGGTTGCACTGTATACACAAAACTTCTAAGTGATCTATATTGCACTGTTTTGTAGCTTATTAAATAGCTTATTTTTTGTAATATAAAGGTTTACTTTTATGTATGTGTCTACATGAGTTTATACCACATTTTTACAGGTGCCCACACAGGACAGAAGAGGACATTGAGTCCCTGGAAGCTAGAGCTAGCTACAGGCAGTTATGATGTGAATGTTGAGAAACCAGGATCTTCTGCAAAAGGAGCAGGTCTCTTAACCACATAACTTGTCTCTCTCACATAAACATAACTTGTTTGTTCTTATCATCTATTACTCATCTTAGTCTCACAGCTCTTCTGTGAAAGTCTTTTTCTAAGTAATTGATATAAATGACCAGCCAAATCAAACATTTTCTAAATCAGCCTGGGTAATTTAACTCAAAAAGAAGTGATCTAAGAATATGAAGGAGTAAAGAAAGATATATTTAATCTGAATCATGAAGAGATTGTTCAACATTAAGAATATATATGGGGGCTTTAAAATAATTTTTAAATTTTTTAAAACAAGATAGACAAGAGACATAATTGTCAACCCAGCGTGACCATGGATGGCCTGGACTTAAGTGGCACAAAGTTTCTCTATTCACCTTCTCTCTAAAAGTCAGAATATGTTCAGAAAAAAATAAACCAAAATCTTGATCAGAGCACAAATTAAAATTTTTATACATGATGAAAATTCTAATTAAGTAGAGGACAGTGAAGGCGCCTGCATGTGGGACTCAGTTACGCCTTTCAGGTAAATCACACGAGATCTGACAGATGGACTGGTATAAACAACGGCACCACTCCCTTCTGCTGGATGCACTGCTTGTCACTAGCATGGACCTGTGGGACATTATGCTAAATGAAATAGTTCAGCTGCATGTAGACAAACACCACATGATTTTACTAATAAGTGGAGCCTAAATACAAAAGAGAACAGAGCCTTCAGTGTGTGGTGTGCAGCCCACAGCCCTCAGAAATTACCTGCATATGATTTGTGGGTTTTTTGTCATTTTAATTTTGTTTTTTATTATTTAAAACAATTCTCCAGGAGGCAGAGGCAGGTGAATCTCTATGAGTTTGAGGTCAGCCTGGTCTACAGAGCAAGTTCCAGGACAGTGAGGGCTGCACAGAGAAACCCTGTCTCAAAAAAAACAAAAAACAAACAAACAAACAAAAACAGACAAACTAAAAAACAAAACAAAAAAAAAAAAAAAAAACAGTTGTCTAATTTAAATATACTTTGATCATATCCTTCCACTCCTCCAAATTCCTCCAGAGCCTCTCCTCTTCCCTGTGTTAATCTCACAGACAATGAGGAGAAATCATAACCAAATTATAGCAAGCTTTATTCATGTAAACATCAGAGCCAAATTGGCAACTGTGTCCCTCTAAGGCAGGCTTCATAAGACCAGCCCCAGTTTTCCATACCTCTTTTATAGGGCAAAACCTCAAGGTGGGGATCTTTTTAAGCCAGTGTGGTTACAGAAGAGAGACCAGGCAGTTAAGAGTTTACAAAGCAGTTAAGGAAATCTTGGAATGTTGGTTACAGAACGTTTCATGGTTATGAGGTGGGGCACAGTCCAGCTCTGAAACAGACATTTCAGTTTTACAGTTAACAGAAGCTTAACTTAACTACAGACTTAAAATAGTGTCCCCAAAACAAAATGGAGTAGGGCTGGTTCCTTACCTAACCACCAAACTTAAGTTCTTTCTCAAAAACAAACCAAAAACCCAGTACAACAAACCCCCAAAACACAACACACAAAAACTATAACCAAATAAAACCACACATACACACACACACACACACACACACACATACTACACACACATACACACACACACACACACACACACACACACATACACACACACACACACACACACACACACACACACACACACACACACACATACACACACACACCACTATGGAGTCCATCATCTGTTAGTCAGCCTCTCCTGAACATGAAGCCAGCCCTGGATTGGCTGTTACCCCACCTGTCATTCCACTAAAGAAAACCAATCCTTCCTCTCCCAGCAGTTCAGCTGATACCCCTCACCCTCATGGCTAGGCCCTCATTCATTCATTCATTCATTCATTCATTCATTTCCTTTTTAAACATAATAAAATAAAATACAGTAAGACAAAACAAAAACCATCACATCAAAATTAGATGAGACAAACCAACAGAAGGAAATGAACCCAATAGAAGGCACAAAAGAGTCAGAGAACCACTTGTTTGCACTTTCAGGAATCCCACACTATAAATGCAGAGGACCTGGTGTAGACCTGTGCAGGCCTGTGCAGGCTGCCTCAGCCTCTGTGCGTTCGTGTGAGCTTTGACATAGATCACGTTGATTTAGAAGGCTGTGTTCCTGGTGTCCTGTCCCCTCTGGCTCTTACATTTATTTTATCTCTTCTTCGGGGTTCCCTGAGATCTGAAGAAATGGATTTAATGGAAACATCCCATTTAAAGCTGAATGTTCCAGGGTCTCTCATTCTCTGCTTAATGTCTGACTGTAGGTCTCTTTATTTGTTCCCATCTGCTGTCATTACTTCTGTTTGTGAATCCTGATTGTGGTTGGTTCCTCCATGTAATCAAAAATATGAAGCTGTGGATTCAGAGCTTGGCAGCCATCATTACCTTCAAATTTTCCTTGTCATATGATTTTTCATAAGAAAATGATTTTTTAAAAATTTCCCTGCTGTCACAGGGCAGGTGCATCATCTTTGTGGTCAAGGGTTGGCCCGTGTGTAATGCTGTTACCTAACATTGTTTACAACTCCTAAAACATTGTAAGAAATGGTTAAAGTCTTGTGACCAAATTCAGTCTTGAAAGCAGTGTAATGACAAAGAAGCCTTTGCAGGCATTTTTCCTGGAGTTGGAAATAACCTCACCCCATTCCCAGCACATCCAGGATGCTGCCTAGAGAGACCCGAAGGGCCAGATGGACATAACAAGGTTCACTTCTCTGACCCCACTCAACACCATGAACTTGACTTTTGCTCTGAGAAACAGACCCTGGAACCAAGTGAGGTGCACTTTGTCACATGTGAGGATCTGCCTTGTTCCTTGTTGCTTTTCCTTTTTTGAACCTTTCAATCTACCTTTCCATTCTGTTGCTTGTCAAATGCATAAATGTCTGCTCCGCAGCTCACTCAAGTTTTGAATTCTGGCTTGTGCAGTTTTGATTGTCTGTGTCAGACGGACAGGCAGACGTGGTCCTCTTTCAGCACTTTCCACATTCTGTTAAGCTCCATCAAAACTCCCTCCCTTCCAGTCTGCATCCCCCACTCCCACTTACCCATCACGCTCTTCAAGAAGAAAAAAAAAGAATCACCTTGTGTGTTGTAGCTCATTTGTTTCAAGAGAGAATCAACAGATCATATTCAGTGTCTTGAATAAATTGCTCTATTTTGATATTAGAAGGAAAAAAAGAAAAGAAAATGATTTAAAAAAAAAAAAACTGTATTCTCCCCAACAGGGTTAAACTGTCAATCAAGATTCTACCTCCTGTGTACTCCCCAAGCCAATATGCAGCCTCAGCAGGAAGAAATGGAGACTGGAATCTCAGGTAGAGGTGTGAAAACAACCACAGCCACCACCCCATGACACTGGAAGTGTCTCATTACCAGTACCCTAGGGCAAGCTGCCAGTATACGAATCCACTTACTTCATTGCTATGACTTAGCTGAAAGCATTCTGTGGTACATACAGTTGCTGCTCCATGGTGGCCAATAGCCATGTACTAGCTACTTTCATGTCAACTTGACACAAACTAGAGCTAACTGAAAGGCAAAAACCCAAATGGAGAAAATGCCTCCATAAGATCCAGCTGTAGGGCATTTTTTTTTATTAGTGATTAATGGAGGGAGTGCCCAGCCCTTTCTGGGTGGTGTCATCCTTGGGCAGATGGTCCTGGGTTCTATACAAAAGCAGGCTCAGCAGCCATGGTGAGCAAACCAGTGAGCAGCTCTCCTCCATAGCCTCTACATCAGCTCCTACCTCCAGGTTGCTTCCCCTTTTGAGTTCCTGTCCTGGCTTCCTTCAGTGATGAACAGCAATGTGGAAATGTGAGCCAAATAAACCCTTTCCTCCCCAACTTGCTTTGTTTATGGTGTTTCATCCCAGAAATAGAAACCCTAACTAAGACAGGACATGTCACTCCTGAAGGAAAGAGATCCACCACAAAACTCCGTTACTCCTCTGGTTCATACATTCTCTCCACTCCTTCTTCAAAATGCTCTCTTAATAATCTTCAGATGCTGAATCCCAAGCCCAGTTCACGTTCACTTGGAGGGTATCACAGTAGATCTCAGAGCTCTTCATTCTTTTGTTTATGGCACAAGAGTTTTTAGCCTCTTTTTTTGTGCAAAGCATATCACTTAGTAATGCTCATTGATTCACATCTGAAAAATAGGGTGAGCAGTGACCTGGAGCCTACTCCTAGACAAGGACAGTGGCCAAGAGGCTCCACCCAGGACAGGACCAGTGACCAGAAGCCACCTCCCAGGCCAGCCCAGCACCGATCTCGCTTCTGAATTAGGGATGCTTCTCTCACCTGTACTGTTAGCCCTGTGCCCACAGTTATTTATAGTACTTTGCATCAGAAACTGGAAAGGCCCTCCTAGATGGGACAGCATGTGACAGAGAGAAGCATTGGTAAAGCAGATGAGTTGTACAGGTTCCCTTAAGGCTATATATGATGCTGTTGGCTTTTTGAAGTGGAGGTGGTGAGCCAATCAAGATTTTGAATCCCATTTGTAGTTTAGTGTTCAAGGAATAAAACTACCAAATACACCAATGACCTTGAAGTGTCTGTGGTGTAGATACAGCAAGGTGACTCTCATCTGTCCAGATCCCTGGCTGGAATTTAGTCAGAAGACACAATCCTCTGTAATATCCATATCTGTTCTGTGCCAGTGTTTAAAGAAGGACCTGAGGAGGAAGAGGCAGTGACCACCTACTCTGTGACTCAGAAGAGGGTCCCTGAGCTGGGTCATAGCTTGGCACTGTGGGCAGAGGAGGACAGGTCTGGAGAAAATGGAAACTGGTTACAGAAACTTGACTACTGGGATAACTCCTGAGCCAAGTGAATGTAATAGTTATGGAGGAATAAGGAAAGCTGCACTTCAGGGGATTGAGGACCAGTCTATGGGCTGTGACCTCACAAATGATGAAGCATCTCTGTTCCCATGTTCGGCAGTAGACAGCCCTGGGGTGGGTTTCCCCTGAGGTTTCATTTTGTGTCTCTAAAAACCTTAGACAAATGGAAGTACTTTTTCAAAGGGTCAAGAAAAACCATGAAAGCCAAGCCTGGTGGCTCACACCCTATAATGCCAGCACTCAAGAAGCAGAGGCAGGCAGATTTCTTAGTTAGAACCCAACCTGGTTTACAAAGGAAATTCCAGGACAGCCAGGGATACACACAAAAACACTGTCGCAAGGTGGGGAAAGGAAGAAAAGGAAAGAAAAATAAAAACTCTTTCATCACTCCAGTTCCACCTGTTAATATTATGGCACCATCAGGAAGATTACTTTCACAAATTTGTTCGTGAAATGTTTTATGCCTATACTTTCCAATATTCTCAACACTGGCCATCATTTTCTTTTGACTTTTTCTGTCAACTCTCTAATAGTGTTTTGCTTTGGAAGCAAGGTGTTCTTTTCTATAGCCACCTTTAACGTTTTCCTGTTTGAACTCACAATATCATGCACACACGTAAGTCAACTTCATTATTTAGAAGCCTGTCCCATTAGGAGGCAATATTAATAATTATGACAAAACACCTCATTGTTGGATTTGCCAGGCTGTGGGCTAATATATAATATAAAGTGAAGTAATTGATTTTTAGTCTTACCCTAGAAGGATGCAGCAGGGAGCAAAATCCCACCATATGTATTGACAAAATCGAACCTAAGGTGAGTGATTGCTCCTGAAATGCTGTTACTTTACCATAAGAATCAGGGGCACATCCCACTGTGGTGGTATTGCACCCTAATAAACTTATCTGGGGTCAGAGAACAGAACAGCCACTAGATACAGAGGCCAGAAAATGGTGGCACACACGCCTTTAATCCTATCACTTGGGAGGCAGAGATCCATTTGGATCTCTGTGAATTTAAAGCCACCCTGGAAACAGCCAGGCATGGTGACTCATGCCTTTAATCTCAGGAATTGATGGCAGGAAGCAGAAAGGTATATAAGGCGTGACGACCAGGAACTAGAGCTAGTTAAGCTTTTAGGCTTTTGAGCAGGAGTTCAGCCCAGACCCATTCGAATGAGGACACAGAAGCTTCCAGTCTGAGGAAACAGGATCAGCTGAGGAACTGGTGAGGTGAGGTAGCTGTGGCTTGTTCTGCTTCTCTGGTCTTTCAGCATTCACCCCAATACCTGGCTCCAGGTTTGTTTTTATCAATAAGAACTTTTAGGATCCATGCTACTTCCCACCTCAATCTGAATGCAACGCCTGTCTTCTAAAATAGTTTACTATGGTGTTTCTCAAGGCAATCTGGGGAAATGGTCACCTTCATCCCAACATTCTCCATTTCATGAGATTTGAAAGAAAAATGTTTCAGAGACAAAACCTATAGCTGTGTCAGAGTTGTGGAGTTTCAGAAAGGTAAAGGAGAGACTAAGGGAATGTTGAAATCCTAGAAGGACAATCCAGGGGAAAACATTGAAATAAGGCTATCATGATTACAGAGATTTTGGGGTGATCACTCTAGCTGGTTTATGACGAGTTCTATTATTTATATCTAGGTAGCCCCCACCTCACAATCCTGCTGTGGTCTCCCTGGTGCTGGGATTACAGGCTTGGGCCACCACACATGACAAGGGTAATCATTTTTTATCAAGCTCTGTGTTTTTTGGAGAGGGGTCTCTTTTTTTTTTTTGTTACGTTGTGTTTTGTTTTCTTGATTGTTTTTGAGAAAGAGTCTTACTATGTAACCATGGATGGGATAGAACTGGCCTGTACTTGAAGTCAAAGTGATCGCCAGCCTCAGCCTCCCAAGGATTGAGTTTAAAAGCATTTACTACCATGCCTGGTTTAAGGCTAGTATATATATATATATATATATATATATATATATATATATATATATATACATACATACATACATACATACATATACATACACACATACACACATACACACATACACACATGCATACATACATATACATATATGTGTGTGTACATATATGTATATATACATATATGTGTGTGTGTGTGTTTCTTTATTTTAAGAGACAGGGTTTCTCTGTATAGCTCTGGATCTCTGGATGTTCTGGAACTCAATCTTGTAGACGAGGCTGGGCTCAAACTCAGATCATCCTGCCTCTGCCTCCATAGTGCTAGGATTAAAGGCATGTATCATCACACCAGGTAAGGGTAAGTCATTTTTAAGAGCTTCCAATCTCTGACTCTTATAGTTATTCATTCAGTAGTCTACTTTTATTAATGATCACTGATATGGCTTGTGATGGAAGATGATAGCATAATTCATTAAATATTGAACACTCAGGATTACAAACTGCTTCCATCAGTCTAGTATCTTCATATGTAATGGAAGAAAGCAGAAGTTGAAAGGCAGTAACTTAAGTCAGGTGCTTCTACCAATCTTAGGTACAAGCCAGGGTTCACACAGTTCAGGCTTCTAGAATCCTGCAGGACAGAAAACTCTAAAGCAATCATGTAACAATGACTAGGAAATAAAAGAGGAAGGGTTCAGATTGGCACTCAAACTATTTAGAAAATATACAAATCTTGGGGGATCTAACACCACATTCTCCTTTACCTTAATGTACTGTCCCATATGGATATGTCTACGTGGGAAACGTGCTTGGATGGGAAACAGTAAACTCCTCTCTGATCTAGAAACCTGAAAATCAACTTGATCTGACAGAAATCACAGTGACCCAGTTACTAACAAGGCTGAGGGAAAAGATATGGGTAAATCCAGAGGAAAATTAAAAATTAACTGCAGAACTCCTGAAACAACGCAGTATCCATGATCAACTGGGATCTCGGTGATTTTATTTCAGTCCGTGACTAACTTGCTCTGCTGAAGAAGCCCTTATTCAGACTCCATATCCACAGATTTCCCTAATGACATGACAACACACAGCAGCAAGTATTCTGCTTCCTCCAGTTTACCTAGGAAAGCATCTGCACATACAGAACAAAGCCAGGCTTCCCTTAGAGACCACGAGTGGAGATTTGGACCTCATGGTCAAGGGCCACCCCACAGCTCCTCAGGCGCACTCTCCTGGCTACACCCAGTAGATTATCTGAGTTTGTTTCAACAAGAGACTGTTTTGGACATCTTTGGGTGGTTCGGCTTTAAATGTTGGATGGATCTTAGTTGGGGTTACTATTGATGTGAAGAAACCCCATGACCAACACAACTTGAGGAGGAAAAAGCAGATGATTGCTGTGGGCTGTTGTGTATGTCAAATGTGCTGCTCTGATTGGTTAATAAATGAAACACTGATTGCCCAGTAGCCAGGCAGGAAGTATAGACAGGACAAGCGGAGAGGAGAATTCTGGGAAGTGGAAGGCTGAGGCAGAAAGATACTGCCAGCCACCGCCATGACAACCGAGATGTAAGGTACTGGTAAGCCATGAGCCATGTGGCCACTTACAGATTAATAGAAATGGGTTAATTTAAAATATAAGAACTAAATATCAAGAAGCCTGCTGTGGCCATACAGTTTATAAGTAATGTAAGTGTCTGAGTGATTATTTTATAAGTGGGCTGTGGGACTGTAGAGGCTTGGTGGGAGCTGGAGAGAAAAATTCCAGCTACAGATGATTTTTTTAGACAATCGTCACAGTAACCTGAAGCTCTGAGCAGACCTAAAGTTAGAGTGACATCCCATGCTCCATTCTGCCGCCCGCGAAGTGACTTCATTGTGAATCTTGGAGACTGAGTTTTTACTGATATTAAGGACCAGGAATCATTTGGTAATTTTATCAAGATAAGAATTTGTTGAGTTTTGGGGGGTTTTTTGTTTTTGTTTTTGGTTTGGTTTGTTTGTTTTTGTTTTTGTTTTTGTTTTTTGTTTTGTTTTTCAAGGCAGGGTTTTTCTGTGTAGCTTTGCGCCTTTCCTGGAACTCACTTTGGAGACCAGGCTGGCCTTGTTGAACTCACAGAGATCCGCCTGGCTCTGCCTCCCAAAGTGCTGGGATTAAAGGTGTGCGCCACCAACGCCCTGGATTTCCTTTTCTAAAGCATGATCCTACAGACATACCTGTATTTTTGAAAATTGCAACAAGAAAATGCTGTACATAGATGGCAGTGCTCATCATTTCATAGAGGAAAACTGTAATGGCTGAAGGACTCTGACAGATCTGAGCATGGCCAGCACAGTACCCTCTTCCCTCTGCCTTGCTAACCTGTTAGATCACATTCCTAACACTAGCCCCCAAGGTCTGTTCCCTTATTTGGCCACTTCCTCATATTTGACTAAAATTCCAAGTCCAAATATTAAAACACCAAGGTCCAGTAATCAAAATCCATTATTGTCTACACTGGCTAGCATGTCCAATCAGAACTTACCAGTTCATCCTAACACAGACTTCCCCTTTCTCTCCTAAAAACAACAACAACAATAACTACTTCTGTCTTTGATCCAGAGGCAGCACCACACACACACAACTCCCCACCCCCTCACCCCCACAGCTTGTCCCCTCTGGGATAATAAATCTCCTTTGTGCTGAGAATTTGGTGTCTGAGTGCATTCTATCCCTACTCCAAGACCTCTTTCAATGGCAGAGTGGAGTTTTCATTAACTTAAAATGCCTAGATGGCCAGGTATTGTAGCTTTCACTCGTAAGCACTTGGGAGACTGAGTCAAGAGGATTCCATGAACTTAAGGCCAGCCTGGCTTACACAGTGGGTTCAAGGACAGCCTGGGCTTCAGAGTGAGACCCTGCCCTGAAGTAGGGGTGGGGGCTGATGAAGGACACACAGGTGGGAGGGAGGAGAAGAGGAGCAGGAGGGAAGGACAAACATAATGAAGAAATCCGTATGTAACCAGTCACAAAAATGGATTTTATATGACTTACAAAATGATGCTGAGGTTAAATTTTATTCATGTATAAGGACACATAGCTATTTTATTATTTTTCCTTTAAAACAAACTGAAACACAAAGTCTCACAAGTAGGAACTGATGGGTTTCAAAGTTGTAATCCTCTTGACTCTGCCTCCCAGGTGCTGGAATACAGAGGGATTCCATGTACTATGCTCAGCCATGAAGCACAGCTTCTATCAATAGAAGAACATGCCAGAATAATGGGTTAAAGGTGAAAGGAGTCGTTTCTATAATGTCAACTGCCCTCCCCACAGGTTAAAGGTGAAGGGAGTCTTTTCTATAATGTTAACTGCCCTCCCAAACCCCTACTCCTCAGTCATGAAGAGTCCTCTGCAGCACTGCACTGGACCCACCATGCTGGGCACTGCTCCCTTTACCCAGGCCAGGGAGGGGACAGCACATGTGACCCACATGCCCTTTGGACCAGGGTGTGTGGATGCACTTACTCTCCACAGTCTCCAGTGTATCTGAGCATCTTCCGTTCCCACCAGCAGGAATCTTTAAACTTTTGTTTCTGGTACTTCTCAGCCTTTTAGAGAGAAACTTGTCTTCCTTGTTCTCTTTCTTTTCCCAACCTAGATCCACAACATAGCAAAGTGTATTATCACAGAGAATTAAGTGAAAACAGACACAAGGGCATGCAGTGAAACTAACAGTTACTTACAGAAAATGATTCTCAAATACCTGCTGTTGGTTTACATAAAAAGTATGTAGCTTGCAGGCGGTGGTGGCTCACGCCTTTAATCCCAGCCCTGGAGGCAGAACCAGGCGGATCTCTGTGAGTTCAAAGCCAGCCTGGGCTACAGAGTGAGTTCCAGGAAAGGCACAATGCTACACAGAGAAACCCTGTCTAAAAAAACAAAACAAAACAAAATTTAAAAATAAAAAAAGAGTATGTAGCTTGTTCTGCATAATTCCAACTGCCCCTCCCTTCTCACCTGACTGAAGCCTCCTATCTCATCAAAGGCGGGGCCAGCATCCCAAACCCCAGAGACCAGGCCAACTCCCTAAAACCAGGCAGAAGCCTCCTACCCTACCAGAAGCCAGGCCAGCATCCTGAACTCTAGAGGACCATCGGCCATATCAGAGGCCACACACACAGCCAGAACTCCAGCCCCAAACTTGGGCAGCAGCACCCCTGCTAATCCAGAGGCCATCCAGGCTATCAGAAATCCAGCCTCCAATACAGATGGAGACTCTCTCTACTCAACCACAGGTCACGACAGCCAGAAGATCAGAGAGGAAACAGAAACCAAGGAAGAAAACACCCATCCAACAAAGACAAACTCACAAATCAGCACCTAGACCTGTAATCACACCAAGCCAGCTGTACCTAAATGTCACTATAAGAACACAACAGGGCAATACGTCACCATCAGAGCCCATTCCACTACAGCAAGCCCTGAGTACTCCAACACAGCTGAAGGAAACGACATTATAAACCAACTTTATAAAGATGATAGAGGTCCTTAAAGAGGACATGAATAAATCCCTTAAAGAAATCAAGGAAGACAATTTTTAAAAAAAATGGAGAAAATCAATAAATCCCTTAAAGAATGTCAAGAAAGCTAAGAAAAACAAATGGTTGAAGAAAATGAATAAAACTATTCAAGACCTGAAAATAGAAATAGAAGCAATAAAGAAAACACAAACTGAGGAAATTCTGGAAATGGAAAATCTAGGTAAATGAACAGGAACTACAGATACAAACATCACCAACAGAATACGAGAGATAGAAGAGAGAATCTGAATGCATGTCAGGTGTGCACCAGTTCTACGGTCTAGCAAACACTGGATGTTCCATGTAGGCTGTGTAACCAGTGACTGGAAGTATGTTGCAGATGCTCCAGGGGTTCAGTTAGCTGGAAGTATGTGTACAACCTCGTGTGTGCACTCACCTGGAGCATTGTTTTCAAATTCGAGGTAGAACCTCTGAACAACACCCCTCCTCCCTTTCATGATGGTCTGTAACGTGGTTTAGAATTGGCCAGCTTTGTTGCTTAACAATTTAAGAATCCAGCAAAGACTAACAATTGCAATGGACCTTGGTCTTTCCCTGCCTTGCTCTCATACTCTGGCTTGGGGAAAAATACAGTAGGATTATAGTAGCAGCTTCAGCTTTACTGTTTTTTCCAGTGTAAATGAAAAGTCACATGGTAGAACAGGAAGATGGAATCTGTTTTCAAACTTCATGGAAATCTGGTTTGGCAAAGCGGAAGCATGGGTCCTTCAGAGATGTCAGGAAGGAGAGAAGGTTATCTAGTTGCAGCCCAGCCTCTCTGAGCTAACAGGTTTTCACCCCAGCCTTTGAATCTTGAGTCTTATTTACAAGTAGAATGATAGAGATACAGCTAAAGCTACCTTTAGCCAAAGTGATAGAGCCAGTACTTGGGAGAACCAAACTCCCTCCAGGCTATGGCATGAGCAGCCAGGCCACTGCTAAAAGAAGCAGGCTGGTAACTGTAGAGTTGCAATTGCTGGCTGAAATATTAGTAAATTAAGGCACAGCCACTGTACTGAAGTTAAAACAACAGCTTTGATAAAGAAAAGGTGCCAAATAGTGAAGGACAAATCAAAATTATTATTGACATGAGACACTCTGCATGTTTCATGAGGGATGAAGCAAACGGAATATGTTTCTGCTTCAAAAGCTCGTTTTGACCACAATATAGAAAGTAAAGAACAGGGGCACAAAAGGTACCATTTAAAAGGTGATTATAATCACAAAATGAGACACTAGCGAGGACTGGCAGGCTGGGGTATTTCTGACTGAGAACATAACTAGACTGATCCAACCTTAAAACGCAAAGCGTTCCTTGTTCTTCTAAAGGAACCGCACAACCTGTCACTAAAGAACAGATACTGACTGGCTGCCTTAAGTCGACTTAACTTCTCATCAGTGCAATGTAAAGGTTTTCTGTAACATTTTTCTTGAGACTGTGATTTTTCCATCTACTGAATAATGACAACCTGTCTATACCTTAAGGTAAGCTTCCTGAACCTCGGTTTGAGACACACAGATTTGTAGTAGTGTGAATTATAAGCAATTGAAAAATGTAGATTTTTATCACCTACTGTTGTGTTTGTAAAGTCAAATGCTGTTTTAAGAACTAATTGTAAGCAAACACTGCTAGTACTTTTAGCACTTAAAATTTTGATTTAAATATACCTTAATACGTTTTCTTACTCTGGTGTTTTCAATATGCACTTTGTTGAGTTTTAATTTTTCTGTCACATAAATAAAAAATATGGGGCTCATACAAAAAAAAATTAATTACCAGCTGAGCTTGGTGGTGCTGGTGCATGCCTTTAATCCCAGCAGAGGCAAGTGATCTCTATGAGTTCGAGGCCAGCTTGGTCTACAGAGTGAGTTCCAGGACAGCAGGGCTACACAGAGAAACCCTGTCTCATAAAAACCAATTATTATTATTATTATTATTATTATTATTATTATTATTATCATAAATAGGCGAGTAGGCTATGGATGTGATACTTCATGCTTTAAGGTAAACTTCCCTGCTTTTGTATGTTATACCGGAAAGCTTTTTAAAGAAATGTATTTTCACAAGAAAAAAAATCAGCAAGTTATTCTTGTCAAGTCCTTAGTAGACCAGGACCTACACTAGGACTGTGTTCTGCATATCTGTTACGGAAGAGTTCCTAGTAAAGGCGATTTTCCCCCAGGAGCCTTGTTCTTAGTCTGAACTTTCACTGTTTTCCCCGGGCGGAACACGGAGCGGAGTTTACCACCACATCCTTCCATCTGGAGGACAGCTCTCTGGACTGTCTGCTTTTCTACCTCCCTAACCTCTGTGTCGTTTACGCCAAAGGGCTAAGGAGAGGAAATGGGGCATATAATTTCCCCTGAGAAGCCATTCCATTTAACCAAGTTTTTTTTTTTTTTAATTTTATTTAAATAACTCTTTTCCATTTATTTTATATACGGACCGCAGTTTCCCCTCCCAGCCCCCCACCCCACCCCGCTTTCCCCACCTTCCCCGCTTCCCCCGATTTCCATCAACCCCCCCCCTTTCCACTCCTCCAAATTTAGAAAGGGGCGTGCCTCCCATGGACTTGAGCAACGCCTGGCATGCCAAATTGAAGCAGGACCGAGCTCCTCCTCTAGGCCGGGCAAGGTAATCCAGCAAGGGGAGCAGGTTCCCAAAAGCCAGCGAATGGCCAGGGAGAGGTCCAGAGCTCCTGCTAGGAGCCCGACAAAGAGACCACGCTACACAACTGGCACAGGCAGAGGGCCTAGGTCGGTCCGGTGGAGGCTCTCTGTTGGTCCAGAGTCTGTCATGACCCCCCTGGATCATACAATCCTTCTTCCCTTTCTTCAGCAAGACTCCCGGAACTCTCAGCCCAGTGCTTGGCTGTGGATCTCTGCATCTGCTTCCATCAGTCTCTGGTGACAATTAGGGTCGTCACCAATCTGATTACAATGGATGGTCAGTTCAGGCTCCCTCTCCACTACTGCTAGGAGTCCTGGCTGGGATTATCCCTGTGGATTCCTGGGGTTCCCTGGCGCCAGGTTTCTCCCTAACCCCGAAATGAGCCCCCCATCCCATTAAGACTTCTCTTGCTCTCGGTCAGGCCTAGGCATCCACCCCGCCCAACCGGCTCCCTCAGGTTCCGGTCTCTCGATCTCTCCCTCCTCTGTCCGCAGTTTACCCAGGAGATCTCTTAAATTTCCTCTCCCCGGGGAAATCCTCGCACCCCTCTTTGGGCTCTCCTTGTTATCTAGTTCCTCGGGGGCTGTGGCCTGTAGGTTGGTTACCCTATACTTTACTCCTAATATCCACTTAGGAGTGAGCACTCTACCCTCATCCTGCCTGAACTAAAGGTGTATACGCCAGACATTGCTTTATTCTAGTGATTAAAGAAATCAAATAAACAGGATTTTGCTATGTACCTGAAGCTGATCTAGAAGTGGCAATCCTCCTGCCTCAAATGGTAGGCAGGCACAACTACAGCACACTTTATCCTAAAAGTTCTAATGTATCACAACATTAAAACGTCTATTATTAGGTCTCCAGAAGCAGGAAAGAAGCCTGTCTTCAAACTTCCTGGACATCTTGAACAAGTTTTAGATTGCCGAGTAACATCTAAAACTAGTTCAAGATTTCCAGCAAATTTGAAAACAGATTCTAACCTCCCATTCCACAACTGCTATCATGTGACTTTTCGTTAGTGACGCCGAAGCTGCTACCATAATCCTACTGTAAGGCAGGGAAGGCAGAGGTCCATCGTAATTGTTAGTCGATGCTGGATTCTAAAATTGTTGAGCAACAAAGCTGGCCAATTCTACACCAGGTTGAAGACCATCGAGAACGGGGGGGGGGGGGGGGCGGGTTCAGAAGGTTCTACCGCAAATTTGAAAACAATGCTCCAGGTGAGGCTCGAACTCACAACCTCGGCATCGCTCTCGCGCACACACCGTTGTATAAGTACCGCGCGCTAACCGATTGCGCCACTGGAGCATCCACAGCATACTTCCGGACACTCATTACACGGCCGACACGGGACATCCAGCGTTTGCTAGACCACGGCGTGGATGCACACCGACACCCGTTCAGAGTGCGCTCTCCCCGCTCCCCCACCCACCCCCAGGCCCCCGGCTTCTGGAGCTTATGCAGGCGCGCTGAGTTCAACCATCGATGCGGTGACTGCGGCTCTGAAGCCCAGGCCGAAGGACCGGGCAGGCTCCGAGAGCTGCGTATCCTCCGGCCTTCCCGCCGCCAAGCCGCTAGTTCAGCCTTCGAGACCCAGTAGGAGAAGGCTGCTATCTGCGCGGCCCCAAAGCCATTCCCGTCCTCCACCTTGCTGTGGATGCTCCCTTGGGAGACGCAGATCTCCGGCGGCAAACGGGATTCCCCAAAGCTGCGTTTTTCCTCCTGCCTTGGTTCGGCCAAACAAATGCTGGAGAAACCAAAGGATTTGGTTCCAGAGAGAATAGGACGTTCCTGCAGCCTTGCCTTGTGTTGCCTGGTCGCCACACAGGGTCTGGGAGGGGGCAAGATTCCTGTGTTCCTCAGGCGACTGCGTGGAAGTCCTGAGAGTTGAAATGAGGGAAAACATCCCAGGACAGGGTCTGAAATTCTGCGTGTCTCCGTGCAAAATTGAACTCGATATTTGAGAAACATCTGTATTAAAGATCCCATAGTAAAGCATGCTTTGATATAGGGGGAATAGAGAAAGGGTATTTCTAGACCCTTTACACACAGTGTGGGCCTTCTTGGTGATTTGTAGGTGGCTAGACGCATTCACGAGCTTAGAGGCTGTTGGGATGGACCCCTACCTCAAAACCCTCTTTGAACCCCACCTCCCATTTCTCACTTCTCCAGTAGCCCTGAAGGGAAGCCTCACAGTTCTCTTGTTGTTTAAAGAGCTGTATGAAAAGGGGGAGGATTTAGATCTTGGTTGAGGCCCATTAGAAGATAGCTTCTTCCTCACGGTCAAAAGAGGAGCCTGAGTTCAACCTCTGGCCTAAGGACGCCCTGAGCAGTTCCCACCACCCCCACCCCCACCGCCGCCCCCAGATTGAAGCATTAGTACTATTGTCTCTTCCCTTTGGACTTGATCCAACTGGGGTTGTCAATAACCTGTAAAAACCACCCCCAGAAACCAAAAACCTGTAAAAAGCCTATTCTCTAATGTAAATCTAACCTATGACCAAACTACCCTGAACGTGCCCGATCTTCGTCTAATGTCAGTCTGGGCAGTGGTGCCTTTGGTCAGTGCTCATTTGCTCCCCTGGGAGTGCTTCTGTATTAGACTCTATTTTCTACATACACTGTGCATCTCTTGACCCGTTTGAGGGAGCATGCAAGGACCAGAGAACCAAGCAGTTAATCTTTGGTTTGGTTTGATTTGGTTTGGTTCGGTTTGGTTTGGTTTTGAGAGATCAGGCCCCATTCTGTAGCCTAGACTAGGCCTGAAGCCCAGTCTTCCTGTCTCAGCCTTCCCTATGCTGGGATTATGAGTGTAAACTACCACACCCACTTTATTTCACATCTTTAAGAATAAAAATATTATACATGCTATATCTTTTAACTCGATTACATGCAGCTTTGACAAGCTCAGAATGCCATTTTGATACCCAGTAGACACCATTCATATAGTGATATGATATAGATCCCTTTAGTCAGGCTAATTAACATCTCCATCTCCTGACATAGTTATAATTTTGTCTACAAAGTGAGAATGCCTGAAATCTCTCTTTGTAGATTTTCAGTATTCAACACAGTGTTATCTACGCATGGTGTGCGTTCAATCTCAAGAATTACTCAACCTATGTAACTGCAACTGTATGCCCTTTAGCCACAAAAACTTCCCCATTTCACAACCTCCAAACCCTGTTAAACGTGGTTGTATCCTTTGCCTGTATACTTCACACTTTTTTGAAGTGACATAGAATGTTGACTGGCTGATGACTGTGTACAGATAGCCACAGCGGCTGTGAGCTCAGAAGCGCTGCAGTTCTTCCTACCCAGACGATACTGGCTCACTCTGACTCTCCCCAGTCTCTGGTTTTTCTGCCCCCTCTTCCATCATGGTCCCTGAACCTATTGGTGGTAGGGTGTGATATAGCTGTGTTAAGGACTTTTAAATGGGACTGTTTTCTTCTTAGATTAGATCATATTGGTATTAAAAACTCCAAGTGTTTGGTTTTTTCTATATCCTGAAAGTTCATTCAAGTTGTTTATTCTCATATATTTGTAGCAGAGCCTTTACAGATTTCTACCTGTCATCAGGAAGGGTTAGTTTTTCCTTCTTCTCACACCCATATTTGCCTGTCATTAATTTCTTATTCCTAATTATTCTTGTAAGTACTTCTAATGCTACACTGAAAAGAACAGGCAAGAATGGACATGGAAAAATCCTTAAATTATGAATCCCCTTTAGTTATGTTATGATGTCCTTTCATAAATGGACTTTAATGCATTGAGATAATTTTCTTCTTTATTTTGTTAAGAGTTTTTTAAATCATGAATGGATATTGAACTTTGTTAAATGATTTTTTAACAGACTGGCATAGTGGTTCACACCTTTAATCCCAACACTTAAGAAGCAGAGGCAGGTGGGTCTCTGTGAATTCAAGGCCAACCTGATCTTTATAGTGAGTTTCAGAACAGCCAGAGCTACATAGTAAGACCCTGTCTCAAACACACACACACACACACACACACACACACACACACACACACACACAGACATGGCCACAGGATCACCTGACCTGGATAATCCCTCAGTGACACGCTCTTTCCCAGGTGACTGTAGATTGTGCCAGATTGACAGAACCAACAATCAGTGAGTATCAAGAATTTGTTTTCAGTCTCATCATTCTTTCTTCAGGAAGCCTCGGCTTCTTCCTTCAGCTCATCATCGTCCTTTGAGATGCTTCATAGCAATCAAGACAAGTCAAACCCAGGAAAATATTTGTGATCAGAGCCAAGTCGCTTGAAAAGCAGGAGAGGAAGTGAATGAAGATGTCATCCACCAGATAGCAAGACTAATTTCAGTGCAATGTCATGCCTGGCCTATGGTTAAGCCTTCATAGCCACACACTCAACCTTGTTAACTAGGGTATAAGATTGGAAAGAGTTACTAATCAGATATTGGCTAGAAGCCAAGAACTTAGATTTTCACAAGAGAGGACACCAGAAAAAAGAAAGAAAGAAAGAAAGAAAGAAAGAAAGAAAGAAAGAAAGAAAGAAAGAAAGAAAGAAAGAAAGAAAAGAAAGGAAGGAAGAAAGAAAGGAAGGAAGAAAGAAAGAAAAGAAAGAACCAAGTTTTGGTGGAGATGCTTCAAAAGTAAGACTGGGAAGCAATGAACATTTTCTATTTTGTAGATAAGTTTCCAGTTTCCTAAGTCAGGTGTTTAGGGCTCCTACGCTGCCCTGTGGAGAAAAGTGGAGCCTGCTACCTCAACTGACTTAAAAACTTCACTGTGATCTTTGTGTTCCCTGGGACATTAAGGTTCCAAAAGTGCCCTGTCACTTTATTATTGGCTGTAGGGTCTGTAGTGTGGAGTTACAGCCGAGCTAGCTGACCCTGAGTTGTAAGGCTGTGTAGAGTCATGTGCAGTTAAGGTCATTGTGCCCATGTTTGCTGAATCTCGCTTCTGTAATGGTTATCCCTGGAAATTATAGTCTGATGCGGGTTCAGTGTAAGGAATAGTGCTTTCATTTCTTAAATTGACATTTTTTTAAATTATTTTCTTATGTGTATGGATGATTACCTTCAGGTATGTCTGTGCACGGAAGGCATAACATCCCCTGGTACTGACAGTTGTGAGCCACCATGTTAATGCTGGGAACCCAGGTCCTCTGGAAGAGCAACCAGTACTCTTGACCAGGGAGCCATCTGTCTGGCATCAAGGAATAGCAGTCTCATTTTGATCTTGGGAAGGAGTTTATTAGTTAATCCTAGGGTCTCTCTTGGTAGTAGTTGGATGAGGTGTGTAATCAGATCCACCTCAAGAGGGAAATGCACTCAGCATGTAGTTGTCCTCCAGAAGTGCAGGCGAGAGAGGTCTGTTGCTTTTCCTCTTGTGCTAGTGAGGGTTAGAGGAACTTCAGGCAACAGCACAGTGTGAGGCCTGTGTTGGGGATGACGGCAGAGATCCAGTGACATCATGTATGTCATGTCTGTCATGTCATGTATGTATGTCTGAGCACAGAGTATTAGATCCCCTGTGCAGACATCTGTGAATGCTGGGAACCCAGGTCCTAGGAGCAGCAGAGATCCCAAGGACATGAGGAGACACTGAAGGAACCTCTCATTTCTGTGATAATATATCCACTTTCTTTAAGCCATTTGCTACTGGAAGCTCCTAGGCTAGCTCTCTCATCACTCAGTAATGGAAGCTTATGTCCAAATTCCTGTAGACCAGGATGTTTCTCTGGTCCTGCCTGGCCCTGCAGTCAGGACAAATCTCTACCACCCATGTTCTGCAGCTGCTTGACCTTAAGTAAACCCACAGAGGCTTATATTAATTACAAACTGTATGGTCTATGGCAGGCCTCTTTCTAGCTAGCTCTTATATCTTAAATTAACCCATTTCTATTCATCTATGTTTTGCCATGTGTTTTGTGGCTTACCAGTCTGCTGGCATGTTGCTCCTTGGACAGCAGGCTGACGTGTCTTCCACCTCTGACTTTCTTCTTCCTGTCCCTCTCTTGGATTTCCTGCCTGGCTATAACCTGACTTGCCATAGGCCAGAGCAACTTCTTTATTAACCAATCATAGCAACCCATATTCACAGCATACAGAAAGACATCCCACAGCACTTCCTTTTTTTTTTTTGTATAATCAAAAAGGAAGGTCTTAACTTTAACATAGTAAAATTATATATAATAGGGTAGTTATCAAGCAAGAATTACAGTTACAATATCTAGTCCATTTGTATTTGACAAAATTAAAGAAAATATTCTGTCATATATCCTGTATTTGTGAGTCTAAAGTTTCATATCTAATTAATCTTCTATCATAACCAAGGAAAATAATTATAACTATCTAGTCTTCAAATACATCAAAGACCCCAGAAAGATATAATATTACCTAAGTAAACAGGAAGTACATTGTAAGCAACTTCCATAATTCTAGAAATAATAGAGACTTTTGGCTGCCTGGACAGTCATCCAAAGTTCCTCTGCAACATTGGGGCATGCATCTTCAGCCTACAGGCCTAGAATCCCTCAGACGCTTTCCCCTGTGTCCTGTAGAATGCCTGGCAGTCTCCTCTGTGAAGCAGGAACCTGAAGGACCATCTCATCTTGCAAAGTTTAGTGGTCACCTTCCTATGGGTCCTGCATGTCCAGTTTATACAAACCTTTTGTCAAGCAGTCCAGGGAAGAACAGTTTCTTGCCCAAATGGCTAACTTTTGTCATAAGTAAAGCAAACTCCATATGGAGTTTCGTCAACACCCATCATCTTCTCTGAAGTAGATCTGTGCTGCCAGGAGCAGATGTGTCTCACTGCCTAAAAAGTCTAAGTTTTTACAACATTTTAAATGCCATGTTCTGTAGATCTCTGAAATGTTTGAAGATTACCTATCTATCTGAAATATATCTTTGTATACCTAAAAAACAACTAATATGATTATAAGTTTGATTGTCATAGATGATTATTAATCTGTATTTCTTAATTATATATTACAATTTCAAATGAGCTGCACAAACTCTTAAACAAGAGTAGAAATGTACATGCACTATAACAAAATTAACTTTAAATTTGTAACAATGAACTAAAATCCATAGCAATGTAAAACATTTTAAACAAGTTGTTGCTCTTTAATAGTAGATCAATAATTGACTCTTTTATCCTGTCATATCTATAAATTCCTCTGGCTACTACCTGATGAGAAGTTCAAGTCAGTGACAGGCAATCTGTGTGCCGAAGGTCAGCAAGATCTCCCACCCCCAAATTCTGAATGGTCTGGCCTTCCAACGAGGACATCTCTATTGACTGGAGCCCAGGCCTGCTTGACTGTCAATATCTTTATTTTTAATTACTGCAGGCCCAGCACCAACTCTACCCCCCAAAGATGAACAGCCACTTAAAATGGAAAAAAAAATGCTGGAAGTAAAAAGTCAAAATGTGTCAGGCAGCAGGCTAGGCAGAGAGAAGAACACAGCCGTACTTGAGAAGTGAAACATCACCGTGGTGTGTTGTCACTGAGAGTGCTGTGTCAAGGAATGGACCAGGAGTGGGGGGGGGACAGCTGAGCGAGCTACATGAGGAGCATCACAGTTGGAGCCTTTGCTGTCCTCCTTACAAGGACAGGCAGGAACCCAACCAATGAAAACAAATTAAGTAGGATTGAGAAGTTTTTCTGTTATTTCCTTACTTAGAGGTAGGGCCTCACTCCATAGTCCTTGCTGGCTCGGGCCTGCCTTGGTAGACCAGGATGGTCTTGAATTCTCAATCCTGCTCCACTTCAAAGTGCTGAGATAACAGGCAGATCGTGCCTATCAGTTTCAGACTCCTGGGCTCCTGTTTGGAAACCAGACCCCTAAAATCTCTGATCTACTCTTTCCAGGTTCCTCCCTCCTAGTGAGGTTAGGGATTGGAATCTGTCAGAAAATGGAGCTTCAGGAGTAGTGTTCTAGGACCAGTGAGAGAAGTCAGCAGGTACTTGCTGCCAGGCCTGATGACCTGAGTTCTTTCTCTGGAATCCACGTGGGAGGAGAGAACCAACTCCTGCGTTTGTCCGGATTTCCTGCACAGAAGAGCTGCCGCTCACTCATCCTCTGCCTCCTAATAAATAACAACAAATTAAAAACAAAAGACTGTTTACATCTACTAAGCTAAGAAGCTGGAGGGTAGACAAATGTCAGGAAGACCAGGAGATGTCAACAACATTAAGAAAGTGGATCACTGGGTAAGTGCAGGAGTCTAGTAAGGACCAGTTCCCAGAAAGTTCCAAGAATGACCCAAGAAAGGATGGTGGGGCAATAGACAGCGGCCCTGGCTATGGACCAAAATATTCTTGTTATGGCCTGGATGTGGCCAGTTGAGAGCACTTGCCTACCATGAACATGTTCCTGGTTTAAAGCGTTCCCTTTTTGACAGTAAGTTGGGACGTTGGTTCTAATCATTATAATCCACTCATGTCAAGAAAATCTTGAGAAAGCTTCTTTCTGAAAAGGTCCTCAAAAAGCTCAGTTATAACTTGCATTAGGCCACCACACACTGAGAAAGTCTGTGAACAGGTGCAAAAGGCTTCTGAAGAAAAAGATAAGAAACTGTCACCGAGCGACCAGCAGCATCTTCTATACACACACACACACACACACACACACACACACACACACACACACACACACACACACCTCCCCTCCAAGAATGAACACAAAAATATCAGCTCAGCTCATCCTGCTCAATTTTCTTTGATAAACAGCTGTTGCAGACGACATCGAAACCAGCTACCACGGCCTCACAACCGGCAGAGAGAGGCTTTAGTAGGCAAGTGGGGTGCACCTGGTCAGACAGGCAGAAACACTACCCAACAGCTGTAAGTATCCTCCCTGAGGCAGAGGACCTTCTGGCAGCAAGGAGGAGATGTGCACTGTGTTTCTGCCCAGGAACCGGGGCTGAGGTGTGAGTCCCCGGCAGGATGCGCTGTAATTTTCCTTGGTCTCCCCACCAAGGCTCTGTGGACCCTGACCCCTACTCTACTCTCTGATGTGCCAGGTCTGCGCTCTGGGCTCCCACGCTTGGGAGGACTCTGGATTTGTCCTTAGGGAGGGATCCACACCTTGAGAGGATCTCCATTGTAAGGGAAGTCGGCCCTCTCAGGGTCCACAGGACTTTCCCAGACCAAATTCAAAGGGTCCAGTGGGGGTGGGGTGGGGTTGCAAAGGCTGCAGCAGCAGCAAGTGCAAGGAAGCAAGAGAGCAAGAGCAGGTGTTTCTGCACGAGTGGGCTTTCAAGAGGAAAGGGCCAGTCTGTGCCAAGACGAGCTGGTAAATCCTGGTGGACATGTCAGCCAGACAATGAAGTTTGATTGTTGGACATTGGTATTTTGTCTCAGAAATGAGTCAGTGGCCAAATAAGGGAATGGATCTTGGGGGCTAGCTTTAGGATTGTGACAGTTTTTATCAAGAGAGAGGAAAAGGGGTAAAAGGCCAAAACCTGTCTGCAATGCTTTGCCATGCTGGGGCCTGTGATCGCCATGCTGGGGCCTGTGATCGCCATGCTGGGGCCTGTGATCGCCATGCCGGGGCCTGTGATCGCCATGCCGGGGCCTGTGATCACCATGCTCGAGCCTGCTAGAGCCCCTCCAACCAAGGTACATGGAGGCCAGAGGAGGAGACTGGAGTTGGTACTTTTAAGCAGATTGTCTCTCTTCTGGCTGTTTTGTAGGCTTGGAGGACAGTTTAGCTCAAGAGTTTTTTGTTTGTTTGTTTTAACTGGGAAGACTTTTAAATTATGTTTTTTATTGAATATTCCTATAAGATGTAGTTCTTTGTACTACAATACTTAATGTATTTTATTATTTTAAAAAGCATGTTTTAAAATGTCACAATTTTAAATACTCTAATGATACTTAGCATGTATTGCCCGAGTCTAAAAAAGTAGCATGCCAGGAATCTATCTGAAAATTCTGAGGAACTTTGTTTTTGTTTTCACAGTATGTTAGAATTCTAAATTGTATCATTGTTGGTGAATAAACCTATTCTGTGTGAGTGTGTGTGTGTATGTGTGTGTGTGTGTGTGTGTGTGTGTGTGTGTGTGGTGTGTGTCTATGTGTGTCTCTGTGTAAGTAAAAGTAAGGTTGGAAGAAGAGATGTGCTCCTGGGGTAGAAATTCCGAGGTCAGTACCACTGCTTGGAGCTGCCCACTGCCTCCTTTCTAACGGCCCTGGTGTGGCTGGTGCAAGGCAAAGCATCTATGAATTCACACTCTTCCTCTCTTCTGCTTCAAACACATCAGCACTGACCATATGCATGGTTACTAGATGTTTGGAAGGGTCTGCACTTGAATGTGCAGTGTGCTTTGATCTGGCAAGGGGGAGGTCTTTTGCTCCACCCTTTGGCATTCCTATAAAAAGCCCTTTACAGAGACAGAAGGGGTCAGTGGATAAGGATCCAGGCCCTGCTGAGGCGATCCTGTGTTTCTGTCTGTCTCTCTCCCCTCTATATTTCTATCTAAATCTCTTATTCCTGACTCCTCAAGAGAACCCTGGGGAAAGAGGTGGGGATACAGCCCTGTGCTCCTGACCCTGTCCCCTACCCAGCCTCACATGCACTATGTACAGCCCTCTACTCCATCCTCACACCATTCACAGTCTTCCTGGAAATAAAGCCAGTTAAGATAATTTTTCTTTTTTTTAAATTTACTTTTGAAACAGGATTTCACTATGCAGCTCTGGTGGACCAAGACTGCACCATGTAGACCAGGCTACCCTCCAATTCACAGAGATCCACTCCTCCACTCTCCCCATGTCCACCTCCTCCTGCTATCCCAGAGTTTAGATGAAAATCATGTACCACTACATCATGGTTTGTTGGTTTGTTTGTTTAATGAACAAGGTTAGGCTATACAGTGAGTTCTAGGCCAGCTTGGAAGTATAGGGTAGAATTATCTCCAAGAAACAAAACAAGAGAACCTTAAAAAAATGTGAGGGCACGACAGGGAAAGAATGCAGGCCAGAAAAGGAGACTGGAGTTGGTACCTCTGAGAGGTTCTTCTCTCTTCTGGCTGTTTTGTAGGCTTGGAAGGCAGTTTAGCTCAAGAGTTTTGTTTGTTTGTTTGTTTTCACTTTGTGTTTTAATTGGGAAGACTTTTTAAATTATGTTTTAAATTCTGTTTTTCATTGAATGTTCCTGTATGATGTAGTTCTTTGTACTACAATACTTAATGTATTTTATTATTTTGAAAGCGTGTTTAAAATGTCACAATTTTAAATACTCTAATACAAAAAGTAGCATGCCAGGAATCTATCTGAAAATTCTGAGAAACTTTGTTTTTGTTTCCACAGTATGTTAGAATTCTAAATTGTATCACTGTTGGTGAATAAACCTACCGGGTGTGTGTGTGTGTGTGTGTGTGTGTGTGTGTGTGTGTGTGTGTCCTGGGGTAGAAATTCCGAGGTCAGTACCACTGCTTGGAGCTGCCCACTGCCTCCTTTCTAACGGCCCTGGTGTGGCTGGTGCAGGGCAAAGCATCTATGAATTCACACTCTTGCTCTCTTCTGCTTCAAACACATCAGCACCAGGCCTCATGTTACAGTTATGCCTCCAGCTGCCTTAGAATCTCTACAGGTCAACATGGCCTGACCTGTTGAAAGGAGACAGGTGAGCCCCCAAAATCCCTTCCATCTTTGGATCTCTAAAGCAATGACCTAGATGTTGAGTGATAGCCCTGCATTTACTTCCCTATTCCTCATATTCATTAGGAAGACTCCTAATTATCTTCTCCTACTTTTAGCCTGAGACTTTGACCATTGTGAAACTGTAGGGGGAAATTCCAGATGTCACCACCTGCCTGCTGATGACTCATGATAAAATGCAACTTCCCCTGTGATGTCCCTTTTAGGGACACACAGGTTTAGACACATTGTTCTGTTTCTAGAACAACTTCAGTATTAATATTTCATGACCCTCAGAAGCTGACTGAAGATGGTGTTACCCCTTCATCAAGACAGCAATGTTTAGCAAATGTACGAAGGAAATTATCTCAGTCCTCCCAGTCCTCTGCTTTTCCTTCCCAGATGCACCTGCACTATGCCAGCCCTGTGCTCCTGACCCCTCCCCTTCCCAGCCTCATCTGCATTATGCACACACAGCTCTCTGTTCCCCCTTACCCCATTCTCAGTCTACCTGCACTCTGGTTTTGCAAAAGGAAACAATGATTTTCCTGAACTGTGAACTGACCTCCAGTGTTATCCTCAAGCCTTCTCTCTGTGGAAGTGCATTTCAGGTGTTTCCGTTGACTAGATTCATTTTCTTCTCTGTGAAGTAAAGTGTGCACACATAAAAATCAAACTCACCAAGAAGACCCACAATAGAACCCTTCGATGCAGAAGGAAAAGCTTAGTCGCTTCTCTGTCAAATGGCAGGGGAAGTTGTTGCGTTCAAATTAAAAGCTTAGGGAGAAGAAGCATTCTGTTTTTAATCTTATTTTGTTATTTCACCTTTTATTTCATTTGCAGAGATGTGTGATATATTCCTGTGACCATCCTGGAGCTGGCTACATAGACCAGGATGACCTTGGCTGTGGCCCCAGTTCTGTGTACCAGTAAACTCATTTATTTCATAGAATGACTTGGGCTCCACTCTCAAACTGGAAATAGAGTCAATTAAGATCTTTTTCTTTTCTTTTCTTCTTCTTATTATTATTATTATTATTATTATTATTATTATTATTCCTCCAAGGCCAGGTCTCCCATGGGGAGTCAGCAGAGCCTGGTATATTTAGTTGAGGCAGGTCCAAGTCCCTCCCCCTGCACCAAGGCTGGGCAAAGTGTCTCACCATAGGCACTAGGCTCCAAAAAGCTGGCTTATGCACTATGGATGGGTTCCGATCCCACTGCCTGGAGGCCCCCTAAACAGTTTAAGCTAAACAACGGTCTCGCCTATCCAGAGGGCCTAGTCCAGTACCAGGGGGCTCCTCAGCTATTGGTCAACCTTACATGCATTTCCACTAGTTTGGCTAGTTGTCTCTGTACTTTTTCCCATCTTGGTCTCCATGTCCCTTGCTCATAGAATCCCTCCTCTCTCATCAATTGGACTCCTGGCACCCGGCTGTGGATCTCTGCATCTGCTTCAATCAGTCACTGGATGAAGGCTCTATGATGACATTTAGGGTATTCAGCCATCTGATCACCAGAGTAGGCCAGTTCAGGCACCCTCTCAACTATTGACAGTTGTCTATGGTGGGGTCATCCTTGTGAATTCCTGGAAACTTCCCTAGCACTCTGTTTCTCCCTATTCCCATGATGTCTTCATTTATCATGTTATCTCTTTCCTTGCTCTCCCACTCTGTCCCTGTTCCAGCTCGAACCTCCCATTCCCCTATGTTCTCATCCCCCATCCCTTGCCCTCCATTAACCCCATTCACCCCCAGTTTCCTTATGTAGAGCTCATCTATTTCTCCTTTGCTGGGCGATTCATGCATCCTTCTTAAGGTCCTCCTTACTACCTAGCCTCCCTGGAGCTGTGGGTTGCAGTCTAGTTATCCTTTGCTTTACATATACTATCCACTTATGAGTGAGTACATACCATGTTTGTCCTTCTGAGTCTGGGTTACCTCACTCAGGATGATATTATCTAGTTGCATCCATTGCCTGCAAATTTCATGATGTCATTGTTTTTCTCTGCTGAGTAGTACTCCGTTGTGTGTACCACATTTTCTTAATCCATTCTTCAGTTGAGGGACATCTAGGTTGTTTCCAGGTTCTGGCTGTTACAAATAATGCTGCTATGAACATAGTTGAGCATGTGACCTTGTGGTATGATTGAGCATTCTTTGGGTATATGCCCAAGAGTGATATAGCTGGGTCTTGGGGAAGATTGATTCCCAATTTTCTGAGTAACCACCATACCAATTACCAAAGTGGCTGTACAAGTTTGCATTCCCACCAACAGTGGAGAGTGTTCACCTTGCTCCACATCCTCTCCAACATAATCTGTCTTCAGTGCTTTTAATCTTAGCCATTCTGACAGGTGTAAGATGGTATCTCAGAGTCATTTTGATTTGCATTTCCCTGATGACTAAGGATGTTGAACAATTCCTTAAATGTCTTTCGGCCATTTGAGATTCTTCTTTTGAGAATTCTCTGTTTAGCTTGTAGCCGCCCCCCCCTTTTTTATTGAATTGTTAGGTATTTTGATGTCTAGTTTCTTGAGTTCTTTATATATTTTGGAGATCAGCCCTCTGTCACATGTGGGGTTGGTGAAGAAAAGTCCCATTCTGTAGGCTGCCGTTTTATCTTATTGACCATGCCCTTTGTCCTACAAAGTGTCTTAGTTTCGAGAGGTCTCATTTATTAATTGTTGCTCTCAGTGTCTGTGCTACTGGTGTTATATTTAGGAAGTGATCTCTGGTGCCAATGTGTTCAAGACTACTTCCTACTTTCTCTTCTGTCAGGTTCAGTGTAACTGGATTTATGTTGAGGTCTTTGATCCACTTGGACTTGAGTTTTGAGCATGGTAACAGATATGGATCTATTTGCCGCCTTCTACATGTTGACATCCAGTTATGCCAGCACCATTTGTTGAAGATGCTTTCTTTTTTTCCATTGTACAGTTTTGGCTTCTTAGTAAAAATCAGGTGTTCATATGAATGGAGATTAATGTCTTCAATTCGATTCCATTGGTCCACATGTTGGTTTTTATGCCAGTACCAAGGTGTTTTTATTACTGTAGCTCTATAGTAGAGCTTGAAGTCAGGTATTGTGATGCCTCCAGAGGTTACTTCATTGTAAAAGATTCTTTTTGCTATCATGATTTTTTTGTTTTTCCGTATGAAATTGAGTATTGTTCTTTCCAGGTCGGTGAAGAATTGTGTTGGGATTTGATGGGGATTGCATTGAATCTGTAGATTGCTTTTGGTAAGATCGCCGTTTTTACTATGTTAATCCTGCCTATCCATGAGCATGGGAGATCTTTCCATTTTCCGACATCTTCTTCAGTTTCTTTCTTCAGAGACTTAAAGTTCTTGTCATACAGGTCCTTTACTCGCTTAGTCAAAATTACCCCCAAGGTATTTTATAATATTTGTGGCTATTGTAAAGGGTGATGTTTCTCTGATTTCTTTCTCAGACCTTTATCATTTGTATATAGGAGGGCTACTGAAATGTTTTTATTTTTATTTTTTTATTTTTTTAGTTAATCTTGTATCCCGTCACATTACTAAAGGTGTTTATCAGCTGTAGGAGTTCCCTGGTAGACTTTTTTGGGGTCACTTATGTACACTATCGTATCATCTGCAAATACTGAAAGTTTGACCTCTTCCTTTCCAATATCTATCCCTTTGATCTCCTTTTGTTGTCTTATTGCTCTAGCTAGAACTTCAAGTACTATATTGAATAAATATGGCGAGAGTGGAAAGCCTTGTCTTGTTCCTGATTTCAGTGGAATTGCTTTGAGTTTCTCTCCATTTAATTTGATGTTGGCTTTCAGCTTGCTGTAAATTGCCTTTATTATGTTTAGGTAAGTTCCTTGTATTCCTAATCTCTCTAGGACCTTTATCATAAAGGGGTGTTGGATTTTGTCAAAGGCTTTTTCTGCATCTAATGAGATGGTCATGTGGGCTTTTTCTTTCAGTTTGTTTATATGGTGTATTACATTGACAGATTTTTGTACGTTGAATCATTCTTGCATCCCTGGGATGAAGCCTACTTGATCATTCATGGTGGATAATTTTTTTGATGTGTAGTTGCATATGGTTTGCCAATATTTTATTGAGTATTTTTGCATCAATGTTCATGAGGGAGATTGGTCTGAATAATTCTCTTTCTTTGTTGCATCTTAGTGTGGTTTACCAAGGGTAACTGTAGCCTCATAAAAAGAGTTTGGTAATATTCCTTCTGTTTCTATTGTGTGGAACAATTTGAAGAGTGTTGGAATTATGCACTGAAATTAGCTTTTTGGGGGGGGGGAGGAGTTGGGAGACTTTTAATGACTGTTTCTATTTCCTTAGGAGTTATTGGTCTATTTAAATAGTTTATCTGGTCTTGATTTAACTTTGGTATGTGGTACCTTTCTAGAAAATTATCCATTTCTTTCAGATTTTCCAATTTTGTGGAGTACAGGTTTTTGAAGTATGATCTGATGATTCTCTAGATTTCCTCATTGTCTGTTGTTATGTCTCCTTTTCATTTCTGATTTTGTTGATTGGGATGCTCTCTTTCTGCCTTTTGGTTAATTTGGATAAGGGCTTGTCTATCTTGTTGATTTTTCTCAAAGAACCAACCCTGTTTCATTGATTATTTTTATTGTTCTCTTTGTTTCTATTTCATTGAAATCAGCCCTCAATTTGATTATTTCTTTGCGTCTATTTCTCCTGGCTGAGTTTGCTTCTTTTTGTTCTAGAGCATTCAGTTGTGCTGTTAAGTCACTAGTGTGAGATTTCTCTAACTGCTTTATGTGGGCGTTTAGTGCTATGAATTTTCCTTTTAGCACTGATGTCATAGTGTCCCATAAGTTTGCATATGTTGTACTTTCATTTTCATTGAATTTTGGGAAATCTTTAATTTGTTCTTTATTTCTTCCTTGACCACTTGGTGATTCATTTGGGCATTTTTCAGTTTCCATGAGATTGTAGGCTTTCTGTAATTTTTGTTGTTCTTGAAATCTCTTTAAGCCATGGTAGTCTGATAAAATACAGGAGATTATTCCTTTTTTTTTTTTTTTTTTTTGTATCTGTTGAGATTTGCTTTGTGACAGAGCATCTGGTCAGTTTTAGCGAAGGTTCCATGGGGTGCTGAGAAGAATGTATATTCTTTTGTGTTAGGGTGTTAAGTCCATTTGAGTCATAACTTCTGTTATGTTCCTTATCTCTCTGTTAAGTTTCAGACTGGCAGATCTATTCAGTGATGAGAGTGGGGTTCTGAAATCTCCCACTAATACTGTGTAGGGTTTGATGTGAGATTTAAGCTTTAGTAATGTTTCTTTTACAAATGTGGGTGCCCTTGTATTGGGGGCATAAATGTTCAGAATTGAGACTTCATCTTGGTGGATTTCCCCTGTGATAAGTATGTAATATCCTTCTGGATCTCTTTCAATTAATTTTAGTTTGAAGTCTATTTTATTAGATATTAGGATAGCTATACCAGCTTGCTTCTTAAGTCCATTTGATTAGAAAGTGTTTTCCCAGCCTTTTACTCTGAGGTAGTATATATCTTTAAATTTGAAGTGTGTTTCTTGTATGCAGGAGAAGGATGGGTCCTGTTTTCATATCCATTCTGTCAGCCTGTGTCTTTTAATAGACGAATTGAGACCATTGATATTAAAGGATATTAATGACCACTGATTGTTAATTCCTGGTTTTTTGTTTTTGTTGTTGTTGTTTTGTTGTTGTTTTTGTTGTTGTTGATAGTGTTGTGTGTTTCTCTTCTTTGGTAATTGTTGGTGTGGGATTATCTATTGACTGTGTTTTCATGGGTTGAATTTTTCCTTATGTTGGATTTTTCCTTCTAGTGCTTTCTATAGGGCTGGATTTGTGGATAGGAATTGTTTCAATCTGGTTTTATCATGGAATATTTTGTTTACTCCGTCTATGGCGATTGAGAGTTTTGCTGGATATAATAGTCTGGGTTGGTATCCATGGTCTCTTAGCATCTACATAACGTCTGTCCAGGTCCTTCTGGCTTTCAGAGTCTCAATTGAGAAGTCAGGTGTTATTCTAATGGGTCTGCCTTTATATGTTACTTGGCCTTTTTCCTTTGTGGCTCTTAATATTTTTTTCTTTATTCTGTATGTTTAGTGGTTTGATTATTATGCGGCTAGGGGACTTGTGTTTTTTGGATCCAGTCTGTTTGGTGTTCTGTAAGCTTCTTGTACCTTCATAGGCATTTCCTTCTTTAGGTTGGGAAAGTTTTCTTCTATGATTTTGTTGAGTATATTTTCTGTGCCTTTGAGTTAGAATTCTTCTCCTTTTTCTATCCCTGTCATTCTTAGTTTTGGTCTTTTCATGGTGTCCCAAATTTCCTGGATGTTTTGTGTTATGACTTTTTTTTAGTTTTAGTGTTTTCTTTGACTGATGAATCTATTTCCTCTATCATATCTTCAATGCCAGAGATTCTCTCTTCCATCTCTTGCATTCTGTTGGTAATGCTTGCATCTGTAGTTCCTGTTCATTTACTCAGATTTTCAGTTTCCAGCATTTTCTCTCAATTTGTGTCTTCTTTATTTCAGTTTTCAAATCTTGAACTATTTCATTCACCTGTTTAATTGCTTTTTCTTGGCTTTTTTTTTTTTTTTTTTTTTTGAGCTGCAGATGGAATACAGGACCTTGTGGTTTCCAGGCAAGCACTCTACCACTGAGCTAAATCCCCAACCCTTTCTTGGCTTTCTTTAAGGGATTTATTGATTTCTTCCAAATTTTTGTTTGTCTTTTCTTTGACTTCTTTAAGGGAATTTTCATTTCTTCTTTAAAGGCCTCTATCATCTTCTTAAAGTCATTTTGAAGGTCGATTTCTTCTGCTTTGGGATGTTCAGGTCCTATTGATGTAGCACCACTAGGTTCTGATGGGGCCATATTGGTCTTTATGTTGTTGACGGTATTTCTGCACTGGCATCTCCCTCCACTCTGTGCATGTGGTGTCTGTGTCTGAAGGAGCCTCTTTTGGTCCTATTGATACTCTTGGTCTAAAGGGAGCTGTCGGCATAATCTGGGCTCTTGGTCCAATTGGTGTTGATGGATTCTGTGTCTCAGGGATCAGAACTTAGTGTGATGAGCACCAGTGGGCTCTGTCTCAGGGAGCAGCTATTCCTAATTGGTGTAGGGTGGAACCTGTTTTCTTGGCGAGGGAGCAGAAGAGGCAGCTGGCAGGTCCCTGGGGCTCTAATGGCTTTGGGGGAGGGGCATGAAATGTGCCCCAGGGCCTAGGGGCTGGGGACCTGGTCCATCCAGTCCACAGATGGGGTCATACCTGTTTCCCAGTCAGTGCAGGGTGGGCCCTTTTTCTTTTCTTAAGTTTATTTTTGAGATACGGTTTTACTATGCCGCTCTGGCTGACCAGGACTTCGCCATGTAGCCCAGGCTGGCCTCAAACTCATAGAGATCTACCCCCCCCACTTCTTCCACCCCCCTCCTCTCAGTATGCCCTGCTATCCCAGTGTTGAGATGAAAGTCATGTACCAGCACACCAGACCCATTTAAGATCTTTATTGCTTATGTCATGGTTTGTTTCTTTTAATCTATTTTTAGACAGGTTCTCACTGTGAAGCTCCGGATGACTCAAACTTCAAATTCTCCTGCCTCAGACAGTTCTAGGAATGCAAATCTGGCTGCTGGAAGGGGGGAAGCCGAAGAGGGAGGCCAGCCTCTTTTCTTGGTCTCTTCAATAAAAGAATTTAGGGAGAGACACACGGGAGTCTAGAAAGCAAAAGTGTTCACTTAAAAAGTTCAAGTGCAAGCTGGGTAGCGGAATGCAACCTCTGGTGGGGACTGAGGAATCCAAATCTCTGTAGAACCGACACATTCAGAGAAGCTGTAGCATCGGAACAAAGGTCAGCAGCATGTCTAAACCCGAGCAACAAAATGCCTGAAAGAGAGTTTCAAAAATCCCATTTACAGCAGCTACAAAATAAAAACAATACATTTATCAAGCAGGCTGAAAACTATAAAACGTGTAAAATGATAAGAAAGCAGTGATGGAAACAATAGCCATTTCAGCAAGTGAGTGACCCAAACACAATGGGACTGACATTACAAACATATGTAGACCAAAGAAACAGAATAAAGACCCCAGAAATAAATCTATGAAAATACAGTCAGTCCATTCCTCAAAAGGTTAAGATACAGCTGGGGGTAGGGTGTCTGGGAAGGATTGGTTCATGCTTGTATTCCCAGCACTCAGGAGTCTGAGGCCAGAGGACTGACAGGAGGTTTGGACAAGGTTAGGCTATACAGCGAGTTCTAGGCCAGCTTGCAGGTATAGGGTGGAATTATCTCCAAGAAACAAAACAACAGAGCCAAAAAGAGAACAAAAACATGAGGGCACGACAGGGAAGGAATGTTCTCTTCAATATGCCCATGTGGGATACCTGGACGTCTGCATGCAGAAGAAGGAAACTGGGTCCTTCTCACACAGCAGGTGCAAATACCAAATGTACTGAAGACTTAAATCCAAGACTTGAAGACAAGAAGGTAGCAGGGGAATGCCGCACGGCAAGGCATGAGTCTGGCTGTGGTTTTGGATGCATTTTAAAAGCACAGGCCACCAGAGCAAAGACAGGAACCACAAGCTTCTTACCCTGAAACACAAGCTGCACAGAGAAACAACCAGAGAGCCTCAGGCTGCCTACAGAGTGGGAGAGAGCATGGACAATCGCACTTCAGATGAGGCCTGCTGCCCAAATACACACCAGGCTGTGTAGCTAGAAAACGAACAGCCTGACCAAATGGAGCAAAGGGTCAAAAGAGGCATATTTCAAAGAAGAGAAATGACAAACTGATCTATGAGAGTGTGTCCACTTCATGAGTGATCAAGGAAACGAGAATCCAAGCCCTGTGGGGTAGACCTCACTCCTATTCAACTAGAACGAGAAAAGAGCCGGTGTTGGTGAGGTGTGGAGAAAAGAGGATGCTTGCTCAGTTCCGATGGTATGTAAATTGTTAGAGCCATTAAAGGCACTAACATGAAAATTCCTTTAGAAATGTAACAATAGAGCACATTGCCAGTCACAGACTCATACCTACTCTGCCCGTGGTAAGGAATCCTTGTCTTCTGAGACGTTGGCTCCTTCACACTCACAGCAAGGTTATTACCAACAACCAAGCTAGGGAATGAAGCTACTGTCCATCAACGGACAGATGAAAACACGGCAGGTAGATGTGGAAGGTTAGCTACTCAGCCTTCGGTAAAGCGGCTCTGTCACTTGCCATCACTGGAACGAAGCTGAGGACATGGTGTTAAGTGAGGTGAACCATCCCCCCAGGGACAAATTCCACAGGACTTCATTTACAGTGTGGAATCTGAGTGTTCATCTGGCAGAGGCAGGGTAGGTTGGAGTCACCAAGGGCTGGGGATGGAGGAGATCAGCCATCTTAGCTACCTTGATTTAGGTAGCCCTTGACAGAAGTACATACAAGGAGTGCCATCATCAATCCATTGATCAGCAAGTTTACATCTATGTCTTGAAACTAGGAAATGAAGGGGGTACAGGGGGTTTCCGTAGTGTAGTGGTCATCACGCTCGCCTAACACGCGAGAGATCCCCGGTTCGAAACCGGGCGGAAACAACGTTACGTTTCTATTTTTACACTCTCGCCTCACTCCCTACACTTTTCAGCCTGTAGTACCTAAGAATCTCCACTCCGCAGTATTGGTCTTCTCTCTTACGCTATCCTGGGCATACAACAGGTAACTTTGGGAGGATCAGCGGAGCCCCTGGACACACACAAGAAACTACAAGAAAAAAAGGGAAGGAATGTCGGGGGATTAGCTCAGATGGTAGAGCGCTCGCTTAGCATGCGAGAGGTAGTGGGATCGATGCCCACATCCTCCAATCCTTATGCTGCCTCCGAAGCCAAGGCTCTATCGAGATGCCCCTACATCGCAAATGTGCTCAACTCCACGAATTTCACGACTCAAATGAACCTCACACCTAGAAACTTCAGCGCGCCCTGGAGCACAGTCACCTGGGACTTTCTCCCTTTCCCACCATGCACTCGTTATCCTGTGCCTTTTACAAAACTTGGTAAGCGTCTTTATTTGTTCCTTCCTCTCCAGACACTGAGTCACAACCTCCTCTGGGCCACCAGGCTTAGGATTTCCCCTTCAATCAGGCCGTGCTGGAAGTTCTCTGCCGGCCTCTCTGCCATCTTCCTGTCCCTCCTCTACCTTCGCCCACTCCAGCGCGTTGGTGGAGGACTGTTCTGCGCCTCACTGGAGCTACCCAGAGCCCTGCTCTGCCACCCAGTGTCGCGTGGACAAACTCGGCCTGAGTGGAACCCTCTCCACTACTCTCCATTTTCCCTTTCTAGTTCTGTGAAAAAATGAAATTAAAAGAGGTGTGAATCCTTTGCTACCTCGTTGCTGTGACCTTTTGCGTCACCTCTTCAGGTTCTCTCAAAAGGTCTCCAATGTTCTCCACGAGTGTCTGCGGTGATCAGACTCTTCCGTCCTCCTTCCCTCCCTGTGTTTCACACGTGCGCGACTCCCTCGCGGTGCACGCTGCGTCTCCACGCGGGAATTCCTACACCCGCGCATTTTTTAACTTTCCTGGGCCATGTCGCCTCTGCACTATGGCTTTATCTTTGGTTTGCTTGCATTCCTTGCGGTTCTCTATGTTGATGTGGATCTGTAACTTGTGGGTGACACTTCAGCAAGAACACACAATGTCTGTCTTGAATTGGAACGTGACAAAAAGACCACCAATGCGCGTTTCCGTAGTGTAGTGGTTATCACGCTCGCCTCACACGCGAGAGGTCCCCGGTTCAAAACCGGGCGGAAACAGTAGATGCCCTTTTTGTTGTTGTTTTTTCTTTTTCCTTCTTTTTCCCCTACAGTTCTCTGCAATTCTGAGGTTCTCAGATTTGTCGATGGATCATGCGTCCATCTTTCTAGACGAGTCCTAAGGGAACATATTCTCCATCCTCTTCTAAGAACAAGCAAAGGAAGCCTCACCACCGCACTGCCACCAGCAATTGGTTGCCTCTCCATATGGCTCCAGTCCTCTTTCTCCTAGAGCAGTGGTTCTCGACCCTCCTACTGCTGAGACCTTTCAATATAGCCCCTCATATTGTGGTCACTCCAACCATAAAATTATTTTCGTTGCTAATTCATAGCTGTAATTTTGCCACTCTTACGAATCAAAATGTAAATGTCTGTGTTGTCCGTTTGTCTTAGGAGACCCCTGTGAAAGGGTCGGTCGAATATACCCCAAAACGGTCTCGACCCAGAGGGTGAGAACCACTTTCTTAGCGAAATGGCACAGGCGTAATAAGTTTCTGTCCTGAACAGCTTTTGAAAAGATTGCCAATGAGTCTCGGCTCTGCTTTTGAGACTTGACAGTCATGCGGTCTTGGGGACAGGCAGGCAAATTAAAGGGACCAGAAGGAGACTTCACCTACTATATTGAATAGAGATGGAAAAGTAGACAAACTTGTTTTCTCCCTGATATTAATGGAAATGCTTGAGTTTCTCTTTGTTTTGGTTAGGTTGGCTTTGGACTTACTGCAAACTAACATTGTTATATTCTTTTGCATCCTAGTCTCTCCAGGACTTTTACCATGAAGGGTGTTGTATGTTGTCAATGGCCCTTTATACATCTAATGAGATGACGGTGTTTCTGTTCTTTCTGTCTATTTATGGGATGGAATATGTTTATTGATTCACATATATTGAACCACCCCTGCATCTCTGGGATGAAGCCTTTTTGATTTTGGTAGATATCTTGTTTCCATTGATGTGAAGAGACATCATGACCAGTAACACTTATAAGCGAAAACATTTAATTGCAGTGACTCACTTACAGTTCAGAGGTTCAGTCCATCATCACCATGATAGGACATGGCAGCATGCAGGCAGACACGGTGCTGGAGAAGCAGTCAGTCCTACATCTTGAATGCAACAGCTGAGTGTCACACTGGGCAAAGCTTGAGCAAAAGAGACTAAAAGCCCACGTGCACAGTGACACACTTCATCCCACAAGGTCATACCTACTTCAACAAGGCTACACCTCCTAATAGTGCCCCTCCCTTTGGGGGCCATGTTCTTTTAAACCACCATAGTAGATAATCTTTTTGCTGGGTTCTTGGATTTTGTTTGCAAGTATTTTATTGAGAATTTTCACATCTATGTTCATAAATGATATTGGTCTATAATTTTTTGATGGGTCTTTGTTTGGTTTTGGTTTCAGATTAATAGCAGCTTCAAAAAAAGAATTAGAAAATGTTCTGGGATTGGGGATTTAGCTCATTGGTAGAGCTCTAGGCCCTGGGTTCGATCCTCAGCTCCAAAAATGAAATAAAAGAAGAAGAAAGAAGAAGAAAAGAAGAAGAAGAAGAAGAAGAAGAAGAAGAAGAAGAAGAAGAAGAAGAAAAAGAAGAAGAAAAAGAAGAAGAAGAAGGAAATGTTCCTTCAGTTACAATTTTGTGGAATTATTTGAGGAGTATATTTGTTCATTCCTCTTTGAAGGACTGGTAGAATTCTGCACAAGAGTCTATCTGGCCCTGGTTTGTTTTGTTTTTTATTTTGTTTTTGTTGTTTTGTTTAGATTAGGGACTTCTATTTGACTAGAGGGTATAGGCATGTTTAAATTGATCTTGACTTAACTTTGATAGGTCATACAGATCAAGAAATTCTTCCACTTCTTGTAAGTTTTCCAATTTGGTGAAATATAGATTTTTCAAAGTATGTCCTTATAATTCTCTGCATTTCCTCAGTGTCTGTTGTAATATCCCCTTTTCATATCTTCTATCCTTTTGAAAATATCCATCTTCTCATTGTACTTTATTTAATTTGTCTAAAAGTTTGTCAATCGTGTTAATTGTCTCAAAGAACTAAGGCATTTCACTGATTGTTTGAATTGTGTTTTGTTTGTTTGTTTCATTGATTTCATCCTGCAGTGGATTATTTCTTGTCATCTGCTCTGCTGGGGTGTTATTCCTTCCTGTCATTGTCCAGAGCTTCCCTAACAACACTTGTGTCACTAAGTCACCGTTCGGGGGTCTCTCAGGTCTTTCCATGTAGTCACTTAGTGCGATGAAGTGGCCCATAGAACTGCCTTCCTGGTGTCCAGTAGGTGTGGGTGTGTTGTGTTTTTATTTTTATTCAATTTAAGAGGGATTTAATTTGCTTTCTACCATTTTTCATTCAGTGATGAGTTGTTGGGTTTCTATGAGTATGTATACTTGCTGCAGCTGTTAAAATCCAGTTTTAACCCCTTGTGATCAGGTAGGAGGCAGAGAGTTCAGTTGTCTGATATCTGTGGGGACTTAGCTTTGAGTCCTAGTTTGTGGCCAATTTTGGAACAAGTCCCAAGAATCGTTGAAAAGAAAGTGTATCCTTCAGTGTTTAGTTGAGATGTTCTATATGTGTCTGCAGGTCCATTGGACTTATGACGTTATTTAACTCCGGCATTTCTCTGGTTTCTGTCTGGATGACATGTCTATTGAGGAAAGTGGGGAATGGAGGTCACCCACTGACACTGTGTGACAATAAATATGTGGTTTTGCCTGTTGTAATAGTTCCTTTATGAACTTCAGTACACTTGTGTTTGGTGCATAACTGTTTATAATTGCAATATCCTTTTGGTGGGTGTTCCATTAAAGACTATGTAGTAGATACTGACAGCCTTTTGGAGATTAGGCCCCAAGACTGCCACCAGGGTATGCAAAAAATCCAGAAATGTGACCAGGACTAGACGTTTTCTATCTGAAGGTTTTTGTTGTTGTTGTTGTTGTTTCTTTTTCTTTTTCCTTCAAGAAAGGTTTCTCTGTGTAACAGTCCTAGCTTTCCTAACTCACTTGGTTGACCAGACTGGCCTCAAACTCACAAAGATCCTCAAGCTTTGCTTCCCAAGTGCTGAGATTAAAGGCGTGCACCGCCGCTGCCTTCCCCCCCCTCCTACTCCCCCACCGGTGCCCCCCAGCTTTCTGAGGAGTATTAAACAAGGAAACACTCACATTCTGACGGTAACTTTCTCTTTTACTTCATCTTAAATCAGTCTTCAACATAGTTACACATCTTTCCTATTGCTACAGCTCTGTCCTCAGCAGCTACATCTCTTCTCCACATCTCTCTTCTATACATGTTTCTTCTCTCTACTCTGTTACAATCCTTCACACACAATTTGCACTTCTCTTCTACGTCATTCACTCACACGCACACTCACCTCTTCACACACACGTCTGCCCTACACTCACATCTGTCTCTTCTTACATTTCTCACACTTCCCTCCCTACACACTCTATCCCCCCAGACTTTTCCCTCTGCACGTTCAGTCACATCCCTCTTTCAGCACACACACACACACCTCAACAGCCAAACTCTAGACAGTTATGATACATATACAGGGTCTGACCCATTCTCATAACACATGGTAAGTCACACAGTTTCTCTCAGGCTAGGGAGGTCATACTGACCCGGGATGGTGAGTAATGCTTGTCCGTGCACGTAGCCTGAGTGGTTAGTGTTCTCAGACAGAGAGTGACGTTGAAATTTAGGACTTAAACAATAAGTCTGCAGGGGGTTATGTCTTCCAAAGTTGCTTCATGCCTGATCTTGCTTTAAAAAACACCTGGAACTGGTCCTCGTGTATTCTCTGCAGGGGCAGCTAGTCTGTTTTGAATTTGTTCTGAGGTCTTAGCCAAATGTATAAAATGCTGTCTTTGTAGCTGAGAATTTTCCTATGTCCGTCTGACTATGAAAAATATTGTAATATTATTTCTATTCATCAGAATTATATAGCTTAAGTAGACATGGATTTATTTTTGTACTTTTAATTGATCTTAGATTTAACATTTTCTTTGACTGAGCTATTTATTTATCCTTTCTTGTCCTGACATTCTTTCTTCAATGTCTCAACATCTTCTAATGAGGCTAGTTTAAGGTTTTAGTTTGACACCCTAAGGTTTTTATCTCCAGTTTGGGTTTTCTTTAGTGATTCTATGTTCAGGTCTGGAAAGGACTTCATTGTTTCATCCAACTGTTTGTGTTTTCATGGTTTTTCAGTAAGGCATTTATTTGTTCACATCCTTTTAAAGATCCTTGAACATACTCTTAATTGCTATTTTCAAGTCCTGGTGGCATCCTTCAGCTTTATTGCATTTCTAAAGGTCTATTGCAGTAGGACTGCTGGCTTCTCCTGGAGGCATGCTGTCCTGCCTGTCCATATAGGCAATGGAGCTATGCTATATGAGGTGATTCTTGGGGTCGATATCTGACCTTGTCCTGGTTGGGTGGGTATTCTGTTCTTTGGTGTCTGTTGCCTACTCTGGGTCTGAGGCGAGCGTGGTGGCTGTGGGGTCTGGTAGAGAGGGCTTCTGTAGGTTGGCAGGTGACATAAAGGAATGGAGACAGCTACGAGGAAAGGACCACAGGGTCAATGGGAAAGAGCTGGGTGACCGGAGTGGCAACGAGGTTCCCACAGAGTGGAAGTGGGCTGGGAGGAGGGCTGCCTGCAGGCAGGCTGCTCAGGACTGAGAGTAGCTCTGGGGAGGTCAGAATGGAGGGCAGGAAAGATAGTGAAAACTGCCTGCCTGTGTCCTAGCTCAGTGTGGTCCCTGGGGGTCCATGGTAGAAAGCGTTTCTGATCCTAACTGACAAAGGAGTGGAGATGGGCTATGAGGAAAGGGTGAGGGGAAGGGGTCAGTGGAAAAGAATTAAGGGGATCCTGGATCCTCAACAAGAGGCGAATTCCCCGGGGTAGGATAAGAAAGAAGGTCTTCTGTGTCCAGAGTGGCCACTCGGAGTCCCTGACAGAAGGTTTCTGTTTGTTCTTTGCTGTCACAATGGAAGGGAAGGCTGAGAGGATCCACGGGAAAAAGGAGAGTATTTATGTGTATGGGCATTTGCATGCAGTGACGCTTGGAGCCGAAAGAGGGCGACAGATGCCCTAATACTGGCGTTGAAAAAGCTGATGAGAGGCCATGTGGGTGCTGAGATTCAAAACCAGGTCCTTAGCATTACATTCCTTTAGAAATTGAAAAGAGAGCCACAGAGCCATCCCTCTAGTGGGAACACGGCCACAGTAGTGGGATCAAGAGTTCTGAGACGTTTGCCTGTTCACAGGAACCAATCACCGTCTTCTGAGATGCTCACTCCTTCACATCCACGGAAAGATAATTCCCAGAAGGATTATTATTAAAGAGCGGCTCTGTCACTCAAACCAAAGACGCCGAGGACATGGTGCTAAGTGAGGTAAACCGGCCATCAAGGAACCAATTCCGCAGGACTTATCTCACAGGAGTGTTCATCTGTCAGCAGCAGGTTAGGGTGGGGTCACCAAGGGCTGTGGATGAGGAGTCAGCCATCTCAGTTACCCTGATTTAGCCAGCCCGCGGTACAAGGATATACAAAGAACGCCATCATCAAACTAAGCAAGTTTAGAATGTATGTCTGGAATCTAGGAAACAATGGCCTAATATAACGTTTCCGTAGTGTAGTGGTCATCACGCTCGCGTAACACGCGAGAGGTCCCCAGTTCGAAACCGGGAGGAAACATGTTTTCTTCTATTTTTACACTCTCACCTCACTCAATGCACTTCTCGGCTCGGCTCTACTAATATTTGGACCTTGATTATCATACTTTCTTGGACCACAGACAGATTTGGTAATTTTGTGAGGATCCATGAGGCACACAAGAAAACTACAAGAAAAACAGGAGGGCATCGGGGGATTAGCTCAAATGGTAGAGCGCTCGCTTAGCACGCGAGAGGTAGTGGGATCGATGCCCACATCCTCCACTCTTTATGGTACCGCTCACAAACACTCCTAGCTACAGCCCTGCTCAGATAATGCAGGACCCATGCTTCCCACACACTTGTGTGCAGAACCTCTGGCCCACAAATTCACTCGACACACCTTTCAGTGTTAGGTCTGGGAAGAGGCTTAGTGGCCTGGCGCTTGCCTACTGTCTAAAGCCTTGATTCCATTCCCTCGAAAACTAATTAAAGTTTGGAGAAAATTGGGAGGACATCTCATTTTACACCCATTGGGAGACTTGCCCTTATAATGCCATGGGCGAGTTCACTGGAAGGGGCTTAGTGAAAACCACAACGCAGACCTCTCTCGGGCTCCCCGGGAGTGTTGGGAGGAACGAAGCTCCGGCTCAGAGAACTGTCAGCAAAGATCTCTGCCAGAACATGCTTTGGCGCTCACTCAGCTGTTGGACATTGGTGAAGGGCTTGGGGTTCTGACCCCGACATTCCTCAGTTCAGTGTCTACAGCAGAAGGCGGGGAACATACAGGAGTTACCCGCCCTTCTGATCCACCCAGGAAGTCAGGTGGTGAAGTGTGGGCACAGCTGGAGAGAAGGACACTGCGGGAAAAGTGAGGAGGACAAAGGCTCAGGTCTTCTCTGTATCCTCTGCTTCCGGGTTCCTTAAACAAGCCAGAACTAGGGGCCTTGGGGCAACAAAGTTAGAGTCCTTTGAAAGTGTTATGTCTTAAATGCTGCACAGAGTAGATTTTTGTGTGTTGTTGTTGTTGTTGTTGTTGTTGTTTTCTATAGCACATTAGCTTTGGCTTGCTTTTGTTGAATAAAAATACACTTACCTCTTGGCCCATACTGGAATCAAACCCACAACCTTGGTGTTGTAGCAGCACACTGTAACCAAATGAGCTAACGACCAACTGAAGTTCATTACCTGTCTTAGGTCTACAGAAAAGGAAGGACACAAATGCCAACTGACAGGGGGTTTGGGGTGTTTTGTTACTTTGTTGCAATTTTCAAGGTTTTCTGAAAATAGCTGTGAAACACAGATTGTTCTAAGCGTGAAAAACGAGAATGTGCCTGTTCCAGTGATTTGCTGACCCTGGTGTTTATTAGACCCTAGACAAGCCCAGAATACTTGCTCAGACTACAAGTCGCCCTCCAGCTGTCAAAGTGAAGACTAGAGCAGTTTGTTCTAAAATAAACATATCTCTTGGTCAGTACCGCCCATGACCTTGGCGTTATTAACACCACACTCTAACCAACTTAGCTAACCGGCCATGTAAATATATAACTCCCTGGAGGTGAGTCAGCCCATTGTGTGTTGGGTCACCTCTACCATGTTGGTCCCTGGGTTCTATAAGAAAGTAAGCCTATCAAGCCATGGAGAGCAAGTCAGTAAGCAGCATTCCTCCATGGCCTCTGCATCAGCTCCTGCCTCCAGCTTTCTGCCCTGCTTGAGTTCCTGTCCTGACGTCCTTTGATGGTGAACAGTGATGTGAAAGCTTAAGCAAAATAAACTCTCTCCTCCATGGTTGCCTTGGTCATGGTGTTTCATCCCAGCAAAGATAACCCTAACTAGGACAACCTGTATGAAATTAAAAAAAAGAAAGAAAGAAAGAAAGAAAGAAAGAAAGAAAGAAAGAAAGAAAGAAAGGAAGAAAGAAAGCCTAACCCTGATTTGTTTGTCTGGCTTTGTCAATCACCAGTGTGTGATTAATTCTACTGAGCCTCAGCTTTATCAGTAAGATGAGAATAATGATAAATAGGCTTATAGAAAAAACCGGATGCTTAAATAAGGTCAATAAGATCTTAATAGGTTTGGGGATCTAACGGTGGGAAAGAAGAAACAATACTACAAATACCACAAGAGACCCCTCGCTAATCTAACCATGTGACATTTTGAGATTATCCAAGACAAAATGGTTGGGTGGACCTGCAAGTTTGCATCAACTATCCTGCATGCCTGTCTCCCAGAACTAGTGTGAACTGTTTATACTTTTAACTTTTCAGTGCTAGGCACTGTTCCAACAGGGCAGGTTGATACTGGAGAAGAAAAGATTGAGGATAATGAAGTAACAAAGGAAGATGTCAAGAAATAGCTGAGATCAGTCACCATGTTTAGTCCGCCCTCATGGTTTCGGGGCTTGTGAGGTTCTTCAAGAGCGCAGGACTAAGAGAGTCTGTGTTGGCTCTCTTGGACATATCCTTGCCTAAAACAAACACTTACAAATGCGGGGGTTCGAGGGCTGCTGGTGGGGATGGGGAATGACCACATGAAGACAATGAATGCTTCCTGTAAGGTCTAACAAAGGAAGCCCCTTTAAAGCCTTCTTATCCTTGACACTCCTTCGCCTTTTTAGCGCAGTAGGCAGCGCGTCGGTCTCATAATCTGAAGGTCCTGAGTTCGAGCCTCAGAGAAGGCAGGATTTTGATGATTGGCTAATTGCCCCTCAACGCATTCTTACCTAGAGTCTATCTTGGGTGACACAATGCCACCACATTTTCCTGTGGAAGAGTAACTCATCTTACCTTATCTAGGCAAAAGGGGTACAATCAATTCTCCACTGCCCTGCCACTTGTCCATAGTCTGGGCCAGGTCCTGGCAGCAGGTGTTGCATCAGGGCATCTGCCCAGTGGTCACCATTACCATAATCCAGGGGGAGACATCGTGGTGCCCCATAATATACTGCTAGGATCTGGGAGTCCCTGACTGACACAATACGCTTTTTTTTTTTAATTCTTCTTTTTTTTTTTTTTTTAAGGAAGCTTCTACAGTAATAGTAATGTTTTTAATCAACATTTAAGTACCGTATTCTGCAGACTTAAGAAGTTTTTAAGGGCTGTCCAGGTATATCTCAATAGGCAAATTTTGTTTCTAGCTACTTATTTTAAGCACAAAAATGAAAACATGCAAGGGACCAAGAAAGTAATTAATTAATTAATTACATTAGTATTTAGCATGACGACAATTAAAGAACTTGATTGTTATAAGGTGACTTGCTGTTTACCTGTGCTCTCTAACAGTCCACAATAAGTTGGCAGCTTTCCTAAGACTAGGACCTCACCACATTCTAGTTCTGTCAAGTTTAGGCTTAGAAGCAATGATTTTGAATTGAAGATCTTCTAGTATCAAATATGGATTCATTAAAGAGACCAAAGTAGCCATTCCATCGGCAACAGCAGAAGTTGTTTGTACAACCTGCTAAAGCTGTCTCCTGGGAAGGCTCTTGCCTTGGAGGACAAGGCAAAGATCCCAGGATGAAAAAGGAACAGGAGAAAGGGGTGAGCGGGAGCATGGCCCATGAGCAGAGACTGAGGGAGCCTAGGGGACAGCACTGTCCTTGACAAGGTCTGAGGCACCACAGCCATTTGTTAATGGAAGGGCCACAAGTTCCTTTTGCCAGAGATAAGGAGGGTGACTTCTGTTTTAGCAAGCAGGAACTTTCTCCAAGCCCCTGAGGGAATGGGGGCTTTATCCAAATGCCTGACCTAGGGAAAAGGACTTTATAGCTTTATCTCTATTAAATATGAGCCTTAAAAAAACAATTTATCAACTGAAGCTCCTTTTAGTATTTAGTCATTTATATGACTCAGTTTATCTAAATAACTGAGCAAAGTTAGCAAAGATAAGGAGGCTAGACATACATTCTTAAGCCTGAATAGACCTTGAGTAAGGAGAGACATTCTCTTAACCACTGGTTCTCAACTTTCCCAAAGTTTTGACCTTGACAGCCCCATGTTGTGGCAAGCACCCCCTCCTTACAAGATTCCCCCCTTGCTGTTTCACAACTGCAGAATGTGGGGGTACCCAAAACAGCTTGACCACACAGCAACCATGACAGGCTCTACCCTCCCCCACCTTCACAGGGGTGTCTTTCTGTCTCTGGGTCCCCAGGCCCGTCTGATGGGGCCTCCTACCAGCCCCTATGGTACCCTCCTTCCCAGCCTGGTTGGCTCTGTGCATGCTGCCCCTACCATGCCGGCTGGAGGGGCTTCTGCAGTCTGAGGGGTGCAGGTGGAGGGCTGCTCACCCTGACACTGCTTCCTTCTGCACCTGGCCTAGGGTTTGACTCCATTGCTTGAGCCAAGTAGGGGTAGAGGCAACACTGAAATACTTGGAGAACATCCCGTGTCTCTGAGATGGGCTTGGAGAGCTGCTCGCTGCTTAGAGGGTTGGTTACAAAGTATTATTGGTTAGGGTAAGAAAAGGAGGAAAAACTAGGGCTAGTTTAAGATGCTTGACGTTAGTACAGTGTTGATACAGATTCAGAGTTATTCTTTTATGATATATGCATGAAATTCTGTTGTTTAAAATATTGTAGCCATACATTATATTCTAGATTGCCGAGGGAAATCACAAGACAGACTTTGGTAAAAGATTCTGTGTTTGGAAAATAAGAGAGAAGGCAGTGCCAGGTGGAAGGGTTTCTGCATGGTATTTACTGTCACAAAGGAAGGGATCCACAGGAAAGAGGAGAGTATTTATGTGTATGGGCATTTGCATGCAGTGCCGCTTGGAGCCGAAAGAGGGCGACAGATGCCCTAATACTGGCGTTGAAAAGGCTGATGAGAGGCCATGTGGGTGCTGAGATTCAAAGCCAGGTCCTTAGCATTACATTCCATTAGAAATTGAAAAGAGAGCCACAGAGCCATCCCTCTAGTGGGAACACGGCCACAGTAGTGGGATCAAGAGTTCTGAGACGTTTGCCTGTTCACAGGAACCAATCACCGTCTTCTGAGATGCTCACTCCGTCACATCCACGGAAAGATAATTCCCAGAAGGATTATTATTAAAGAGCGGCTCTGTCACTCAAATCAAAGACGCCGAGGACATGGTGCTAAGTGAGGTAAACCGGCCACCAAGGAACCAATTCCGCAGGACTTCTCTCACAGGAGTGTTCATCTGTCAGCAGCAGGTTAGGGTGGGGTCACCAAGGGCTGTGGATGAGGAGTCAGCCATCTCAGTTACCCTGATTTAGCCAGCCCGCAGTACAAGGATATACAAAGAACGCCATCATCAAACCATTTCCTACGCAAGTTTTGAATGTATTTCTGGAATCTATGAAAACGCAATTATGTTGAAGGTTTCCGTAGTGTAGTGGTCATCAACCTCGCCTGAGACGTTATAGGTCCCCGAGTTCGAAACTGCGTCGACACAGGATTACTTCCTTTTCCCCACTCTTCTCTTTTCAGACTCTCAGGTAACTTCCCACAGTTTTCAGCCCTTAAGACCTAAGAACCTCGGCTCCCTTGATTGTCATACTTTCCTGGACCAACGACAGTAGGGAATTCTGTGAGAATCCATGGGGCACACAAGAAAATACAGAAGAGTAAAAAATGGTCGGGGGATTAGCTCAAATGGTAGAGCGCTCGCTTAGCATGCGAGAGGTAGTGGGATCGATGCCCACATCCTCCACTCTTTATGGTACCGCTCACAAACACTCCTAGCTACAGCCCTGCTCAGATAATGCAGGACCCAGGCTTCCCACACACTTGTGTGCAGAACCTCTGGCCCACAAATTCACTCTACACACCTTTCAGTGTTAGGTCTGGAAAGAGGCTTAGTGGCCTGGTGCTTGCCTACTGTCTAAAGCCTTGATTCCATTCCTTCGAAAACTAATTAAAGTTTGGAGAAAATTCGGAGGACATCTCATTTTACACCCATTGGGAGACTTGCCCTAATAATGCCATGGGGGAGTTCACTGGAAGGGGCTTAGTGAAAACCACAACGCAGACCTCTCGCGGGCTCCCCGGGAGTGTTGGGAGGAACGGAGCTCCGGCTCAGAGAACTGTTAGCAAAGATCTCTGCCAGAACATGCTTTGGCGCTCACTCAGCTGTTGGACATTGGTGAAGGGCTTGGGGTTCTGACCCCGACATTCCTCAGTTCAGTGTCTACAGCAGAAGGCGGGGAACATACAGGAGTTACCCGCCCTTCTGATCCACCCAGGAAGTCAGGTGGTGAAGAGTGGGTGCAGCTGGAGAGAAGGACACTGCGGGAAACATGAGGAGGACAATGGCTCAGGTCTTCTCTGTATCCTCTGCTTCCGGGTTCCTTAAACAATCGAGAACTGGAGGCCTTGGGGCATCAAAAATAGAACTTGTAAGTTTTATGACTTAAATGCTCCACAGAGTACATTTTATGTGTTCTTTTCTTGTTGTTGTGGCATGAGCTCTGGCTGACTTTTATTGAATAAAAACAAATTTATTGCTTGGCCCGTACGGGGATCGAACCCGCGACCTTGGCGTTATTAGCACCACGCTCTAACCAACTGAGCTAACCGGCCAGCCACACTTCCCCACTCTGTCCTACCTCTACAGACAAACGATGATACAAAGGCCGATTGACATGGCATTTGGAGAGCTATGTCACTTGCACTTTTCAAGGTTTTCTCAAAAGACCTGTGAACCACGGATTCTTCGAAGCATGAACAACCAAAATGTAAATGTCACGTTCCAATGATCGCTGACCTGGACAAACCCGCGTCCTTGGCCTGAGTAGCTCCCCGCTCTAAGCAATTCAGATAACCAGCCACATCAACGCACCACTCCGTCCATCTCTACAGTTAGGAAAGATGTAACGCCAAATGAGAAAGTCTTTCGGTTTTCTTTTGGGCAAGGTTTTGATTTTTTTTTTTTTTTTTTTTTTACATTTTAAAGTTTTCTTGAAGTTGGAAAAAGGTTCGAAACACGAATTGTTCTAAGTAGAAAGTGTCTCTGAGCAGAAAGAAAATTCTGTACGAGAGCAAGCATGTCGTCTTGCAGTGACTCCTGACCCAGGACCCTGGCCGGGACAGCCCAGTCCCCTCGCTCGGTGGCCGCACGACCGCAAGGCGCTCTCCAGCCCTCACGGAGTTCCATCCTGCGCACATCGCCCTGTTGCCTCCAAGGGACCATCTCATGGACACCTTCCCAGTCTTACCGATTTCCCTTCAGCTCACCAAATCCATTTGGATGAGGCCGTGGGTGGCAGCCTCGGCCGGCTCGCGCGTCTCCTGGGCCGCTAGGGCGTCGCCCGGGTCCTGAGGACGCGGGGACTCCAGAGGCCGGCGTTGGCGCCCGGAAGGTCTGCGCCGTTGGCGGCCCGCGGGTCTTCGTCCCTGTGGCCGCGGTCGCGGTCCGCGGGTCTGTGATGAGAGTCCAGGGCCAGCGCGTCCCGCCGGGCGCAGGCGGCGGAGTCCTCTCGGCACAGCCACGCCCGTCCTAAGAGGCAGCGACGTCCAGCTCTGCCCGGCTGCAACCTCGTTTTCCGTCGTCGCTAGACCAGCAGCTGCTCCAGAAGTTCGGGGGTGGCCGGCGATTCCGGGCGGTTCCCAGCTGTCCTGGCGGGGACCCGACGAGGCGGGAGCAGGCTGTGGTGTCCTGGGGGTCTGAGTTCGGGGATGGGCTCCCTGTTCATTCCGTCCCCTTTTAATGAAGAATCGGGGGAGTGGAGAACTTGAGATTCTGAAACCAGTACTTTCAGGTCGCCCAGGAAACACTGACCTCGGGCGCTTTGGGTCTGAACGTCCGCAGAACCTCGGCGACAAACGGAACAGGCCGAAGGCGACACCCACGCGGCTGCATGGAGCCGGCGCTGACCACGGCGGGACTGATGCCCGGTTTTCCTCTGAGCCGGAGTCTGCGATGGCCCGGCTTGAAGTCTCCTGGTCCTGACGTCTGAGACAGCCCCTCGTCACCGCAACCAGGAGCTTTGGTGACACGGAATGTCTGTGACTCCAAATCGACGCAACCTCGGAGTCGGTAACCGTGGACGGCAACGCAGGGCACCGGCCTCCACCTTCCCAGTCGTTTGTTCCTCCTCCACCTTTCGGTGGAAAGACACTGTTGATCACGAGGAACCGAACGACCCTCAGAGCTCCAGGTCCTAACTGGTGGCAGCAACCACAGGAGAAGGGAACAAAGGAGAATTCCAAACAGCAGGACGGGCGACACGTGACGAACAGCTCCTAGAGGTCACAAGCCCCTGCACCTCTCTAAAGTCAACTGCTTTACTACCGGGCTCTCAGGTCCCAGGAGGCCTGAGCTCTGCGGGGTCTTCATGTCAAGTCCTCTCCTCCACATCCATCCAGTAACTCTCCAAGGTTAGAAGTCTGGGCGTGCGCAGCTGACAAGGACCTAACCAACTTTCCCTGGTTATCCCAGGAGGGATTCATCCCGAAAGCATCTGAATTGGATCTTGGATTCTCAACCACTCCCTAACAAAACTACTGAGATTCTGTGGAGACGGGTCTCTGGCGCAGGGCGCTTGATTAGGACATTTTAACAGAACAGTTAATTTCTTTGGGAGATGGGGCCGAGTTCCTCAAAATGTTGACTCTGGTCGTCGAGCATCGGAAGTTATGAATACACAGATACTCTGATCCCATTGGTATATGTTAAACAACATAGATCAGTTCTGTCTGAGTACCTCCATAGGAAGTTAACTTTCCAAAACCCCTGCTCCATTTCCATTGAGCTGTCTCAGTACTGCTAAAACGTCTGTTAAATCACACCCTAAAATGGAAATCCCTGTTTCTATCTGGGAATCTCCATCGTGGTGACTGTGGAAATCTCAGGTGCAGACTTCAGGGCTCCAGACCCCAGACAGAGAAGTGTTGCAGGAAATTCCCTGGTGTGGGAAAAGCCAGGAAACACTCCAGTGCCTCTGCCCTGTTTGTAAGAAGCATTACAATATTGGAAAATGTGGAAGAAATTAAGGTAACTGGGTTCTTGTGTTGAGTTATTTCTGAATGAAAGGGAACCGGCTCCATCGGGTGATTTCAATTGAAAAGAGGAATTGGCAAAGACATCAATCCCCCAGACACAGAAGCCTCACTTACCAGATTAAAGATGGAGTGATCATGCAGGGCAGTTGGCCTGGCAAATGTTAGTCTTTGGATTTCCTCTCCAGCATCACAAGAGAGTCAATAAATGGATGTTGCAAAAGCCAAACCCTTTAGTGGGGATTAGCTAAAGGACAGAGCAGTCACTGGTCCAGAATGGCCGGTAAGGGGTGAATGCCAGCCATGTCCAGTTTATGATCTTTCCTCCCTAGCCCCTGTTCTGGGGTATTCAGCAGAGAAGACCACTCACACATGAGCTTACGTCAATGGAAACTCTTTACTAGTCGCCTGGTGACTACTCTGGGCTCTCCCATCCCAGTGTAGCACTGAGCCTGTCTCAGAGTGAGCTCATGAGCACCAAAACCATGTCTTGAGGTTCACTTCTGTGAACAAGAACAGTTAGCAGAAGCAGAACTGCACAAACCAAAAAGCAAAGTTAATGCATTTAGAGACTGCCCCAGACCTGTGCACTTGGATAGATTAAGTCTTTGTTTTCATGATTGGCAGGTGGTGCTGCCTACTTGCTGAGTTTAAAGCCTGAATGGTACTTCCATCATGGAGTCAGTTGTGCTAAGGTCTGGAGGTCTGGGGCCCTGTTACAACTCTAGATATCCATGGCCCTATTTTCTGGCAAAGACCTTCAAGGGGTTTACCTTTCTTTAGATCAGTTCTCTTGGGTGTATTCAATGGTTGAAAAAAGGTGGTGCTGCATGCTTTTAATCCCAGCAGTCAGGACGCAGAGGCAGGTGGATCTCTGAGTTCCAGGCCAGCCTGGTCTACAGAGCTAGTTCCAGATGGCCAGGGCTACACAAAGAAACCCGGTCTCTCTCTCTCTCTCTCTCTCTCTCTCTCTCTCTCTCTCTCTCTCTCTCTCTCACACACACACACACACACACACACACACACACACACACACACACACAAGTAACAAAATTTAGAAAGTAAATAAATAAACAGCAAATGAGGGGTTGGGGGTTTAGCTCAGAGGTAGAGTGCTTGCCTAACGAGCACTAGGCGCTGGGTTCCGTCCTCAGCTCTGAAAAAAAAAAGCAAATGAAAGTAAGATATATGTTATATAATATATGTAGTATAAGATATCTATCAAATTATAACAAAATGCAATATTTAATATATATTATTTACATATACATGGGTGTTCATCTCTGTTGGTGTGTAGAGACCAGGGAACCATATGTTCCTCCTAAGTCACCCACTTGGTGTTTTCATGTTTGTTTGGAGACAATATCTCTTTGGCCTGTTATTGCTGAATAGCCTAGATTAGTTGTCCAGGGAGCCCAAGCCCTACCCTGTCTCTGCCTCTCTGGAGTCAGGACTACAAGCACAGGCCACCACACATGGGCTTTAAAAAGAAACTCCTTTATTTCCAGAGATCAAACTTGGGTTTCAAGAATGGTCTGCACCTCCCTAAGTGAGAGTGTGTGGCTAAGTGGAGTTCCTAGGCTGGGTCCCTCACTCCTCTCCACCAGGTTCACGTCTTACCTTGTCTTCCTCTGCATGCCTGGTCCACTCTCAGGCAATCTCATATTGGAGATGACTCTTCCTATGCTCTCTGAGCACAGCTGGTGAATATGAATAAAACAAAAAGTTGTCACATACACCATCAATGGGACCTCGACTCAATTCCCAAACCATTTTCCAACTTGTACTCATATCTGAAGTCTGGCTTTGCCACAAAAATACTAATTTTTTACTGAATCTCTAAGGAATTCTAAACATATGCAAATATGATTTAGGTTATTCTCATTATTTTTGGATAGTATACATATAACTTTGGTTTGCTTTTTCAGATATATATGATATATGTATATAAACAATATAATTTAATGTGTGTATATATTATTTTGTTTATTTAAAGTTTTATAGATGTTATGTGCCTCTCTGCACATGGGAGTACAAATGCATAAGGAGGCCAGAAGAAGATACTGGATGCCCTGACTGGCTGCTGGGAGCCACACTCTGTTCCCCTGCAAGAGAAGTATGTGCTCTCAACCATCTCTATAATGTAGTTTTACAATTGTAACATCATCCCTAGTTCAAGGAAACTGCACGAGATTGTGAATTAATCACAAGCCATGTGACTTAGGCTACTTAAAGCACAGGCAGCGTGCTGCAGATGGTCTTGGATCTTCAGAAGGGCTGGCTTGATTCCCAAGCTCCTAGATCCCTGTCCTTGTTCACAGCACCTGGTCTTTCCCCATCTTATCTGGTGCACTTGACTAGACTCTTCTCTACTGCGGGATGTGACTCAGAATAGAAGATACATCCTATTAATTCCATGAGTCCATTACAATAATTCTTTTTTGTTTTTCAGTTTGGGATATGACCTTTATTGTGCTTATAAACCAGAGTGAAACAAAATGTCTGTACAAAACCAAATGTTTGTTACTATAACATCTGCATCACAATTAAAATCCAAACAGTTTTTTAAAAACAGTCAACTCAACCAAAACCCACTACTTCAGAATCAATAGCTTCTTTGAAGCTGCAGTAACATATAAATATGGTCAAGACCCGAATGCATAAGTTTGGTTGGTTGGAAAGTTAATTAAGCCTCCGACTTGCTCAAAAAGAATTACAAAAAGGCACAATTGTGTTATTCACAGAGATACAGTCCACCGGAATCACTGACACTGGACAGCTGTTAAGAAGATAGAGACCTAGCCAGGCGGTGGTGGTGCACGCCTTTAATCCCAGCACTCGGGAGGCAGAGCCAGGCAGATCTTTGTGAGTTCAAGGACAGCCTGGTCTACAGAGAGAGATCCAGGACAGGCTCCAAAGCTACACAGAGAATCCCTGTCTGGAAAAACAATAACAAAAACAAAAACAAAAAAATAGAGAGACCTGAGATAATAAGGAATGCAGACATCCTTAGGCAGTCTTCTGTTGTCCTTTCTTCCCAATCAGAGACTCGGGGAATGTGTGGGATGACACCACCACCAGCAACTGTAACCCTGATCAGAGTCCAATTCTTCATGTCCAGGAACAGCAAGTTGCAAGTGACAAGGGGTAATGTGCTTTACCTTTAAGTCTTTAGATGCATTTCCTGCCAACTCCAGCACCTGTGCGGTGAGGTACTCCATGATAGCTGCGCTGTACACAGCGGAGGTCACGCCCACACATCCCTGGCGGGTTGTCCTAGATTTCAGGTGTCCATGACTGTGGCCCACAGAGAACTGCAAGCCAGCTGGCTGAGAGCAGGAACCCTTTCCAGAGTCCTTTCCAGCCTTACCACGCTCTGCCCTCCTCTACTCCCTTGGCACTTGACTCTTTAGAGAGACTGTGAGGAAGACCAGGCAGAGTATGAGGCCCAGCAAATAAATGAGAAGTGGAGCAGATAGCCAGAGAGAGGCAACTTGGAAAGATAAATGTGGGGGTGGGGGGAGTGTTCGTCTTTCAGATCTATGTTGACACATGGACAGAAGTTTTTCTTCTGGAAAATGGCAACTATAAAGTGTCACCTTCATGAACTCTTGAAATTGAGAGTGAGATATTTTGCAGAGGAAGGAAAGTAGGAAAGAAAGAGTGTGAGGAGTAAATGATGAAGATACATTGTATACTTTGTACATGGCCTGGTTTCTGTCAACTTGATACAAGTTAGAGTCACCAGAGAGGAAGGAACCTGAATTCAGAAAATGTCTCCACAAGATAGAGCTATAGGGGAGCCTGGAGTGCATTTTCTTAATTAGTGATTGATGGCCATCAGAGCAGGGTGTGGTCAGCCCCGACCCCGAGTGTGTGTGTGTGTGTGTGTGGTCACCCCAGGGGTTCTATAATAAAGCAAGGTAAGCAAGCCATGGAGAGCAAGTAAGTAAGCTGCACTCCTCCATTGCCTCTGCATCAGCTCCTGCCTCCAGCTTTCTGCCCTGCTTGAGTTCCTGTCCTGACGTCCTTTGATGATGAACAGTGATGTGAAAGCTTTAGCCAAATAAACTCCTCCAAGGTTGCTTTGGTCATGGTGTTTCCTCACAGCAAAGATAACCCTAACTAGGACACCTGTATGAAATTTTTAAAGAAAAAAAAAAAAAAAAAGCAAGCCTAGCCCTGATTTGTTTCTTGTCTGGCTTTGTCAATCACCAGTATGTGATTAATTCTACTGAGCCTCAGCTTTATCAGTAAGATTAGAATAATGATAAACAGGCTTATGGAAAAAACACAAGATGCTTAAAAACGTCAATAAGATCTTAATAGGTTTGGGGGTCTAATGGTGGGAAAGAAGAAACAAAACAAACACAAAAACCACAAGAGAGCCCACGCTAATCTAACCATGTGACATTTTGAGATTATCCTAGATAAAATGGTTGGATGGACCTGCAAGTTTGCACCAACTGTCCTGCACACCTGTCTCCCAGAACTAGTGTGAGTTGTTTATACTTTTAACATTTCAGTGCTAGGCACTGTTCCAACAGGGCAGGTTGATACTGGAGAAGAAAAGATTGAGGATAATGAAGTAACAAAGGAAGATGTCAAGAAATAGCTGAGATCAGTCACCATGTTTAGTCCGCTCTCATGGTTTCGGGGCTTGTGAGGTTCTTCAAGAGCGCAGGACTAAGAGAGTCTGTGTTGGCTCTCTTGGACATATCCTTGCCTAAAACAAACACTTACAAATGCGGGGGTTCGAGGGCTGCTGGTGGGGATGGGGAATGACCACATGAAGACAATGAATGCTTCCTGTAAGGTCTAACAAAGGAAGCCCCTTTAAAGCCTTCTTAGCCCTGACCATTCCCTCGCCTTCTTAGCGCATTAGGTAGCCCGTCAGTCTCATAATCTGAAGGTACTGAGTTCGAGCCTCAGAGAAGGCAGGATTTTGATGATTGGCTAATTGCCCCTCAATGCATTCTTACCTAGACTCTCTCTTGGGTGACGCAATGCCACCACATTTTCCTGTGGAAGAGTAACTCATCTTACCTTATCTAGGCAAAAGGGGTACAATCAATTCTCCACTGCCCTGCCACTTGTCCATAGTCTGGGCCAGGTCCTGGCAGCAGGTGTTGCATCAGGGCATCTGCCCAGTGGTGAGCATTGCCATAATCCAGGGGGAGACATCATGGTGCCCCATAATATACTGCTAGGATCTGGGAGTCCCTGACTGACACAATATGCCTTTAAATCAACATTTAAGTAGCGTATTCTGCAGACTTAAGAAGTTTTTGAGGGCTGTCCAGGTATATCTCAATAGACAAATTTTCTTTCTAGTTACTTCTTATTTTAAGCTCAACCCTGAAAACATGCAAGGGACCAAGAAAGTAATTAATTAATTAATTAATTAATTACATTAGTATTTAGAATGACCACAATTAAAGAACTTGATTGTTATAAGATGACATGCTGTTTACCTGTGTTCTCTAACAGTCCACAATAAGTTGGCAGCTTTCCTAAGACTAGGACCTCACCACATTCTAGTTCTGTCAAGTTTAGCCGTAGAAACAATGATTTTGAATTGAAGATCTTCTAGTATCAAGTATGGATTCATTAAAGAGACCAAAGTAGCCATTCCATCGGCAACAACAGAAGTTGCTTGTACAACCTGCTAAAGCTGTCTCCTGGGAAGGCTCTTGCCTTGGAGGACAAGGCAAAGATCCCAGGATGAAAAGGGAACAGGAGAAAGGGGTGACCTGGAGCTGGCCCATGAGCAGAGACTGAGGGAGCCTAGGGGACAGCACTGTCCTTGACAAGGTCTGAGGCACCACAGCCATTTGTTAATGGAAGGGCCAAAAGTTCCTTTTGCCAGAGATAAGGAGGGTGACTTCTGTTTTAAGAAGCAGGAACTTTCTCCAAGCCCCTGAGGGAATGGGGGCTTTATCCAAATGCCTGACCTAGGGAAAAGGACTTTATAGCTTTATCTCTATTAAATATGAGCCTTAAAAAAAACAATTTATCAATTGAAGCTCCTTTTAGTATTTAGTCATTTATATGACTCAGTTTATCCAAATAACTGAGCAAAGTTAGCAAAGATAAGGAGGCTAGACATACATTCTTAAGCCTGAATAGACCTTGAGTAAGGAGAGACATTCTCTTAACCACTGGTTCTCAACTTTCCCAAAGTTTTGACCTTGACAGCCCCATGTTGTGGCAACCACCCCCTCCTTACAAGATTCCCCCCTTGCTGTTTCACAACTGCAGAATGTGGGGGTGCCCAAAACAGCTTGACCACACAGCAACCATGACAGGCTCTACCCTCCCCCACCTTCACAGGGGTGTCTTTCTGTCTCTGGGTCCCCAGGCCTGTCTGAAGGGGCCTCCCCCCAGCCCCTAGGGTACCCTCCTTCCCGGCCTGGTTGGCTCTGTGCATGCTGCCCCTACCATGCCGGCTGGAGGGGCTTCTGCAGCCTGAGGGGTGCAGGTGGAGGGCTGCTCACCCTGACACTGCTTCCTTCTGCACCTGGCCTGGGGTTTGACTCCATTGCTTGAGCCAAGTAGGGGTAGAGGCAACGCTGAAATACTTGGGGAACATCCCGTGTCTCTGAGATGGGCTTGGAGAGCTGCTCACTGCTTAGAGGGTTGGTTACAAAGTATTATTGGTTAGGGTAAGAAAAAAAGGAAAAACTAGGGGTAGTTTATGATGCTTGACGTTAGTACAGTGTTGATACAGATTCAGGTATTCTTTTATGATATATGCATGAAATTCTGTTGCTTAAAATATTGTAGCCATACATTATATTCTAGATTGCCGAGGGAAATCACAAGACAGACTTTGGTAAAAGATTCTGTGTTTGGAAAATAAGAGAGAAGGCAGTGCCAGGTGAAAGGGTTTCTGCATGGTATTTACTGTCACAAAGGAAGGGATCCACGGGAAAGAGGAGAGTATTTATGTGTATGGGCATTTGCATGCAGTGCCGCTTGGAGCCGAAAGAGGGAGACAGATGCCCCAATACTGGCGTTGAAAATGCTGATGAGAGGCCGTGTGGGTGCTGAGATTCAAAGCCAGATCCTTAGCATTACATTCCTTTAGAAATTGAAAAGAGAGCCACAGAGCCATCCCTGTAGTGGGAACACGGCCACAGTAGTGGGATCAAGAGTTCTGAGACGTTTGCCTGTTCACAGGAACTAATCACCGTCTTCTGAGATGCTCACTCCTTCACATCCACAGAAAGATAATTCCCAGAAGGATTATTATTAAAGAGCGGCTCTGTCACTCAAACCAAAGATGCCGAGGACATGGTGCTAAGTGAGGTGAACCAGCCATCAAGGAACCAATTCCGCAGGACTTCTCTCACAGGAGTGTTCATCTGTCAGCAGCAGGTCAGGGTGGGGTCACCAAGGGCTGTGGAAGAGGAGTCAGCCATCTCAGGTACCCTGATTTAGCCAGCCCGCGGTACAAGGATATACAAAGAACGCCATCATCAAACCATTTCCTACGCAAGTTTCTAATGTGTGTCTGGAATCTATGAAAATGCAATTATGTTGAAGGTTTCCGTAGTGTAGTGGTCATCACCCTCGCCTGAGACGTTATAGGTTCCCGAGTTCGAAACTGCTTCAACACATGTTTACTTTCTTTTCCCCACTCTTCTCTTTTCAGACTCTCAGGTAACTTCCCACAGTTTTCAGCCCTTAAGACCTAAGAACCTCGGCTCCCTTGATTGTCATACTTTCCTGGACCAACGACAGTAGGGAATTCTGTGAGAATCCATGGGGCACACAAGAAAATACAGAAGAGTAAAAAAAAAAGGTCGGGGGATTAGCTCAAATGGTAGAGCGCTCACTTAGCATGCGAGAGGTAGTGGGATCGATGCCCACATCCTCCACTCTTTATGGTACCGCTCACAAACACTCCTAGCTACAGCCCTGCTCAGATAATGCAGGACCCATGCTTCCCACACACTTGAGTGCAGAACCTCTGGCCCACAAATTCACTCTACACACCTTTCAGTGTTAGGTCTGGGAAGAGGCTTAGTGGCCTGGCGCTTGCCTACTGTCTAAAGCCTTGATTCCATTCCTTCGAAAACTAATTAAAGTTTGGAGAAAATTCGGAGGACATCTCATTTTACACCCACTGGGAGACTTGCCCTAATAATGCCATGGGGGAGTTCACTGTAAGGGGCTTAGTGAAAACCACAACGCAGACCTCTCTCGGGCTCCCCGGCAGTGTTGGGAGGAACGAAGCTCCGGCTCAGAGAACTGTCAGCAAAGATCTCTGCCAGAACATGCTTTGGCCCTCACTCAGCTGTTGGACATTGGTGAAGGGCTTGGGGTTCTGACCCCGACATTCCTCAGTTCAGTGTCTACAGCAGAAGGCGGGGAACATACAGGAGTTACCCGCCCTTCTGATCCACCCAGGAAGTCAGGTGGTGAACAGTGGATGCAGCAGGAGAGGAAGACACTGTAGGAAATGTGTGGAGGACAAAGGCTCAGGTCTTCTCTGTATGCTCTGCTTCCGGGTTCCTTAAACAATCGAGAACTGGAGGCCTTGGGGCATCAAAAATAGAACTTGTAAGTTTTATGACTTAAATGCTCCACAGAGTACATTTTATGTGTTCTTTTCTTGTTGTTGTGGCATGAGCTCTGGCTGACTTTTATTGAATAAAAACAAATTTATTGCTTGGCCCGTACGGGGATCGAACCCGCGACCTTGGCGTTATTAGCACCACGCTCTAACCAACTGAGCTAACCGGCCAGCCAAACTTCCCCACTCTGTCCTACCTCTACAGACAAAGGATGATACAAAGGCCGATTGACATGGCATTTGGAAAGCTATGTCACTTGCAATTTTCAAGGTTTTCTCAAAAGACCTGTGAACCTCGGATTCTTCGAAGCATGAACAACCAAAATGTAAATGTCACGTTCCAATGATCGCTGACCTGGACAAACCCGCGTCCTTGGCCTGAGTAGCTCCCCGCTCTAAGCAATTCAGCTAACCAGCCACATCAACGCACCACTCCGTCCATCTCTACAGTTAGGAAAGATGTAACGCCAAATGAGAAAGTCTTTCGGTTTTCTTTTGGGCAAGGTTTTGATTTTTTTATTTTATTTTATTTTTTTTGACATTTTAAAGTTTTCTTGAAGTTGGAAAAAGGTTCGAAACACGAATTGTTCTAAGTAGAAAGTGTCTCTGAGCAGAAAGAAAATTCTGTACGAGAGCAAGCATGTCGTCTTGCAGTGACTCCTGACCCAGGACCCTGGCCGGGACAGCCCAGTCCCCTCGCTCGGTGGCCGCACGACCGCAAGGCGCTCTCCAGCCCTCACGGAGTTCCATCCTGCGCACATCGCCCTGTTGCCTCCAAGGGACCATCTCATGGACACCTTCCCAGTCTTACCGATTTCCCCTTCAGCTCACCAAATCCATTTGGATGAGGCCGTGGGTGGCAGCCTCGGCCGGCTCGCGCGTCTCCTGGGCCGCTAGGGCGTCGCCCGGGTCCTGAGGACGCGGGGACTCCAGAGGCCGGCGTTGGCGCCCGGAAGGTCTGCGCCGTTGGCGGCCCGCGGGTCTTCGTCCCTGTGGCCGCGGTCGCGGTCCGCGGGTCTGTGATGAGAGTCCAGGGCCAGCGCGTCCCGCCGGGCGCAGGCGGCGGAGTCCTCTCGGCACAGCCACGCCCGTCCTAAGAGGCAGCGACGTCCAGCTCTGCCCGGCTGCAACCTCGTTTTCCGTCGTCGCTAGACCAGCAGCTGCTCCAGAAGTTCGGGGGTGGCCGGCGATTCCGGGCGGTTCCCAGCTGTCCTGGCGGGGACCCGACGAGGCGGGAGCAGGCTGTGGTGTCCTGGGGGTCTGAGTTCGGGGATGGGCTCCCTGTTCATTCCGTCCCCTTTTAATGAAGAATCGGGGGAGTGGAGAACTTGAGATTCTGAAACCAGTACTTTCAGGTCGCCCAGGAAACACTGACCTCGGGCGCTTTGGGTCTGAACGTCCGCAGAACCTCGGCGACAAACGGAACAGGCCGAAGGCGACACCCACGCGGCTGCATGGAGCCGGCGCTGACCACGGCGGGACTGATGCCCGGTTTTCCTCTGAGCCGGAGTCTGCGATGGCCCGGCTTGAAGTCTCCTGGTCCTGACGTCTGAGACAGCCCCTCGTCACCGCAACCAGGAGCTTTGGTAACAAGAAATGTCTGTGACTCCAAATCGACACAACCTCGGAGTCGGTAACCGAGGTCCACGCAGGGCACCGGCCTCCACCTTCCCAGTCGTTTGTTCCTCCACCACCTTTCGGTGGAAAGACACTGTTGATCACGAGGAACCGAACGACCCTCAGAGCTCCAGGTCCTAACTGGTGGCAACAACCACAGGAGATGCAAACAAAGGAGAATTCCAAACAGCGCGATGCGCGACACTTGACGCACAGCTCCTAGAGGTCACAAGCCCCTGCACCTCTCTAAAGTCAACTGCTTTACTACCGGGCTCTCAGGTCCCAGGAGGCCTGAGCTCTGCGGGGTCTTCATGTCAAGCCCTCTCCTCCACATCCATCCAGTAACTCTCCAAGGTTAGAAGTCTGGGCGTGCGCAGCTGACAAGGACCTAACCAACTTTCCCTGGTTATCCCAGGAGGGATTCATCCCGAAAGCATCTGAATTGGATCTTGGATTCTCAACCACTCCCTAACAAAACTACTGAGATTCTGTGGAGACGGGTCTCTGGCGCAGGGCGCTTGATTAGGACATTTTAACAGAACAGTTAATTTCTTTGGGAGATGGGGCCGAGTTCCTCAAAATGTTGACTCTGGTCGCCGAGCATCGGAAGTTATGAATACACAAATATTCTGATCCCATTGGTGTGTGTTAGACAACATAGATCCGTTCTGTCTGAGTACCTCCATAGGAAGTTAACTTTCCAAAACCCCTGCTCAATTTCCATTGAGCTGTCTCAGTACTGCTAAAACGTCTGTTAAATCACACCCTAAAATGGAAATCCCTGTTTCTATCTGGGAATCTCCATCGTGGTGACTGTGGAAATCTCAGGTGCAGACTTCAGGGCTCCAGACCCCAGACAGAGAAGTGTTGCAGGAAATTCCCTGGTGTGGGAAAAGCCAGGAAACACTCCAGTGCCTCTGCCTTGTTTGTAAGAAGTATTACAATATTGGAAAATGTGGAAGAAATTAAGGTAACTGGGTTCTTGTGTTGAGTTATTTCTGAATGAAAGGGAACCGGTTCCATCGGGTGATTTCAATTGAAAAGAGGAATTGGCAAAGACATCAATCCCCCAGACACAGAAGCCTCACTTACCAGATTAAAGATGGAGTGATCATGCAGGGCAGCTGACTTGGCATATGTTAGTCTGTGGATTTCATCTCCAGCATCACAAGAGAGTCAATAAACGGATGTTGGAAAAGCAAAATCCTTTAGTGGGGATTAGCTAAAGGACAGAGCAGTCACTGGTCCAGAATGGCCGGTAAGGGGTGAATGCCAGCCATGTCCAGTTTATGTTCTTTCCTCCCTAGCCCCTGTTCTGGGGTGCTCACCAGGGAAGACCACTCACACATGAGCTTAAGTCAATGGAAACTCTTTACTAGCCGGCTGGTGACTCTCTGGGCTCTCCCATCCCAGTGTAGCACTGAGCCTGTCTCAGAGTGAGCTTATAAGCACCAAAACCATGTCCTGAGGTTCACTTCTGTGAACAAGAACAGTTAGCAGAAGCAGAACTGCACAAACCAAAAAGCAAAGTTAGTGCATTTAGAGACTGCCCCAGACCTGTGCACTTGGATAGATTAAGTCTTTGTTTTCATGATTGGCAGGTGGTGCTGCCTACTTGCTGAATTTAAAGCCTGAATGTTACTCCCATCATGGAGTCAGTTGTGCTAAGGTCTGGAGGTCTGGGGCCCTGTTACAACTCTAGATATCCATGGCCCTATTTTCTGGTAAAGACCTTCAAGGGGTTTACCTTTCTTTAGATCAGTTCTCTTGGGTGTATTCAATGGTTGAAAAAAGGTGGTGCTGCATTCTTTTAATCCCAGCAGTCAGGACGCAGAGGCAGGTGGATCTCTGAGTTCCAGGCCAGCCTGGTCTACAAAGCTAGTTCCAGATGGCCAGGGCTACACAAAGAAACCCCGTGTCTCTCTCTCTCTCTCTCTCTCTCACACACACACACACACACACACACACACACACACACAAGTAACAAAATTTAGAAAGTAAATAAATAAACAGCAAATGAGGGGTTGGGGATTAGCTCAGAGGTAGAGTGCTTGCCTAACGAGCACTAGGCGCTGGGTTCCGTCCTCAGCTCTGAAAAAAAAAAGCAAATGAAAGTAAGATATATGTTATATAATATATGTAGTATATGATATATATCAAATTATAACAAAATGTAATATTTAATATATATTATTTACATATGCATGGGTGTTCATCTCTGTTGGTGTGTAGAGACCAGGGAACCATATGTTCCTCCTAAGTCACCCACTTGGTGTTTTCATGTTTGTTTGGAGACAATATCTCTTTGGCCTGTTATTGCTGAATAGCCTAGATTAGTTGTCCAGGGAGCCCAAGCCCTACCCTGTCTCTGCCTCTCTGGAATCAGGACTACAAGCACAGGCCACCACACATGGGCTTTAAAAAGAAACTCCTTTATTTCCAGAGATCAAACTTGGGTTTCAAAAATGGTCTGCACCTCCCTAAGTGAGAGTGTGTGGCTAAGTGGAGTTCCTAGGCTGGGTCCCTCACTCCTCTCCACCAGGTTCACATCTTACCTTGTCTTCCTCTGCATGCCTGGTCCACTCTCAGGCAATCTCATAGAAGATGACTCTTCCTATGCTCTCTGAGCACAGCTGGTGAATATGAATAAAAGAAAAAGTTGTCACATACACCATCAATGGGACCTGGACTCAATTCCCAAGCCATTTCCCAACTTGTACTCATATCTGAAGTCTGGCTTTGCCACAAAAATACTAATTTTTTACTGAATCTCTAAGGAATTTTAAACATATGCAAATATGATTTAGGTTATTCTCATTATTTTTGGATAGTATACATATAACTTTGGTTTGCTTTTTCAGATATATATGATATATGTATATAAACAATATAATTTAATGTGTGTATATATTATTTTGTTTATTTAAAGTTTTATAGATGTTATGTGCATCTGTACATGGGAGTACAAATGCATAAGGAGGCCAGAAGAAGATACTGGATGCCCTGACTGGCTGCTGGGAACCACACTCTGTTCCTCTACAAGAGAAGTATGTGCTCTCAACAATCTCTATAATGTAGTTTTACAATTGTAACATCATCCCTAGTTCAAGGAAACTTCACAAGATTGTGAATTAATCACAAGCTATGTGACTTAGGCCACTTAAAGCACAGGCAGCGTGCTGCAGATGGTCTTGGATCTTCAGAAGGGCTGGCTTGCTTCCAGAGCTCCTGCAGATCCCTGGCCTTGCTCACAGCACCTGGTCTTTCCCCATCTTATCTGGTGCACTTGACTCGACTCTTCTCTACTGTGGGATGTGACTCAGAAGATAGGTCCTATTAATTCCATGAGTCCATACAAGAATTCTTTCCCCCTTTTAGCAAACAGACTCATAAACAAGGGTCCTGAACCCTGCTCCACAGGCACTTACAATTCCATGGAAGGCACTTGCTACTGTCTGATTCCATCAGTCACTCTGAGTACACTATTTCCTAGTGACATTTCCTTCTCACACAATGTCTTTTCAGACCCTGTCTCTGTCCACTTTTTTTTTTTTTTTAATCTGAAAATGCATTCCCCTTCAAGGTTTCTAAATTACCTGGCTAGCATTTCTTCATCCCACAAATCTTGGTTTGTTTGTTTGAGATTGGGTTTCCCTGTAGTCCTGGCTATCCCACAGCTGGCTATTAGACCAGACTGGCCTTGCTATTCCACAAATCTTAAACAAAGCCCCTAGCCTGATGATGCTAGCTGTGCTCAGAGAAAATGACTGTTTCACTATTAAACCAGAATCCTGCTGGGGTGAGAAACAGCTGTGGAAGCCAGAGCTCTGCCCTCCTCTACTCCCTTGGCACTTGACTCTTTAGAAGACTTTGAGTAAGACCAGGCAGAGTATGAGGCCCAGTAAATAAAAGAGAAGTCGGGGCAGGGGAGGGTGAGAGGGAAGCAACTTGGTAAGATAAATGCCTCCAGTGTGGTGCTGCCATGTGTTTTTTGGGGGGTGGGTGGGTGGGAGGTGTCAACATAGATCTCTTTCGGATCTATGTTGACACATGAACTGTTAGGGACCAAGATTTCAGGAACCAAACATGAACCATGGAAAGTACTAGCTAAGCCAGAGAACAAGTCATAAGCCCCTCGCCCTTCCCCAGAGCAGTAACACCTGTTTACTAACCGGAGGCTCCCAAAGATAAGAAGACATTCCACAGTCAGGTGCCATGGCAACCGAATGTAAAGAGCATTCCATGGTCAGGTAGCCTAGCAAATGGCCCCTGACCAGTGACCTTAGCAGACATCTTGCAGTTGCACGACCTGTACATCTCCCACGTTCTGCACCCCTTCCACGTCCCTTCTCCTTCCCTCCTTCCTGCCTCTTCCCCTCCTATGCTATATAAGCTATGCACAGAGAAATAAAGATTGGCAGCTTGATCAGAATCTTGTCTTGCTGTCCGTCTCTTGTGTCCCCTGTCTCTCATTCACTCCCACAGGTGGGTCACCCCCGTTGAAACCCCGCTGGCCAGGGCAATGAACAGAAGTTTTTCTTCTGGAAAATGGCAACTATAAAGTGTCACCTTCATGAACTCTTGAAGTTGGGGGTGAGATGTGTTGCAGAGATTGGAAAATACGAAATAGAAAGAGTGTGAGGGGAATATGATGAAGATACATTGTATACTTTGTACATGGCCTAGTTTCTGTCAACTTTATAGAAGCTAGAGTCCATGAAGAGGAAGAAACCTCAATTCTGAAAATGTCTGCATAAGATACAGCTTTAGGCAAGCAAGCCTGGAGTGCATTTTCTTCATTAGTGATTGATGGGCTGTGGAAGAGGTGTGTGTGTGAGGGGGGTCAGCCCATTGTGTGTTGGGTCACCTCTCAGATGTTGGTCCCTGGGTTCTATAAGAAAGCAAGCCTATCAAGCCATGGAGAGCAAGTCAGTAAGCAGCATTCCTCCATGGCCTCTGCATCAGCTCCAGCCTCCAGCTTTCTGCCCTGCTTGAGTTCCTGTCCTGACGTCCTTTGATGATGAAAAGTGATGTGAAAGCTTAAGCAAAATAAACTCTCTCCTCCATGGTTGCCTTGGTCATGGTCATCCCAGCAAAGATAACCCTAACTAGGACAACCTGTATGAAATTTAAGAAAAAAAAAAAAAAAAAAAAGAAAGAAAGAAAGAAAGAAGAAAGCCTAGCCCTGATTTGTTTGTTTGGCTTTGTCGATCACCAGTGTGTGATTAATTCTACTGAGCCTCAGCTTTATCATTTATTTTTTAAAGAGGCTTATGGAAAAAAAACAGGATGCTTAAATAAGGTCAATAAGATCTTAATAGGTTTTGGGGTCCAATGGTGGGAAAGAAGAAAACAGACTACAAATACCACGAGAGACCCCATGCTAATCTCACCGTGTGACATTTTGAGATTATCCAAGACAAAATGGTTGGATGGACCTGCAAGTTTGCACCAACTGTCCTGCACACCTGTCTCCCAGAACTAGTGTGAGCTGTTTATACTTTTAAGTATTCAGTGCTAGGCACTGTTCCAACAGGGCAGGTTGATACTGGAGAAGAAAAGATTGAGAATAATGAAGTAACAAAGGAAGATGTCAAGTAGTAGCTGAGATCAGTCACCATGTTGAGTCCACCCTCATGGTTTTGGGGCTTGTGAGGTTCTTCAAGAGTGCAGGACTAAGAGAGTCTGTGTTGGCTCTCTTGGACATATCCTTGCCTAAAACACTTAGAAATGCGGTGATTCGCGAGGGTTGACTATGGGGATGGCGGAGGGACACCTTGAAGACAATGAATGCTTCCTATTAGCTATAACACAGTAGCGACCTTGGAAGCTTTCTTAGCCCAGTAGGCAGCGAGTCAGTCCGTAATCTGAAGGTCCTGAGTTCGAACCTCAGAGAAAGTAGGTTTTTGCTGACTGGCTAATTCCCACTGAACAAATTCTTAGAGTCTTTCTTGCACAAACGAATACTACAGAGGTTTATAGTATCCCAGCCACTGAGAACTGCCCACCCAGATCTTTCTGTGCTAACTTTTTATAGAACTCAGAGCCGTGGATCACAGAGGTGACTTCAAGGCTCAGTGAAGTGAATTGTCTTCTAGTAGATCCACAGACTTTCTGGGGCCGCAGAGAAGCAAGACAGGAATGTTCTGCGGCATTGGCTGGACTGCTCAAGGATGCGGGACCTCCTTCTCCTGGTGTTGGGTACTTACCGAGCGACTGGACGCCAGTTTTGTGGAAAGCTACAAGACTGGGCTAGCTGAATTGGTATTCTTACTGAAATGAACTAGGAAACAGGCTAAGCCTGACTGAAATAGGGAGAATCCAGGCTGTGAGAACTCTCGTCTGGGGTCAGGTGCATCTGGGTGGAGAACTGCAAAGCTACCTTTGTCCTAAGGAGGTCCCGACACCCAGGGGAGCTGTAGGAGTACTCCAAGAGGGAGTTTCGACCCTGTCTTCAAGGAGGAGTTAAAGGCCTCTCACTGCACATCTACCAAAGTCAACTGTTGCGTCAGAATTCTTTAAAATTTTTGAGAGGAAACAAAAGGACCAGCCATGCTTCCACAATGACATCCGGATAATCTGCTGCGAAAAACCCTGATGCCAAGAAATGATAAAGGATAAAAACACCTGTGTCTCATGGGGGTGGGGGTGGGGTGAGTGGGGGCAGGGCAGCAACCAGGTGTGCTGCTGAGGGAGTGCCTGTCCTGCTCTTACTAATTACTATAAAAAAAGAGTCTCGCTTAAGAAAACTCCCACAAAATGGACAAAACAGGTGTTCTGTTAAATCTCTACCCTCTAAATATTGCAATTCCTGTCTTTCAGAGGTCCCATCCTGAGGCCTACGTTAGATTCTCTTACCGTGCAGTCCCTGACCTGAAATTGGACACTTACCTTACCACTTTCCAGGCTGCAGTCTAAACATTTCCATTCCTGAACTTCCTGGGATTTCTTGGGAAGCACAGTTTTCAAATTCTAACAAGACATCAATCTAGGAAGAAGGAAATGGGGAAAACATAATTTCCTGTTTTACACATTGTAAAGTCCCTTCCCGAGATCCTCATGTCTGAGTTCCTGGAACCAGTGAGGAGTCGCCTTGCATGGGAAGATGACTGTGTGGCTTGCTAAGGTCACAGAATCGGAAAGAGAGTTTACTTTTCTTAGGGTTCCAGAGGGCTAAGAGGTCAGCATGGTGGGAGGCTGGCAAGCAGGCCACGGGCGTGGATGTGAAAGAGGAAGCCGAGAAATCCCACCTCAACCCCAAGCACCAAGCACAGAGAACTGGAGGTAGAGTGAGCCTAGGGAGTCTCAAAGCTGACCCCTGTGACACTCCTAACAAAGGGGCAGCAGCACTTCTGCAAACAGCTCCTCCAACTGGGAACCAAGTCCTCGAAGTCCTGAGCCTAAGATAGGACATTTGTCATTCTAACCATCACAGAGATTGTCTGGTACTACCCAGGTCAGCCCAATAGAATCACATGAGTCAATAAAATGCAGAACCTCTCCCCGTAATCTCCAAAGTAATTCAGTGGTGGAGACAAAGATATATGTTCTGGCAAAGTAACAAAAACAAGCAAATGAATGAAAACACATTGCCTTTGGAGTAGAGGAGGTAAAGCAGTCACATCTGTTCTTGAAAACTGCTACTCTGCCAAAGTCCTGTTTCTGTGGGGGTTCAGGTCCCCAAAAGGACGTGTGGAGTCAGGGTAGGGGGTGGGAAGGAGGAGATGGACATGATCTGAGGGTGAATCAGGATGGCTGCCAGCAGGTTTAATTGAAAAAGATTACACCTTTTATTGCACACTGGATTAAATGAGAGAAAAGGAGCATGTGGGCTGGGGTGTAGCTTGAAATCAGGAATTGAGGCCTTGACTTGACAATAGCCACTAGGCACATGTTAATGCAAGGTCCTCTTGCCATAGATAAGAAGAATGGCTGCTTTATCAAGCAGGAACTTTCCGCAAGTCCCCAAGTTCAGAGACCCTTATCCAAATGCCTGACCTTGGGAAAAGGACTTCCGGGGAGTAAACACTGTATTACAGTTTCTTAGTCTTGCTATATGGGACTGTTCCCCCCAAACACTCCCAAAACTTTCCCCATTATACTGTACCATTCTGATTTCCCTATATTTGTTAACTGAACTCTTGCCTTAAATGCCTCAACCTCTGGATATGAATTGTAAACAGTTCATCTTTGGGATCAGGTATGTCTAGTAAATCTCTAGTTTTCCTATTCTTGGTGTAATTAGGAGGGCACAATGGGATTCCTGGTTCCATGGGGTGGGAATTTTTTCCAAAGAATTCTTCTGTTTAGAGAGGCTATCATTGCACATATTTTCATTCTTTACCAAAGCCCATACTAAATTTTCCCATAAGGGTAAGGCAGGCCATATGTTATGCTCAAATCACAGGGACCCCCAAAGATCACCATAGAACTGAAAATCCCATTCATATAAAAGCAATGAGCCTTTATTTCAAGCTCAGAGCTTGGATCCTCCATCTATCTGATGCAGGAGTGAGAGCAGAGAGCCCCAAGCCCAGGTGGAGTAGGGTTTTAATCACAGCAGAGGTGGGGTGAAGGGATTTCCAGGGTTCAGGACCTGATTGGCTGACATTTTGTCTAAAGGTATCTGTAAAAAGGAAATAGATGTGTGCTAGGCCCAACACATGAGGGCAATCTTATTCTGATGATTGGAATGTTTGGAATGTCGGGGTTCTTCCCTTAGATGATGGCCCATCCCTGGGTGGATCCCTAGGTGGTATTAGCTAATGGCTTTTTCCAGGATCCATATGTTGCTTGCCAGTAAGCCGTCATGGCAGCTATGTCTGGGCCTCTAAGCCTGTCATGGCAGCTATGTTATCAAGCTGTTTGGACCCCCACATTCCCCTTTCACAAGTACTATGACAGGAATCAATCATGAGTCCTATCTGTCCAGGGATTCAAGGGTATTCGACCTAAGAACCATTAGCCAACAGATTTTTCTAGGGCCAGTGACATCTATTTACCATTCTTAGGGCCCTGTAGTTCTGACCTTTGAGTACAGCCAGATTATTTCATGAATTATTAATAGAGAGATAATAATTTCTTAAGGCATATAGTATCTCTTTGGTTCTGCATAAGAAGGTCAATTGTCTTATCTTATTGCAGAACCATTTTAGTTAATTGGATCCATCAATTGACATCTCTAGGCCTATTTCCTTTATGTTCAATGGACATTATAGTTAAGACATTTAGTTCCTTATGCCATAGAGTTTCCTGTTGACTTGGGCATTTCAACCTGTTCTGGGCAGGGAACTGCTTGGAGCTGACACTGGGGCATTGTTGTCAGGGCCTAAAAAGGCTTGAAAGGCTAGTCAAAGCCTGGGCCATGGGGCATTTGTTCAGAAGCATATAGTTATCTGACCCAGCTGTAGAGACAGGGAACAATCACATTGGCTGGGCTGGGTCCACATCAGCTTTCAGCAAGTCTAGAGCTCATAGTCAGCAAATGATGCTTGGCTGTGTCAGTCAGTCAAGTGGAAACCTGGTAAGACAAGTTCAAACTAGGAACAGAAGTTAAAATTTATGAACTCATTTGGAACTTTTAGGCCCATAGTGTTAGTGATTGTGAAGGGGAAGAATCCAAGACCAGGAGAGAGAAAAATACCCTCCTTAGGAATAGGCAGGTGGAAAAAACTTAGGCTGTACTTACCTGGAGTCCTTTTGACTTGTTTGTGATAAGTGGGTCCAAGTTTTATGAATTTTGATCCTCTGAGGTCTATATGAATTTTATCTTACAAAATGACATTAAAGTTTTAGATACATTAGTATTACCCATCTGTACTGAACTCCATATCACAGACAAAGCAGGCAATGGGTATCTATAAAACAGCAGAAGTGGACTCATACCTTCGAGTCCTAGCAAAAACTACAGACTTAGATTAAAATTGCCAACTCAGTAGAAGGCTCTTCTGGAAGGCAGGTCACTATCAATGGCTCCACTGCCAGTATTAGCCTGGCCCATTATCTAATCAACGCCAGGCTTTCCTCTGAGAAGGATATGGGGTGCAGCTAGAACAGTGTAGGTTCGCTCGTACCCTCCTTCTGCTGTTTTCCCATGATCCAACTGTGTAATTTCTGGTCAGTGATTCCAGGTTTTAAATAATTTGTAAGTGTTCAGTTTCTACACTTTATCATCAGCTACGAATTTAAAAGAAATTCACATTCTCTG